>NC_061114.1:195838029-196029595 GCF_002878395.1 Capsicum annuum
CGTGGAAGTGAGAATTTATGTGTTTTTGACCATTAATTCTTTTCAAGAACATGTTAACATTGATGTTTATAGCAGAGTCAATAGTCCTCTCTACCCCACAAAGGTAAGGGTAAGGTCTGCACACATCCTACCCTCTCAAGACACCACTTGTGGGTTTACACTGACTGGGTATGTTGTTGTATAACACAGTTTAGAAATCCCAAATTCAAACAAGTTCTATCAAATGATTGAAAAGAGAGAAAATATCCAGAGGAAGAAGAACTCACGCTCAGTTGGTCGAGACAAAAGAGGAATGTGGGAAGTTTCTTTCTTCTTTATATGGTCACTTGATATATTGTTGTCTGAAATTGAAAAATTCAATCACAATTATTTTACTTCGACAGAAAAAACAAGTTCTATAGCTTAGAAAGGCTATAGGTGGCAAATGTCTAATAATTTTCAAGCACAAGTACTGAATGACCTACCAATTTCAATACATGATGAGTTTAGCAAAGCTTCATGAAAAATTGCAGATTGAAGTTTATAACTTCGGCATTCCCGCTCCAAGTGTTCATTCAAAGCCTGCTTTGTATCTGGAAAATTTGTCATCAAAAAAGTTTGTAGGTTATCCAATTAGTGCAACAAAACTTATCTAAACAAAAAAAACAGAGAGGATGTAAATAAAAACCAGGAACAGATATAACACACAATGTCTAATTTTTCCCCCAAACCACCCCTTCACTTGGTCATAGGGAAAGGAGGGGTACTTACATAAGATGAAATCATAATCACAAAAAGCACTCTTTCTGAACATTATAGGTAACCACAAAAAGCAATCTTTTGAAGAGAGGCCACTATGTTATGCCACCCACTATAAGGAAAGAATGTATATTGGGCAAGCTACAGCTCCTTATGGAACAAGTCCAGAAAAACCCAAATCTTGACAAATACCATTTAACAAGACATTTTTATGGTATGGTACTACTTCAAAAGAATAGACTCACAATCAAGTTCCCTTATCAAATAAACAAAAAAATAAGGACTCACAATCAAGTTGACGATATCATCAGTCTACAATGAATAGAAAACAACAAAATGTAATAGTGCCAAAGCTCCTTAATGAGACTAGAGTGCTGCTCATAACAATTCATTTTATTAATACAGGGTTAAATTTGGGACAACTGGCTAAAGCTGATAACTCATGCCTCTATGCTGACAAGATCCAGGAAAATAGAATGAACAATAAGAAACAATAAAACTAAAACATGGTTTCCCATATCTAACATCAAGTAAAAAAAACATAGGAAATTTAGTTTTCAAGGATCCCATCATTTCTTGGAAAGACTAAGAATTCTGGATATAAACTCCATTCAAGTACCTGACGAACAAATAAATTTGAGGCCTTCAAATTCACAAGATTGAAGAACCAGAGGTATTTCTGGGGCCATTGGAAACTGAGGTTTCCGCGGTGTTCTTTCAACATCCAGTAGCGCATCTATTACCTACATTTGAATGTCATACTCAAAAATTACCTTATGATAAGATAACTAGCTTAGAAAACATCACCAAAAGGTCCATTAAACACATAAATGTTATACATAGATAACCCTGAAAGAAATGTCCAATTAGGACGTTGAGAAAATTTTGAGAAACATGCCCAGTGCTTACAAATTGGGCTGCGAATCATCAGAATCACAATTAAACAAATTATCTATTTGTTTGCTCATTTAATTTAGGATTGAGTTATCAAAGAGATTTTCCCGCAGCGGAAAGCCCAAACCGTCCCAAACCTAAATGGCATCAACTCAGAACAAACCGAAAGGATCTACCAGATTCAAAAAGCATACAAGAACTAGCCAGATGCTACAAAAAGACATTCTGTTACAAGGTTTAGCAGACTTGGTTGACCTCTGGTTCATATCAAATTATGGCAAACTCCAAAAGCGGCTTCAGTTTTTATCACAAGATTAACTTTAGTTATTATTAAGAACCAAGAAGAAACAATTTGAGTTCTCCAGAAAATGAATCACATTAACAGGTTTCAGAGAAAACCAATATTAGAACATAGATTACGTACATTAGGGGACTCAAAACCCTGGCCAATCAGAAATAGTATGGCAACCATGCACCGGATTTGATGCCAAAGGAAAGCACTACCTTTGATTTTCATAATCATGAGTTGATCAGCTTTGTAACTACAATAAAAAATACGTAAAGGCGTGAAAAGTGTTTCAATATGCATATGTAGAATATTAGAAAAGCCAAATATCAGTTTCCCTAAGAAATTTTAGATGATGAACAAAAGAGTACATCAAGCTCCCATCAAGATATACGGGAAATATCAAAATGACAATAAAGAAATTTTAGCTGAAAGTAGACTCGGGCTTTGAGGATGTATTAGAGAAGGGTGATACAACCGATCAATGAAGAAAGTAGTCTACACGGTTCTCACTTTTTTTTAACTTGATAACGGTAGTGTGGGGGCCAGCTGCCCACACCTTGACTATTCTACCCGGTACCTGCTACCTCCACCAATACAAGTAACGGATAACTCTGTTCACCAAGATTTGGACAAATAGGAAGAAATCAACTGGTGTGCTTCTTGTCTCAGTGGGGATTTGAACCCTGGTCTCCAAGGTTTGCGCTCACTTCATTGACTGCAAGGCCACACCCTTCAGTGCAGGCTAGACAGTTCTCACTTAGTAGATTCCTTTAAGGGATGGATGCCAATTCACGAATGCTTTCAGTTAGTGTTCATAGCTGAGGGATCATAACAATATACATGGCATTTTCTCCTCTGGTTTTCTATCCTTTTTTTTTTCCCCTTTTCCTCCCTTTCTTTATGATATATTTTTTAGACATAGGATGCATTAAATAGGAATCTATCTGAAAGTTCAAACACCCAAAAACTCGAAGGCACTTGCAAAAAGACACATATTTCAGTTAGATTTCGAGATCTCTAGATATTCATTTAATGTTACCCAACAGCTACCAAAAGAAGGAAAAGGGAAAACAAAATAGCCACCTATCCAACTATACAACTCAATTGCATCTGTACAAGTATTTGGAACTATTTCTACATAATGTACGGTGACAACGCATCAGAGGAAAGCAGTCTCTAGGATTTCTCAATCTCCACAACGCATCCCATCTTAAAATATAGCCTACAACAACAACATACCCAGTGTGTTCCCACAAAGTGGGATCTTAAAATATAGCCTAATATTCCTAAATATCAACTTGCAAAGACAGATATAGTATTCCCGAACAAACATCATTTGCATAAGTAGAAAATGTCTTAAGTAGAAAAAGTTGAGGTCTCAAGCTAAGAGTAGAAACCTTTCATTGAAGGGGAGAATTTCAAAAGATATTATGTGCCGCCGGTAGTTGTGCACATTGCCTGCATCCATTTTGCAAAAATTTCTGAAATCGTGTTCCCCTAAGAATTTCGCAGCAGCAGTTTCCATGGCCTGTTGAGCAATTCAAGAGTGTTTAGTGGAAAATTTGTGGATAAATTAGCATAACCAGGTCAACTGATTTCAGAAGGAAAGGTACACACTGTTATATTCAAGTTTCCCAGCCAAAAGAAGTACTTGTACACCCTGTTCAAACAGCTGAACCTGCAATTATTAGAAGGTAAAAAGGCTGTTAAACTAAAATGAAGAGCTGAACAAACTGTGGTACAACTTCTTAAGAGGATATAAGGATGTCAAAGTTGACTTCAAGGGGATTCAGGACATGACCTTAGATAGGAGGGTGTGGAGGTCTCGGATTAGGGAAGAAGGCTAGTAGGTAGTGGAGTGTTGTCTTAGGATTAACCTATTCATGTAGTCTTTAGTTTGGTGGTAGTCTAGAGCACCGGGTCTGTCATGGCATTAGCCTACTCTTGGCTTTTTATCTGTTGTCATCTATTGTTTATTATGTTAGGCGGTCGCACCTAGTTGTTTATGTTACTGTTCCGCCTTGCTTTCCTATTAGTTGTCTTGTTTTTCTTCACTGATGTCTTTCTCTTTTTCTTCCTTTCTGTTACTACTTGGATTTGCTTCACTTGAGCCGAGGGTCTTTCGGAAACAACCGCTCTACCTCCAAAAGGTAGAGGTAAGGTCTGCGTATACTCTATCCCCAGACCCCACTTTGTGGGATTCCACTAGGTATGTTGTTATTGTTGTTGTAGTCATGAGTGCACCTAAAATACTGGGAGACTGCATCAACTGGATAAATTTTGCCTATGATAAGTTACCAAATATAGATTAGCATAAGATTTCGTAAGGTGTAAGAGTTCCTCCCCCTATTTTAAATTTAATCTGTTGGTAATAAAATAATGATGGATTGCATTCAAAACCTCATATACTTTCTTTCTCAAAAAAACCCTCATATACTACTTGAATGTTTTTCTTTTTGGTAATGGTGATGCCCGGGCCAGCTTGTGCACACAGGTTGTCTCTGCTTGGATTGGACATTGGTCCCCAAGATTTGCACTAACTTCATCAACCACAAGGCTACACCCAGCTAAATGCAAAATGTCCCTCTTATCAGAAGCATGATATTATAAACTCCAGTATACCTACTGAAAGAAAGCATGACACTTGGGAAAAGAGTTAGGTGTTTTAAAATGCTTTACACCAGCAAACTGTAACTATCCTAAAGATATCTCGGGGCAAAAGTTATACGAAGCAGTACAAACCTTGCACTGAAATCAGCTGGAATAGGAGACCAACCCATAATGCGAATGTCATTTGGCAGGACTCGGTTTAGTACTCTTACGTAGTCTATTTCTCCTGGGAGAAAAAAATGTAAAACCGTGTCAAAAGGTTAGAAATAACTCCGAATGAAACAACAAATTGATATGAGGGAAGCCATCAAATTTAAGGAACTAGGAAGATTTGAAACTTCACATTCTTTTTGCACATCTTTTGTTGTCAACGTGAACTGGAAATATGTGCCTTGATTTTGGTGAAAGATACAAGGTCATTTATGAAAGTGCAATCCAAGTACTCCAACATAATCAATCTTTAAAATTGGCTACCTAACAACCATAAAACTACACTACCAGAACTTGCCTAAAATGTAAATGAGTCGCAATGTTGGGGAAAGGAGGACAACTGATGTGTGCCAAATTGCATTATAGTAAGTACATGGCAGATGACAATCAGAAAGGCTAAACATAGTTGTACATTGAAAGGAGATATCAGCAGACCACATGATTCTTCAACGGAAATTTCCCCAGAATACTTATTGTGCCCTCTTGGCTCCCGATGGTTTGATCTTAAGAACATAGCAATCACCTGCAACAAGTATTTTTCATGTTATAAAAGACATAAAAAGAGAGCGCTATCAAAGATGAAAATGCAAAAAAGGGATAAGGTCGATTGAAGCTTTGAGCCAAAGCACAAATAAAGCACGAACTTTGATAAAGGAAGGCACAAATGAAGAAAAAGATAAGAATAAAATTAAAGAAAAATTATAATAAGCATAAATAACAATTATATGGGAAAAAATTTAAAAACTTTACGATTACATGAAATTTTAATTGCTTAGTGTAGCCTCTTCATGGGTATGTTGTTGTTGTTAGCCTTCATGATAGTGCCCATTTATGATGGGGGGCATGTCTTGGCACTTTGATGACTGCACTGAAGCTCCGGGATAAGCACGGCAAAGTGCTCATCTTATTTTGCACCAAGCTTCAGGGCTTAAGCATGCATTAGATGGGCCTTTGACAACATTGAAAGTGATATATGATTTCATAAAATTTTCTCAAGGCACATAAAAGAAAAAGGATTTGAAAGTAAGGAAACGAACAGGAGGGAAAAAAAGCTTAAACAAAATTTGACAAGAAGCTGCTGCCACTAGGAATCAAAGGTGCAGCCTTTCATACTGTGCCGAGTCCTGCAATTGGTTCTATACATATGACCAGCAACGAGAAAAAAAAATGCTATAGCTAAATGGCGATGGGCAATTAAAACCCCAAAGGGATGGGAACTTCTCACCCTCAGGGATGGGGGAGGCCAGGGGTAGTCGGCTTGGGCGGAGAGAGCATCTAAAGGGGGATACATTAGGTGAAAAAACTGCAATAGAAATTCCTACTTTTCAATAGAGAGACACAGTTTACAACCCACTGACTAATAGAATTAGAAAATGAGATGTCTTTATATGGGTATATACTTGAATGAATTGCATGCAAGTTTTTTATCTTCCTACGGCAAGCTTTCTTTGGAAATGTTACAAACAAAAAATTTGATGCAAAATATATGTAAATTACTAGTAAATCAAACACATAACAAATTAATTTCTCTATTCTACTTACTTGGCCAACGGAAGAAACTCCCTTATCGGTTCTACCACATCTTGAGTATTGCAATACCTTCTTGTCTCCAAATATGAGTCTTGTCCTCTCCAGAGCTTTGAAAAGTTCACCCTGCATGAAGAAAAACATCAGCATGTGCAAACAAAATACTCTATTGAGATGGTAAAGTGCAAACAATAAAGTCACCTATGTGCTACCACTGGATAAAAGAGGCACCTAAACAACTTGTGCTGAGATTAAATAGTTCAAATTGTGCAATACATGCAAGGAAACAATATTCTCACAGAAAATCACCAGATCATGCTCTTTCAGTAGCTTAAGTATCTTAATTTAAAGGACGGAAAACATGGACTATGATTAAAAAAGAGAAACATGTTGACCATATATTTGCATGTACATGGTTAATCTATGTATGTCACATTAAATGCTGGCCTGATTCTTAAAAGAAAATCATCTCAGAAGAGAACATGAGACCTCAACAGTGGGATCCATTTGAGCCTCCGAAGCAAAACCATAAAACCTGTAATGCAACAGGAGAACACTGTTAGATAAACAAGTACTTGTATCATTTGCATAAAGTTGAAAAAATGCAAACACCAACTAAAATAGAATGATAGAAACACAATGTACATGCACCTTCGGCTTAGTTGATACTTAAATCACTCTTAATCTGCATAAGGTGAAAAAACTGAAGATTGACATGCTGCCATTAGCATTCCAGAATAAAACAAGGAGCTCCATCCTAATACTTCATGGAATGACTAGACAATCTATGCAGAGTTATTAATAGGGCCCTTACGAATTAGGATCAGGATGCAGTTTTAGCAATCAATGCTTAAGGTGGTTTTACAAAACCCTTTTTCCAGGCGACATAGATGCCTTCATCTCTGCTTCTAGATGAAATGTGCCGAAGAAATTACTAAAAAAGAAGAGAAGTAATGCCAGACAAAACATTAAAAATGTAATCCACGAATTAGTCCACCTGTTTCAATATTTCTACCTGACGATTTAGACCAAAAAATCCATTCTTTTTCTTCAGGAACTCTTTTATCTCAAATTGGAACTATTTTTCTAAAAATGATTGAAGCTTCTTCATCAAATTATAAACCAAAGTACAAATGCCTTCTAATACATGTCTCACTTTTGGCTAAAGTCAAATGTCAAATAACAAAATATGATCAGACAAGAATATAAGATGATGTTTGGTTAATGAATAAGATATCTTTTGTAATATCCTTATTATTGGGAACTAAGAAGGACAAAGCCTGTGAATAAACCCCCAAATAACAATAGCTACAAACTTTGTTGCCTAATGATTAGATGCCTCCTAAAGGACAACTTAAGGTTAGATGCTTTTAAAGAGGGCTGTATATCAAGTATTGGCTTGTCTGCAGCTCTATTAAGACAGAAATAAACTCTCCTGTACGAGAAATCCTGCCAAGGTTAATGCAAGATAAGCTTAATAGGAAATCAAGAACCCTTTCCCCTTTTCAACCACTCATCCAGGTGCATTTAACTTTTCTTCAACTGTTTCCAATGTTTACACCACCTCTTTACGCCTAATATTATGCTACATGGAATTGCATCTATCTTCTGAAGAAGAAAGTAGTGCAACTAAAGAGTTTCAGAACTTAACATTCAGTAATCCACTGAACATTGTGTGATCTCTATGTTACCTCTTATTAAGTTATTTTATTCTTTTGGTCCCTTTTGAGATCTTATATCCTTTGTGCTTAAGACTAACGAGATGGTTTGACAGGGTCAAAAGAAATTGAAAGACTTGTAAAAAGCTCAAATTTATCGTGTCAAAAAAATATTTTTTATCACAAAACTGGAAATTATATTTTCCAAAATACTCAAAACCACTTTTAGCCTTGCTGCTTACACTACTTTGCTCAACTTCCTGTCCACACTTAACTACTACTAATAAAGAGCTAATCCTAGGCAAATAGAAAATGAAAGTCTTTCGTATGTCCTCAACTAATAAATTTCTTCCTCTCTTTTCGGTAGCCACATTGACAATGCAATCCTATTCAACTACTACTAGCATAATGTATACCTTGGACCAAAATACATGACTTTCAAAGCAACATATCTTTTCGAGTGATGCATCATTGTGCCATAACCTATAAAAAAAAAAGCAGGGACATTTCATCAATAATCTCCATTTCGAATCGCAGTACAAAAAATGAAAGAGGAACATTTCAGCAGATTTCCAATTCACATTACAGTATCAACTTGTAAAGACAGCTAACACAGTACACTTTCTAGCTCACTCAGTACATTGAAAACCCGTAGCGAACCGAATTACACCTCGTCAATAATTTTAACACTTAGGTGTGTGTTTGGTATGGAGGAAAATACTTCCTATTTTCCCATGTTCAGTTGGTTAAAAAATTTGGAAAACATCTTCTTTAGAAAAACAAGTCCTTTGGAAATAAGGAAAATGACATCCTTATTGAAAGTAGCGAAAACAAGTGATATTGTCTCCTCCCACCCCCACCCACCACCCTTGTCCACTCACACACACACACATCACCCAAACCCGCTCCTCGCTCCACTCCCCCCACCCCCCCCCCCCCCCCCCCCACCCAAAACTCACACACACACTATGATCCAGATCATGGTACATTCTTGTAGTAAGCAGGTGGTTGATAAATACATATTATTGGGAGGGGGTAGCAGACAATGGATACCGTTCCTCACCCATGCTAATAGCTTTTTTTTAGAGAAATACAAATGCTTTAGAAAGTACTTGCATATCAAAAACAAGAAAATAAGAAACCACTTGTTCTCCTCCCTACCAAACGCACCCTAAAATACTATCAAAAACAATTTCACATTGCGTATAAAACTACAAAAACACATTCCAATCACAAAAAAATTTCTTCATACAAACCTAAATCTCTGAGCTTATTTTTCTTCTTTCCATGACATCCATCCAAAACTCCATTATTTTTCTCCTTTATCTACATAGCAATACCAACATATTAAAATTCAAAATTAACATTAAAATAATGATAAATATATCTGGATATATTATTATGAAGAAGAAGCAATTAACCTCTTGGCAACTGCAACTCGAAAGCCGAGCACATAATTTAGCATTTTCGTATTCCAATTCCTGTGTTTCTAATCAAAGATTACAACACAGTAAACAGTGATAATGGATAATTAACTACTCCCTATATTTACTTTTACTCGTACAGTTTCGAGCCAAACTGTATAAACTTTCAGCAAGTTGTATCTAAATTTTAATTTTAAAATATCAGGTTAATCTAACCTAATTTAACTTTAAAAATTAATTAATCAAGTTCTACTTTCAAAAAACTAAATATGATAATTATTTTGGAACGACATAGAGTATTATTTGAAGTAGATTTTTGAAATTATTAAGGAAAAATTACCTTGATTCTGCTCCGAAGAGTTTCGAGTTCCGATTGAACGAGGTCCATCTCCGCCGCTGGAATTTTTGTGAAGCTCCCACTATTTATATGGACTTCGAGTAAATGCTTTTACTTGATTTTCTATACAAACTTTTAGGCCACGTTTGATCCGGAACAAATTTTATGCAATTCTTTTCGAATTGGTTACTTTGAAATTTTTATTATATTTTTATTATAAAATAAAAATAATATTATAATTTTAAAACAATGATGAAATTTAAGGTTTGAGATGTGTATAAGGGTGAGAATTATTTTTTATTATTAACTTTGCTAATATTTTGTTTTCAATTAATAATGTAGCTAATTCATTTAATTTTTCTTAAAAATTACTGATTTTAGGTAAGGTTTTATTAACTTTGCTTTTAAAAGATCTCTTCAATTGAAGCAAGAAATTGTTAAAAGTAGTTTTATTAGGTGGGGACAAAAGACTTTGAGAAAAAAAATTGTACGAAGTAAAAATTGTAAGAAGGTTGATTCGGGTTCGAGAGAATAAGACGAAATTAAGTAAAAAGTAATCAAGTTTCTAAAAGATAGTGTAGTATTTGGAGTTCAAAATTTTGACAAGTGATAAGAATCGAACTCTCAAGTTCAGTTGTAAAATCATATTATTCAAAAGCCTTTTCTTGAGTTTGAACCTAGAGGAGTCTTTCTTAAATTATTACTTTGACAAATTATTAGGATTCAAGTTCATGACATGTATTATTTTTTCGGGCTTAGCTCCGCCAGAATTTTTATTTTTACCTTATGTCATGTGAAGCCTCAAAAGCATTTGTACCATGTGGATTTGAATATATGTTAGGATAAAGGCATCGTTTCCACCTCAAACTATATTCGAAAAGTCAAAGTCACATCTAAACTATACTAGTGACCTATTGCATACCTAAACTATAAAAAAGTGAAACTATTTATACCCTGTCAAGCTACCACCACTTGCATGTGGTGTAGTATTTTACACACACTGTCACGTCAGTAAAAAGTATCACTTTTTTATAGTTAAGGTGTGTAATATGTCACTTATATAGCTTAGGTGTGGATTCGACTTTTCAACTATAGTTTGGGGTGAAAATGATGTCTTTTCCCTTAACGTTTTTAGCCGTTTACTTTTGTTATTTAATAGGCTAGACGCACCTAAAATAAGTGTAACACGCGCGCCTTAGAATGAGGGTCGCGGGGAGATAATAATATCACTTTTACATAATTAAGGTGTGTAATAGGTCAATTATATAATTTAGATGTTACTTAGACTTTTCTTGTATAGTATGGGGTGAAAATGATATCTTTTTCCTATATCATATAAAGCTTTTCACTATCCTCTTTCATTTTAATTTGAAATTCACTTATGTGTCATGTGCACCTCATCTTCAGAAGCTTGTCAGCCTAAAAGTTTGTCACACTTGCTTGACTCACCCTCATTTATCTATCTTCTATCAAATGCTTCACACAAGTATTATTTAGAGTTCAAATTCATGGACGGAATCATTGAATTCTAAGCTATAAAACTACAAACTCGAGGAAAGAGTCTTTCAGTTCTTAGTTATAGAACCATGAACTCAAGGAAAGAGTCCTCGAGTTCAAACCAAATAACAATTCATTTCACTCTTCAAATTTTTATAACTTCAAACTTAACAATTGATGCGGTTTCGAGGTTTAAACCTTTATAGTGTGAGAATTTGTTAGAGCTTCAAACCTCGTGAATTTATGGAGTTCGAAAGGTTTTTTCATGTTTAATTTACGGATATTTTTTTACCAACTTATCATAAAGTACCTAGAATTACTCTCAACATCTCATTTTATGTGACATTTTTTGATTTGACACGATATTTAAGAAAAAAAAAACTTCTAAAACTTGTAGTCTAAAATATTCTTAAATATTTATGTGATTATAAATCATTTAATTAAGAATAAAAAAAAAATTTTAAAGCTAAATTATTTCTAAGATAAGGTGACATTTTTTTTTTTTTTGAGACAAACTAAAATTAAAAGTGTGTAACATAATATGCTACTAAGGGAGTAATTACTTTTGAAATGGCATCATACTCCTCATCACTGTCTGAAAAGTGGCTAGTTATCCATTTTTATCTATTCGATTGTACCTGAAAACCTAGTTGGTTGGACGTCAAATATTAGATGGGAAAAAAAACTTTATGATAAAAAAGAAAAAGAAAAGAAAAGTAGAATAATCAAAGTTTTTTCTGTTAGAATGACAGTTATAAGACCGTAACTTCCCGTTTCAAAAGGCGCAACCTCAGTAATCTGTCTATTTCCGCTCCATTAAGTCTTTTTCAGATCTCCTTAATTTGTTGTCTTAACTAATCCCATAATTATTATTTCTAAGCTAAACACACAATTATTATAACCAAAAAAGTTGTATACTACATTAATACTCCAACAATTTGAGGATGTTTTTTTAACTATTGCTAATCCATTTAGTTTTAGTGTGTTTGACACTTGTCTCACTAGGTTCAACTAATCTCCTGCTTCAGGTACATTTGCTATTTCACATGATAAATAATTTTAATTTTAGATGTAATGTATTCGGACTTGTAGCACTATGTTCGAATTATGCATCAATTTGGATTTTAAGAAATAGAATATTACTCGTCATTTCAACAATTTGTATCGATCTCTTGGTTGATCTCCATTTCTTTTACCCTTTTTTAGGTATCTTTGAACGATTAAATTATAATAGACGGATCCAGGTGTAACATCGCAAAACTTTCTGCTGCTTGGAGTTGGAAGAAGTTGATTTAGCAGAAAGCCAGATACTCCTAGCTCGTTATCAGACAATCACTTATTTACAAACTCTACCGTGGGAATATAGTTTTCCTGATATGATATTTCCTATATCCTACTACTACTTGTATTAGTACAAATACTTGAGAATATTTCTGTGGTGAAATTGGTTGTTGAGGATGGATTTTACAGCTGGAAAATTATCAAATGAGCATCAAGAACAACTCCGATCTGCTTCAGAAAGTGCAGATCCATTGTCTGTATCGCCATTAAAGATATCTCCAAGATCACCACGCTCACCAAAATCCCCGAAATCACCAAAGTCTCCTAGGTCTCCCAGTGATCGTCACAACAAGGTTGGCTCAGATAGGGGAAGTCCACTTAAAAATAAAAAAAGTTCACATTCTCCACGAGATGGTCGTCCAAAGAAAGGTAAGTTGAAAATTTCTCAGTTACACATTACATGCATGATAGTTTTCACTTTTCCCGTGACAAGATTATTTAGACCATCGTGTTTACACTATGGTAGAAAATAAGTAACATTGGATCAAATTGAACTTTTCGCGATAGTCCTTTTATTTGAAACCTTATACTTCCAATAAATACTACCATGAATTCAGTCATAGGAACGTAAAGATTGAACCTATCAAGTTTATATTGTAGATCCGCTGCTGTTTTAGTTATTTCTGTCTGTTTTCAACCGACTCTTCACATAACATTTATGATTTACAGGAGGTTCTGGAGGAAAAGGCACTTGGGGTGGATTAATGGATACCGATGATGTCCATGCTATCGATCCCAATGATCCAAACTACACCAGTAGTGAGGTACCTTAGCTATCATTTTCCAAAGTTCCATGAAATTAGTATTTTTGAGAAATAACACATCAAATTGACGAAGAGGAGCCTTGACACAAGTTTCGATATGTAGAAACAGCCTCTTGTAGAAATGCAAGCTAAAGCTGCGTACAATAGACCCTTACGGTCCGGCCCTTCCCTGGACCCTGCATGTAGCAGGAGCTTAGTGCACCGGGCTATAAGTACTGAATTGAGTTAGCCCTTTTCTGTTTCAGGATACTGAGAGAACAAGTACTAAAGATATGGTTGCAGCATTTGAAGAATACAAAAAGAAGGCTATAATATTAGTAGAAGAATATTTTCAGAATGATGATATCACATCCACAGCCAATGAATTAAGAGAATTTGGGATGTCTTGTTATGACTTCTACTTTATTAAAAAATTAGTATCAATGGCTATGGATAGACATGATAAAGAAAAAGAAATGGCAGCTGTTTTATTATCTGCTCTTTATGCTGAAGTTATCAAACCACAACAAGTCTACAAAGGTTTCAGTAAACTCTTGGAATCTGCTGATGATTTCATTGTAGACATACCTGACGCAATCGACATTCTCGCGTTGTTCATTGCAAGAGCAGTAGTTGATGATATACTTCCTCCTGCCTTTTTAGCAAAAGCAAATTCTTCTCTGCCTAAAGATTCAAAAGGAATTGAGGTTATTAAAAGGGCTGAAAAAAGTTACCTTTCAGCTCCTTTACATGCTGAAATCATTGAACGTCGATGGGGTGGAAGTAAGAATAAAACAGTTGAAGATGTGAAAGACAAGATCAACAATTTGCTTATTGAGTATGTTGTAAGTGGGGAAAAGAATGAGGCTTGTAGATGCATTAAGGATTTGAATATGCGCTTCTTTCATCATGAGATTGTTAAGAGGGCTATTATCATGGCAATGGAAAAGCAACAAGCCGAAAATCGCCTTTTGGACTTACTAAAGAAGACTTCAGAAGAAGGCTTGATAAATTCAAGCCAATTGTCAAAGGGATTTAATAGGATTATTGACAATATCGATGACTTGTCACTTGACATACCAAATGCAAGGGTGATTTTTCAGTCTATAATATCTAAGGGAGCATCAGAGGGTTGGTTGTGTATTTCATCTTTAAAGTCGTTATCGACACAACTGGAAAAACAAGAAATTGATGAAAAACTTGTGAAAGAATTCAAACTGAAAGCTCAATCTATGATCAAAGAGTACTTTTTGTCAGGTGACATTGTAGAAGTAAGTAGGATCTTAGAGTCGGAAAACAGCTCGTGTTTGGCAGAGCTAAACGCCATATTCGTTAAGAAGTTAATCACTTTAGCAATGGACAGGAAAAACAGAGAAAAAGAAATGGCTTCTGTCTTGTTATCATCTGTTTGTTTTCCAGCAGATGATGTGGTAAATGGCTTTGTAATGTTAATAGAATCAGCAGACGATACAGCTTTAGATATTCCAATTGTTGTCGAGGACTTAGCAATGTTTTTGGCTAGAGCAGAAGTAGATGAAGTTTTAAATCCACAACACATGGAAGAAATTGGCAGTCAATTTTTCGAGCCGAATTCAATAGGTAACAAAGTTTTACTTATGGCAAAATCTTTGCTAAAAGGTAGATTATCTGGTGAGAGAATACTAAGGTGTTGGGGTGGTGGTGGAAGTAGTACAAATGGATGGGCAATAGAAGATGTTAAGGATAAAATAAGAAAATTATTAGAGGAATTTGAATCTGGAGGAGATGCAAAAGAAGCATATAGATGCATAAAGGAACTAGGGATGCCATTTTTTCATCATGAAGTTGTGAAGAAATCATTGGTGATTATTATTGAGAAGAAAAGTGAGAGGTTATGGGGTTTTCTTAAAGAATGTTTTAGTATGGGACTTATAACTATGTACCAAATGACAAAAGGTTTTGCTAGAGTTGCAGAATCACTTGATGATTTGGCTCTAGATGTACCAGATGCTGAAAAACAATTTAAAGTTTATGTAGAAAGAGCTGAAGCTGAAGGATGGTTAGATTCCACTTTTAGTTACAACAGACTTGGACATTCCATGGAAAATGGATTTTGTTGAATGGTTTCTAAGGTATATTCTATTCTTTTAGTTGAGCACAATTTTACTGTGCCTGTATATTTTGAGCTATGTCGCTCGGACTCTCTGAAAATGTTGTACTCATATCAGAACCTCTAGAAATGCACTATAACTAGAGGATCTAACACACCCCATTAACATTTTTGAAGAGTTCAACGATTTTGACATGCACTCGTCCATATATTAAACTTCAAGTGGTTCATATATTTCACTAACTAAAATTTTAGGTTGGTCTTTTCCTTTTCTTTCCAGGACCACATAATGTTTAGCAATATCATCCAAATTGTTGTAGCAAATTGGATTTATTTACATGGACAATATAGAGATTATAAAGGAGGAGACTACCGTGAACATGTTCTAAATTAATTGAAGTTGCTTAAATGAAAGGCCCATAAAGTACTCAGCAGAAGATATCAACTTGCATCATCTTTACATAATTATATCATACATATGTATGTATGTCCGTGTCAAATTTTGTCTTATGAAGACCTCAATTATGAGATTATACGGACTATATTGTTGTTGTCGATTTTTTACCTAAATTGTTTGCAATGTGGTTGAATTGTTACATGTACCATTGAATCATTTAAAGTACTACTTTTACCATTTCAGATTTTTATATCATTATTTTTATACCATTGTGTTGAGCCAAATATCCTGATTCTATTTTCTTGCATTCCAATGGGATCAACAATATGAATTACCAAAGATCATTTTGCTCCATTTAGGTAAGTTTTGTTAATTACAAATTTTCATTGCCTGATTTAGGTTCCTGTTACCACAAGTCTCTACTTTAAAAAAAAAAAATTGTTATCACACGAATACAAGACAAACTTATTTAAATAAAATGATTTTGGTTTTGATTACCCATATTTGTTTATTTGTTTGTTGTTCTTGAAACTTGAGGTGCTCATTACTTTTTACTTTTTATTTTACTCTAATATAAGAGTGAATGGGAGAGCAGGTTAGGCTCAGAGCGTTCTGTTTTCTCCGTGATTTTATTATATCATTTTAAAATAATTATTATATATTATTTAAATATTAAAATATTAATAATATTTAATAAAAAAATAAAATAGATATTTATGATATGTCTGCTCCAACTGTTTTAATGATAATTTTATTATATCATCTTAATCAATTATTATAAGCTACTTAAGTATTAAAAAATTATTATAAATTCATCTATGTATTAAAAATTAATAATATTTATCGTTAAATTAACTTGACGTCTTATATGAGTTCACTTAATTTTTTTTCATAAATATATTTTTTATAATAAATTATTATAAATTCATCTAAGAATTAAAAAATTAACAATATCTATTGTTAAATTAAGTCTTATATGAGGCCTACTTAATTTTTTTCCACAAATATTTTCTTATAATAACTTTGCAAGATTACTTCTAATTAGTTATTATGAATCATTTAAGACATGGCTGTTTCGTTGCTTCAATCATGATTTTATTATATCACCTCTAATTAACTATTATGTATGTCATCTACCAATTGTGCTACTTAAATCGGAGTAGAAGAAAAAGTATTTTAAATCACAATAATTAAAAAATATAATTAACTATCAATGCCACAAAATTTTGAATAAGAAGAGTAACATATAGTATTATTTGAAAATTACATAAAAAGTAAAATAAATTACTATAGTTAACAGCTTAAAATATTTATAAAAATAATTTAATTTATTATATATTTTTAAAAAAATATATAAGAAATATTATAAATCATAATAATTAACAACTTTAAAAATTTAAAGGTCAATTGGTCTGCTTTGGCATAACTTCATTGGTTTTTTTCCTTGCCTTCAATTTTTTCATCCATTTTAATTTGTTTGTCTTATTTTTTTAGTTTGTTATACATTTCAAAAAAAAAAAAATGTAAATCATAATAATTAATAACTTAAAAATTTAAAATATATAAAATATTTGTCTGACTGTCAAAATTATATCAGTGCACTTAAATTGAGTTACATTATTTAACAACTTAAAATATCAAAAAAAATAATCTATTATATATTCCAGAAAAACATGTAAATAATACTATAGATCACAATAAGTAATAGATTTAAAAAAAAAAAAAATACAAAATATTTGGTTGACTCTCGAAATTATCAGCGCCACTCAAATTGGAATAGTTAAAAATATAATTGACTATCAATGACACAGAAGTTTGGACAAGATGAGTAATATGTATTATTTGAAAATTACATAAAAAGTAATATAAATTACAATAGTTAACAGCTCAAAATATCAAGAAAAAGAAGTTTAATCTATTATATATTTCAAAAAAATATATAGAAAAATACTATAAATCATAACAATTAACAACCTAAAAAATTTTAAATATATAAAATATTTGGTTGATTCTCGAAATCATATCAGTGCCACTTAAATTGAAAGAGAAAAAAGATATTATAAATCTTAATAATTAAAAGTTTAAATTATTTTTAAAATATAATTGACTATCAATGCTATAAAAGTTTGAACAAGAAAGGTAACATGTATTATTTGAAAATTATATAAAAAGTATTATAACTTATAACAGTTAATAACTTCTAAATTGTATTTGTGTCACATAAATTGAGACAAAAAAGGCATATTGAGCTTGTACTGGCATGGGCCCTCGGCATTTAGTTCTCTTATATTAGAAGCCACAGTGTGGTAGGTGAAGCAGAGAGGAGTCCATTGACATGCCTGCTTGCTAACCTCTTCGTGATTTTACTATATCACCCTTAATTAATTGTTATATGTCATTTATATATTAGAAAAAAATAATATTAATTAATAAAAAAATAAAATAAATATTTATGAAATATTTGTTTTAGCTGCTTCAACCTTAATTTTACTATATCACCCCTAATTAGTTATTATAAGTCATCTAAATATTAAAAAGTTAATAATATTTAATAAGAAAATAAAATAGACATAAAATGATAAATTAAATCTTGATGGTTTGAATTAATTTTGTTATATCACTTCTAATTGATTATTATGATTCATTTAAGACATGCCTACTTCACTACTTCAATCGTGGTATTTGGTTGATTCTCAAAATTTATATCAGTATTACTTAAATTGAAATAGAAGAAAAAAAAATTATAAATCACAATAATTAAAAGCTTAAGTTATTTTAAAATATAATTGACTATTAATGCCACAAAAATTCAAACAAGGAGAATATTATAAATTAGCTAATAAATTAAAATAGTAAATTATAATGTCAAAAAAGTATTATAAATTATAATAGTTAACAACTTAAAATATCTAAAAATAATTAATCTGTTACATATTTCAAAATATATTATTTAAAAACTACATAAAAAGTATTATAAATTACAATAGTTAACAACTTAAAATATCTAAAAAATAATTAATTTATTATATATTTAAAAAAAAACATAAAAATATATTAATCACAATAATTAACAGATTAAATAATTTTAAAAATATAAAATATTTGATTGACTCTCAAAATTTTATGGATGTCATATTAACAACTTAAAATATTCTTATATAAATTTCATTAATCTAAATATAATAATATATGCTTAACTAAGAATTTAACAACGAAATAAATAAAATTTTTAATTAAATGATAAAATTACACATAACGTAGAATTTTTAAGCATTAATATTGAGCCAGTGCGTAGCACGGGGTGGCCAACTAGTTATACTTTTCTTTTCTAATTTCTATTATATAGAACCGATACATGTCAAAAATTTTAATACTAAGAGGTATTTTGGTCATTTCACCACTATATAATATATGAAAAAAAATTGGATACATTTTAGCCCATTACATATGGGGCTTCATCTTGTAACCTGTTAAGTACGTGTTGTTTCATTGTGCTTTCGAACAAACGCGTAACATCCTTCATTGTATTTTTGAACAAACACGTAGCAATCTTTCAATTTCGACTTAGCCTCATAAGTTCTTCAACCCCATTTATGATGTTTCCTATTATTGAAGTAGCCTAATTTTCATCTTGGTCTTCAATATGGGTGGAATTTCACTATAAAAAAATTCATCCAGAATTAGTGTTTTTCTAAAAGTTTGTATATGTTATTGGTATAGTTGTTCATGGTGTCTCTTTTCTCTTCTTCTACAAACCCTAATATCGATTTACATGAAGTTTAGTCCTTTTCAATTTTTCAAGTTTAAATGTAAAAGGGCGAAATTCAGAAATAGCATACTAATCCCCTTAATTATGAGTTTCATAGCAACAGTTTCATAATTACATAATATAGCAAGTTGTATTTTGTATTTTTGCAAATTGTTACTACAAAAATACAAATACATATGATTTTTACTGCCGTGATGATCGATATGTATTTTGTATTTTTGCAAACTGTTGCTACAAAAATACAAATACATACAAATACATATGCTACAAAATGTAATTTGGTAAAAGTGTTGTTATTTTTTGTAATTTAATACTTAAGTATGCTACTTCATGTATTTTTTCCAATGTAAAATCTGAAGGTTCATATAGAAATTCAAATAGAGAAACAGTAGAGAAGACCTTCGCTTCAAGTTGTGTTTGTTGATTCGATTCTTGAAAAGGTTTTGACAAAGAAGCGATTCCACGATGTGGGTCTAAGGTAAAATCTTTTCTACTATTTAGATTTATTCATATCTAACTTTAACATCAAGAAACATAGTATTTTTTAAAGAAAAATTGTGCTTTGTCTTGGAATTATTTCAATCTAATTGTTGTGGGGTTGTAATATTTTTTTATTTTTTGGTCATTCTAGAAATTTGGTTTTGTTCAAGTAGATATTCAAACATTGATATATTTCATTGAAGGATTTTAAGAATTTCTTGTTCATAATCTAAATTATTGACAAAGATCAACTTAAGTTACTGGAAAATATTGAAGGAAAGGTGTCTTTTAAGTCTTGAATGAAGGATTGGTGACATTAACCAACTTAAAGAGTCAAACATAATTAGAAAACTTGATTAAGTTAATTGTGGACTTGATTAATATTTTTAAAACTTTCTAATCTTTTCAAAAATACAAATCAACCCAACCCACACCCTTCTTCAATCCAAATCATTTACCGTCTCTCTTCTCTCTCTCGATAGCTTCTCTGAACCAACAGTTTTGCAAATTTCTCCTTTCAATTCCCGACGACTTTAACCTCTAACGACAAATAGTTGGGCTTCGAGTTCCTTTTCGACTTCAACCATCAATCGACATGACAACCTTACTCTCCGGCCACAACAGCTTTGAATTCTTCATCGTTCCTTTTATTCTTTCACAGGTAAAAAATTATGGCCTTTTTAATTTTGACAAAAATGAGGAACTTGAGCCAACTTCTCTTATAGTATTGATTAACAATTTCAATATTTATTGCTTTAATTTGAAATGTGGTTTGAATAAAACCCTAATTTCTGGTATTTCTTCTCTTCCCTTCTCTTCTTTTTTCTTCTCTTCTCTTTTGTTGTTTGATTTCAAAGTTTAATTTGTTGCGCCCGTTGCTGGGTTGATTTGTTCTTATTGTTGGTAAAAATGGTGATATTGATGTTGTTCTATTGAACAAAATCATTCTACTATTTTTTCTCCAACAGATTATCCATCTGGTGCAACATATTAACCATCTAATGTAACAGATTTAGCATATGATACAACAGATCAACCATCTAATACAACAGAGGAACCATCAGAATTAAATTTTGATGTAATAGATTAACCACCTGATGCAACAGAGAAACCATCAGATAAAAAATTTAATGCAACAGATTTAGCATATGATGCAACAGTTTAACCATCTGATGCAACATATTTACTATCGAATGCAACAGAGGAACCATCAAATTAAAATCTGATGCAATAGGTTAACCATCTGATACAACAGATGAACCTCATGTTGGATAAAATCCTATCAAATCTTCCAACAGGATATGTCCAAGACTTGATCTTTCCTACTGATCATTTATCTGTCACGACAGACGACCCTTCTGTTAGAATAAATCTATACAATATTGACCATTGATAATTGTTCCAACAGATCACTCATATATTGCAACAGATGTGTGACCTATTGCAAAGACCATTCATCTTTCTAAGCAGATGAGTGATATATTTTATATTATCGCAACATATTACTCAGTCATTGCTACAAGTTAGTTAACTGTTCTAATAGATCACTCATATGTTACAACAGATGTGTGATCTGTTGCACAAACCATTCATCTTTCTCAACAGATGAGTGATATATTTTGTATTATCACAACAGATTACTCAGCTATTGGTACAGGTTATTTAATCATTCCAACAGATCACTCATATATTGCAATAGATGTGTGATCTGTTGCACAGACCATTCAGCTTTCTCAATAGATGAGTGATATATTTTATATTATTGCAAGAAATTACTCATATGTTGTAACAGGATATTTAAATGTTCCAATAAATCACTCATATATTGCAACAGATGTGTGATCTATTACACAGACCATTCATCTGTGTTAAAAGATGAGTGGTATGTTTTGTATTATTGCAATGGATTACTCATCCGTTGCAACAGATTAGTTATTTGGTGCAATAGATAACCTACATGGTGCAACAGATGTGTGATTTATTGCAACTATTATTTGGAGTAACTGGTAAAGTCGCTGTCATGTGACCAGGAGGTCACGGGTTTAAACCTTGGAAACAACCTCTGGCAGAAATGCAAGATAAGGCTACGTACGATACACCCTTGTGGTGGGACCCTTCCTCGAACACCGCACATAGTGGTAGCTTTAGTACACTGGGTTGTCCTTTATTATTTTACTGTTTTGCATATTAAATTAACTGTTATCCTTTTTTAACGGTGCATTAATCAACTATAATATATTTTCTTATGTTCATGTTAATTTTAGATAATATGGCTCCCAAAAGAATAGAAAATGAATCAAGACCAAGTAAAGGAATAAGTGAAGCAGCTAGGCTATATCCACCACTCTATGAGCTTGCTTTACAAACGTTATCTCAATCAGGAGCAGAATATGATGAACACAGGGAGGAGGAATATTTCAAAAGAGATGATCCAAATGCTAATAGCCCTTCCACTAAAGAGTTGGTCAAAACCTTTAACATTGATCGTTATCCTGTGAGAATGTAGTGCAATGGTGCCATAGATTTAACGGGTGATTTCGTAATTAAGTCATCCATGGGAAAATCTTTCGACGCCTTCAGAAAAATACTTCGAGAACAAAAATTGGATGCTTATTTCAGGGACAGCAGCTTTGGGAAATATCATATTTATCGGAGGACAACAATGTTCGTTTCCAAATAAAAATGGTATATAAATTTCTCAAGAATAGGTTTATGTATGAAAACAAAGATAAGATGGATGAGGTGTGGATAAATTACTGTGATATGCCTGTTTGTTTTGATTGGAAGGAGTTTGCCATAGTTACTGGACTAAAATATTATCCTCCTTCTCCTTCTCATGTTATACCTATTCTAACCACCCAAAAAGCAATCCTACACCTAAAAAAGGCAAATACAAGTTGTGTGATCATGTTGACCTGGTGTCCATTGTTGGTCCAAGCTTCAAAAATAAAAATTTGATAGAAGCGTTGAAAGGTAAAAGAATTTCAAAGAAGCACAAGCAGTCATTGTACTTAGTTTGGTCTGTACATAATATTCTTTGGACGAAAGACATTAACAACAACATAAGCATTGGTTTAATAAAGCTCTCCAAGGATCTTGAGGCGTTTAACAACTATCTTTGGGGTTATGAAAGCTTCAAAATGACTGTCAAATATTTGTTGACTCCATTAGCGCCAAAGACAGTCAACTTATATAGATTTCCATGGGCTTTCATGGTAAATGTTTCTTTCTTTTGTTATGATATAATTCATTTTTTTTTACTCAATAATGGTTTTGATATATTGGCATTATTTTATAGGCTTGGGCGTTTGAAGCCATTCGTTATTTGAGACAACAAGTGAACTACCAGGAAGAAGTTTCCTATCCAAGAATCTTGTCAACCAAAATTGAGAAAAATGCAAAATTTCTTGATTTCTTCAACCCACCGAAGGAAGCAATAAGTATAATTATAATTAAGTTTTTATTTTAACTAATGACTTTTTGGAATGATTTAATCATCATTCTAATATAAGTAATAATTTATGTTAGATTGTGTATCCGTCGCTAGTGCCGACCAATCAAGAGTTGAAGATGTCATTTTTCCTTACTTTACGGTCTATGCAAACTTTACCGGACCCTAAGGTTATTGACAGAATAAAAATGGAATTTTTTGAAGCAACAACCATTACAAAAAAAATAATTTTTGAGGGTAGGCTTGTTGTTATTGATGGTCTTAGTGGTGATGGAGCTGTTGGTGGTGGTAGTGGTGCTGTTACAGGTGCTAATGATGCTCCTCTAACAGTATTTAAAATAAACCATTATGAGTATGATCACTCTGGTTATACAAATTTTGCCTCTCCCAACGAATGTTCTGGATGTAAATGTCAAGACTGCAAGGCAAAACATGATGTAGTGATTAATGCTATTAATGTATTTACTGCTTCTATAAAGGAATTGACATCTAAGAGGGGTATTATTCTATCAAAGAGGATTAAATCCATCCACTCCATTAGAGATTAAGGCTAAGAGGAGAAGAAAAGTAATTTCCAAGGCATTATCAAGCATCCAAAAAAGCAAAATTGCAACTCCTCTGTCCGTGTTTTACATTGAGCAATGTACAATAGCCAAAGGAGAGCAGCACGAGCTGAAGAAGGTAAATATATGTCTATTCCAACTAACAAATAGACACATATCTGTTTCAATAGATGACACATCTGCTGAAAATTATTAAACAGATATATACATTTATTGCAACAGTTGACTAACTTGTTATATCAGATAAAGTATCTGTTGCAACATATGTGTCATCTATTTTAGCAAATCAAACATCTCTTCGTACCGCTTTTATTTGTACCAACAGATGACCTATCTGCTATAATAGATGAGTCATATAGTGCAACAGATAGTTCATCTATTGGAAATTATCATACAGGTCTTTCTCATGTTAAAATTTATCCCAACAGTTGATTCATCTGTTGTAATAGAAATATAATCTGTTTGGGATAATTTAAAATAAGAGGAAGACCTATTTGATTTGCTAGAACAGATACGTTATTCTTTTCCATTTTGTCATATCATCGTAATTAGCATTGACCAATTCCGACTTTCCAGGTGGATGTAGAAGCCATTGCTAAACAACATTGACAATATGCTACTTTTTTTATGGAAATATGGAGATCAAAAAGCACAGAAACCATACGTAAGCAATAATAAAGATCCATAACAACCAAAATCGAATTTCATAGCACCGGATGAAGAACAACTTGTCCATATTGAGTAGATCTTTATAGCTTGAGTCTATTAAAGTAATAACCTCACCCCTCCTTAGGAATTATTGGCATCAATACTTAAATTGTTGATGTATTTATTGAGATCTGTAACCATAACAATTTTATTATATTTTATTTATTTATTGATTTATTTCAGCTAATTTTTGAAGGCTTCGATTTATTTTATTTTATCTATGAATTTTATTTTTTCCTTAGATTTGAACTTATTAATTGAAATGGAATACTAGATTCAAATATTGCTAAAGATAATGTATCTGTTGCAATAAACAACACATCTGTTGGAAAATATCAAACAGATTAGATATATGTTACAACAGGTAGGTAATCTATTGAAAATTATCAAACAGGTCTTCCCACTATTGCAGCAGATAGACTTAGATAGTAACGTCGATATAATGAAACAGATGACCAACCCATTACAACAGATAAACTATATGTCAGAACAGGTAGAATATCTGTTATGACAGATGGACAATCTATTGCATTATAAAAATTCAACTTTCATTAGACATAAAAAATTGTCACTACATGTAAAAAAATGAAAGTGACTTGAAATAAAAAAGGCGAAACCCATCGACAGTGTTCAGTTCAAACATCTAAAATAAAATAGGCATCAAGTAGATAGTGTTCATTTTAAACACGTAAAATAAAATAGGCATAAAATGTGTCAGTTTGTCACTTTTTGCCTCGTTGGTTGCTCGCGTGTAGTTCATGCAGCCAAGACTCGTTGAACCCCTATTTTTGCTAATTTGACCCCCAACGGTTATTTTTCTCCCATTGGTCTTATATATTCATCTTATTCCTAAAATTTAACCCTAAATTCCCAAATCTTCTTTTTCTTTTTTATTTTTTTCTCTATCCAAATTCATCTCAATTATTTATATTTTTTTCTGCGTATTTTTTTCATTTTTTCCAACTGTCGAGCTCATCTTTCACTATTTTTGTGAAAAAGTTTTTTGATATTGTAAGTGTGGTCATGAAGCTCTATTGAAGACTTCTTGAACTCAAAAAAATTCAGGTCGTAGTTTTTTACTTGTAAGATTTCAAAGGTAATATTTTTTTATTTAATTAGTTGATTACTTATTGACTTGGAGTTATTTTATAATTGTGGCCTTGCTTTTGTAGAAGTTAGGTGGATCTGATCACTTTGATTGGTATGAAGAACGACACCCTTCACAAGCAAATCGTGTAATCTAGGGTTTGTTGAAAAAAGTCAAGGCTTTTGAAGAGAAACAAAATTGAGCAAGAAGATACTACATTGTTGGCATTATGGTTACGGGTTTGGTGGCGTTGGGCACATGGATATTCAAGCATAATTGCTAAAATTTTTATGGTGGTGTATTTGTATTTGCTACTGGTTTGGTATTGTTGAGCACATGAATATTCAAGCGTAATTGTTGGAAAATATCAAATAGATTTAGACATATGTTGCAACATGTAGGTCATCTGTTGAAAATTATCAAACAAGTCTTTCCACTGTTTCAACAAATAAGACTATATCCACATAATGCAACAGAGGACCAACCTATTGCAACAGATAAACAATCTGTCAGAACAGATAGAATATATTTACAATAGATGGATATTATATTATATTATGAAAAATTCAACTATCATCAGACAAAAAAAATTGCCCCTACATGTATGTATATGTATGTATGTAATGTAAATTATGTAAAGTGAAATGACTTGAAATAAAAAAAATTGTTATTTTACAGGCTCTTCTTTATACACAGGCTCCAAGCATACAGTTAGTACCCTATAAGTCCAGACCTCTTACATGTTTGCCGCTGTGTTATCGCACAGAAAGATCATTGCCTTAGCTATTTTGTGTCGGTAAACAAATATTCAATGTGTGTAAAAGCGTGCGACCCGCATGCTGCAACGATTTCATTTTTTGGAAATTCAATGTCCTTGTTTCAACCTTCAAAATCCCATAGTTGCTTCATCTACACTTTCATTGGCAAACGATCCATCCGTTTACTCTACCTCAACAAGATAGGGAATAACTCTAACAGTGGCTGGATGTAGGTACAAAAATCAACCTCATCCAAGGCAGGTAAGTTGTAGTCATAAACCTTGATCTTTCCCTCCTCGAAAAGTATCTCAACAGCCCGATAATGTGCGCCATCCATGTTTATGACTCCAAGAATCCTCTTTTCCTCAATCCAGCTCTTCCCGTGCGGACTTGGCCTATCCCCTCTAACATATTTTATGATTTCTTCATCCCATTAGAACCCATAAAGTAACAAATAAAATCCCTTGCCACCGGGAGTTGACGCTAGGTTACTGAGATAATCATACCTATCCTTGAGATTCCTATAGAAGTTGAGGTTCATTATCTTATCGGCAGCATCATAAGCTTCTGGGTAGTCTAATTGCCTGCCCCTCATGAGGCAGAGAATTTCTTCAACATACAGTGATATAAGAAGTCAATTTTTAAATAGGGTAATAATTGTAAAGAAGAAAAACATAGTGAAAGATACAACGAATGGTCCATCTATTGCAGAGGGTTCTTTAAATCTGTTCACAGATTACCCATCTAAAGCAAATTATGCAAGAGATGGGTAATATGTTGTAACTGAACCACCACAAGTTGCACTAGAATACACATTTATTGCAACAGATGACAAGTAGATTTGAAGGCTAGGTTAGGAAAAGTAAACTTACCCCATCCACATACTGTGTACGCATATCTATCATAATTCTGAAGTCTTCTATGGAAAAGGTTTGGATGGGGTAATCTTTTGCGCCTTGCTTGGCCCATTGCAGATCCTTCTTATCTTTGGCGCTAAGTTCCGCATATATGTCCACCTTCTTAAATGGTTCTGAACTTCAACAACTTTTGGAAAGGGAGGAGTTGCAATTTTTTTGGATTTTCGATTGGAGAGTACTTGGCTAATTACTCTTTTCTTCCTCCTAACCACCGCTGTAGGAGTGTATGGCTCTCTCACCTTCTTGGATGGTATGACACCCTTCTTGGATTTTAATTTCTCAACAGCTTTAGTGATATACTCTACTTTTTCAAAGAGTTTATCCTGGTTTTCCTTGCACCCTTTGCATTTACAACGAGAATATGAGGGTGAAGAAGGACCGGTGTAAGGGTGAGAGGGACTTGTATAATGGGGAGAGAAACCTGTGAAAGGTGCATTTTCAAATATATTTATTTTTTATCGAGCATCAACATGCTCAATATCACGACTAGGAGTAGCACCAGAATGCCATCCACCAATATCAACTCCACCAGCAACACCCCCAAAAGAAGCAGCCAGATCTTTTGCAGTAATTTGGTCATGAAGAGCCTCAACACTAGGCTGACCTTGCCTAACTGCTCTTATCATGGCTGTTGCTCCAGCCAATTCCTTCTTTATTAACTCCACCATTGGGTCTGTTATAGTATCAACATGACCTAGAGTTATAAAGAAAGTCATCCCCAACTTCTGCTTAGTAGGCACAATTCATGGATGCAAAACCTATGAAAAAAATAGATACATTTAAGTCATAAAATATAATAATTTTCATAGTTGGGTTACATGTTAACACAGACAAATTATGTAATAGATGATCTATATGTCTCAATAGATTAATAATATGTTGCATCAGATTACCCACCCGTTTCATAATTTGCAGTAAATGGTTAATTTGTTAAGAGTTGGGTTCAGAGAACTAAAGCAATAGATGGGTAATCTGATTTAAAATATCAATTGTGTGTCATAATAGATTACCCATTTGTTGTACCAGTTAGCACAGGATGGGTAATCTTTCGCAATAGAAATCCCATTTGGTGCATCAGATATAATATCTGTTTTACCAGATATAATATCTATTCAATATCTTTCATTGAGTTAAATTATTTAGCATGAAAAAAGATGTACTGTATCATCTAGAGGATTAAAGAGATCAGCCTCCTTAATTCTTGTATTGTTCTTTGCTGCCAACCACCTAAACATCCTTGGATGAGAAACCTCATCTGAGTAATCCATTACCTGCTTTCGAAGGGGAGGAATGACTTCAAATTCCCAAGCCTAAAAAATGTAAATAGAAAGCAAGCAAAACAAAGTCATGTTAACTATATTCAACATAAATTAATGGATGAGTAAAAATAGTGATTAATTTTACCATAAAAGCCCAAGAAAAACCGTATAATGTGATCGTCCCTAGACATAGCTTTCTCAGTAAATATTTGACAGTCATGTTAAAGTTATCATATCCCAAGGAATAATTGTTGAATTTATCAAAATCCTCAGCACACGTCAACAAATCATCTTCTATGACTTTGTTGATGTCTCTTTCCAATATAATGGAATGGGCAATCAAACTAAGTAAAATGCTTTGGTATGGTTTTATCCTTGAGATTTGTCATCAAATCCGATGCTTTGTAGCCACGTCCAGCAATGTCCAACAACCCATCTTTTCCTTGCATTTGTTGGGTTTTCCAAGTGGTCGTTGGGATAATGCCTTCTCTCTATTTGCTTGTGGTGGTTTGGCTATCCTGCTTGCCTTGCCGATAGTTTTTTCTAGACGATCACATCTCAAGCCCGTCACTATGGCAAACTTTTGCAAGCCAAAAAAAAACTAGCATGCCACAATAGTTGATGCAGATTTCATCCATCTTTTTACCCCCATTCTCCAAATCTTTATCATCCCCCACGTACTTGATTCTGTGCTTGAGAAGACCATATACGATCCTCATTTGGAAACGAGCAGGGTGGTCCTCAAGTAGCTCAAGAAAGAGTCGAAAGCAACTCCTCTTAAAAAGTCTGTCTATGTTTTCGTTCTTTATAATATTCCTAAAATAATTTAATTTTTTCCCCAACTAAAATTTACGTACAAGTTCCCCAGTTAGTTCTGCAGGTTCATCTATCGATATCACAACTTGAAACCTGTCAATACTAATAGTTTTGACAGGATCATGCTGGGATATCTGTAATACCCCGTACCTTTTCCTAGCTTGAAATTATCTAAAACACGTTAAGAGATTTCTTTGAAAGATGAATCCACTTTTGTACATATGGTATTTTTAAGATTTTCACTTATTGTCATGTGGGGAATTCAATAAGCTTTCCATCAATATAAAATTTGCCTAAATCTGATAACCGAGTAAAAAGTTATGACTATTTCAAGTTCCCGTTATAAAACAATGCCATATTGGTCAAAGGTGCGCCGCGCCACAAGCTAAAATGGAAATTGTCCTTTTCCAGTGTCTTAGCGCAATTTTCTCCGCGTCGCGCCAAAGTTCCAAGTCACAAAAGAAGGGGCAAAGCGATGGCTCCTTGTCGCGCCATCCCGCAATTTCTCAATTGTCAAAATCTAGTGACACGGCATGATAGCGCCGCGCTGTGCCAGGGGTACAATTCGGAAAATTTTTACTAAAATTACAAGACGTGTCCAGGGTTAAAAGGGTCAATTTTCCACCCCTATTTAAGCCCTTTAACACGTGATTCAACCACTTTTCACCCAAAATACACTCTCTTCTCTTAAAAACCTCTCAAGAACAACCTAGGGCTTTTCATAGAAGATTTAGAAACAAGAATTTCCTCCGTCAATCTTCGTGTATTTATGAACCAAGGCATGCGTTGTGTTAATTCATGGATTCCTTCCATCCATGACACTCAATAATCTTGTTTTATTTATAAATCATGGTATTTATGTTGTGGGTTAATTGTAATCATGTTGTTGACGTTGATTGATTTCAAAGCTGGAGTCCTTGTGTGTTTTTCATGATATTATGTTAATATGAAAGATAAAATCTATGAATTTAGTTGCTTATGATTTGTAATTTGATGATTTCACCTATTCTCTAAATTGTGCATGCAAGGTGTTTGATAAAATGCTTGAAGGTGTAGAAATCATGCCTTATAACTCAAAACATAAACTAAATGTGATATGCTTGTCATCCTCCTATGTTTAAATGGTCTACATGCTATCATTGTGAAATGTATATTTTGTCGGAATGCCCATGATATTAGAACATGAGATTATGATATGATTATCGGCATTCTCGTCCATGTTAGATAGTATGATAACCATGTACTTCATGAAATCCAAAACTTATTAGATTATGTATTGTTGATGTGGATCTTGTACGCAAGAAAGTCATGCTTTGTCAGTTTCCTTCCATCGATTCCTGGGGGTGCTTGTACCTAAAAAATATAGTTGTGTGCCTAGAATCAGAGTCATGTTCCCAAGATATCCTCAGTCAAGCCATGTTCAGTAGAATTCAGTCAGTTTTATGACTCAGAAAAACTCAGTAATTTTAGTCAGTTTCAGATATCAGTAGCGTTCCATCAATCAACAAAACACATTTAAGTCAACCCAGTTCAGTTCAGTTAATCATGTTTAGAGTCTATTCAGATGGGAGTAGGAATTAGCACTGAGTGAACCCAAGGATGGGAACATACACTGTTAGATGAGGGTGTGATTCTTAGAAGTCATCCTTGCGTTCTAGAACTATGTATCCATCATAGGTTGAGACATCAACACTGTCCGATGAGGGTTGATGAGGTGGATAAATACTATCAAATGAGGGTCCCACCATTCTCGTTTAGGGGACACAGCAGACGAAGGTCACCCATAGCTTGTCCTTACCAGTGGCGCGGTATTAACACCCTTCCAATTGGGGTTACAGATTGGACCCCAACACAGCTATAATAGCTCATTAGAGGCATGTCGGTTAGATAACTATCTCCCACAGTTTTAGTATCAGTCTTAGAAAAGAACTCAAATAGTTCTTCAGATTTAAGGACTGTCAGATACAGTCAACTTAGATACAGTACGAGACTCAGCTAGTTTTATTAGATTCAGGACTGTCAGATACAGTCACTCATGTTACCAGTTATATCAGTTATCATTATGTCATGTAATCAGTATTCAGGTTGAGTAATCATGTTATCACAGTATCAGTGTCAGTTATTATGTCTCATGCATGTATTCTCACGTTCATAATAGTAAGTCTGCTATTATTATAGTTCATGCATATGAACCCCATGCATTCAGCCTACCTCACATGCATACCAGTACATTCAAAGTACTGATGTATTTGCGCTACGGTGTCTTATACCATAGGTTTAGAGACACAAGCTCCAGAGCATCAGTAGATTCCAGTCTCAACTGTCAGAGTTAGCATTGAGTCCTCATCTTTTGAGGACATGATCATCATCTTATTATCTTAGTGATTAGTTTATTAGTTGGAGTTAGTTAGGGATATGTCCCATCAACTCCTTATTCAGACAATCATGTTTTAGAGTCTCTCCAGACTACAGTATGTTTAGATAATCTATTTCAATTTTGTTTTGGGTATTTCATACCCCACTCAGATATTCTATTTTATCAGATACTATGTCTCAGTTTTGAACCTTATGGCCTTTCAGTTCATGTTTCCGCATTATGCAGTATACAGGTACAGATATCAGTCATGGGTTAGCTTGTGATCCTTCGGGGTCATGAGCACCATGTAACATTTCGGGTACCAGATTCGGGGCATTAGAATATCGATATTAATTCACGCCCCATTGGTGATCCGTTATCATCATGTTGATGATCATCCTCTTTCTCACTCTCTAATTCCTTCTCTTTCTCACTTTCATTTTCTTCATCACTATTTGCAGACCCTTATCCACCTCCCTCAATATTGTTTTTATATCTCTCCTCAACTTTACTTTTCCGTGACTGAGATTGTTCAGGAAGCTCCTACAAATCCCTCTATACTGTAGCCTTTGTTGTTGGGTGGTCAGAAGTTGATCCACTTTCACTTTCTTTTCTTTTGGGAGACATGTTTTACCTACAAACAACAGAAAAATAAAAATTACATTACAATTGATGTATTCATAAATTTTAAAAAATACATAAAAACACCACCAATACCGACACACCAGCAACCACCACCATAAACACTAACAACCAATGCCACAAACACCACAAATACCGACACCACCAATAACCACCATAAAAACCACCAACCAATGTCACCAACAACCACCACAAATACCACCAGTGGCACCACGACTACCACCAATACCAAAACATCATCCAATAATACCACGACAGTCAACGGAACACTACGACAAAAACTAGGGTTTTCTCAAATTTTTCCTATGATTTTACCATCAAAACTCAAAATTGTAAACCCATTCTCAAAGATAATACAACTAAAAGTCTTTTTTTCATCATTTACTTAAAAGCCCTTATTTTTTAGAAAAAATAACAAATATAGAATTCTTCTCGAACTCTGTTACCTATGAAAATAGAGAAAACGACTGATACAAGCAAGAATGAAGTAAAAAATAACACCTATATGGTCAGAAATGAGAAGAAAATTGATCCGTTGTGAAGGGTTGAGCAATTTATTGAGTAGTTGTTATCTATATTATTGAGAGTGAAAAGAGCAAGAACTCGAGATTTGAAATGATGAAATATTTTTCTCGTAAATGGATGATTTGTATAGGTTGATTTGTATTTTGGAAAAGTATGACAAGTTTAGAAAATGTTAATTTGGTCCGAATTGATCATAACTATTTTTTAAAATTACAAAAGATATGCGTAACTTTTAACCCTCTCATCATTCAATTGCCAAAAGACACAATTGAAGTTGTAGTTGAACCTATGAACTCACCCCTCATCCTAGAATAATCAATTTAGGTATTAGTTAAACATATGAACTCAATTGAAATTGTATAAAAATAAATGTTCAACCTGTTGCAACAGATAACTTATCTTTTGGAATTAATCAAACAGATTAAGTTATTTTTTGCAATAGATTACCCATCTGTTGTAAATTATCAAACAGATTAAGTCATCTGTTGCAACAGATTACCCATTTATTGTAAATTATCAAATAGGCTCTGCAATCTGTTATAGTTGACCCTATGAAAACTGTCACGACCCAACTTTTTAGGTCATGATGGCGCCTATCATAACCCACCAGTAGGCAAGCCAACTTGTAGTCCGGAGCGGCTAGTAACGGACTACTCAATAAGAACAAAATGCGGAATATATAAAATAAAGATCAATACATAGATGAATCCCAAAACCTGGTGGTATCAATAAAAGAGCTTCTAAACATAATAAGAGTACAAAAGTGATATATCAAGGAGAAATACGCTGATTCAACTAACCAATGAATACAATTTAGAGGATAGTCTAATACATAGGAGAGAGATAATTAATACTCCGAATGTTAGGAGCTCACTCTAAGTCTCCGAATCAGGGATATTCCACACGATGCACACTTGAATGGAGATAACCCGTACTATGATCTGCAGGCTGCAGAGGTGTAGTATGAGTACCAAACGAATGGTACTCAGTGGACGACTACCAACTGCCTCCAAAGATAAAGTAGATATACACAGCATATAAACAGAATGGAATCTACAACCAAGAGTCCATAAATCATGTAATAAGTCAATGAGAATAACAAGGGCCAACTATCCTATTCATATCCAAGAGTCTAACATAATAAGACTAAGGAAGTATTAAGGTAAACTATACTATTCCAGCTAAATTCAATATATACCAATGTTATACCGTATATCCCAGGTCAATATACAAATAAAGAGCAAAAGAAAGATATATTGTAATACACAAGGCGAAGAAACGACTATACAATATGAACAACGAAGGAAGGGATATCCGATAGTACCATGGCTTCATATAGTTAGATAACATATATAATACATATAAATCGGAGGTCATCTCAAACCTAACCTAGATCATCATGTTCTAATTTTAAGACCTCATTATAATATTATCAGGATTCAATACTAATATACTCAGGATTTCTAATCCTTATGGCTAGACATAGAATAATCGTGCATAGTAATGCAATCATAAGATAGCAAAGGCCGAAGGCATACCTCAATCCCAATACCAATCAATAACCAATTTGTCATATGCTAGCCATAATAATGATCATAACAATGGCAATAACAATATCAATAACATCATAAATAACCGGCTACTCTGGACAACCAAATACCTAGCCGAGCTATGCGTACCCCCACCGCCCCAAACTCGGAAGGTTTAATCAGTACACAACAACACAAGGAATATTCTTCACCTATATATATGCAACCTTCCCATACTGGCTTATAAATATAGGTGCATACTGGTGGTAGGCGATGCACATACAGAAATGAATGCAAAGTACACAATCAATATAACAACTCATCATAACTGTCCTCATTAGGACTATCATCATCCTAATTAACCACTAGCCTTGCCGGGTATCAACACATCATCAATAGTACCTCCAGCCTTGTTGGGTATCAATATTATCACAATAGTATCATCCGGCCTTGCCAGTTATTAACATCATCACAACAGTATCCTCCGACCTTGACGGGTATCAATATCATAACAATAGTATCCTTCGGCCTTTTCGAGTATCAATATATCATCATAGTATCCTCCGTCCTTATCGGGTATCAATATATCATAAAAGTATCCTCCGCCCTTGCCGGACATCAATATATCATCGTAGTCATCAATGCATAAATATAGGTATATAATAGGTGCACTGACTTAAGCTAATATACTCGCAACCATAATCATAATATTGCAAAAATAACTATCTTATCACTATATTTTATCTGCTCATTATTAACTAGCCAAGACTCATTATTATACCGCTAGTTTACTAGTCATCACATGATCTCTAGTTATCAATCTAAACGATTCTTCACATAATTATTAATCATGGAATAACAACAAACCATTAATCAATAATTAGCCAAACCTAACATCTAGTCAAGGTTTACCATTAAATATCTTTTATTAACTAACACCAATCAATATTTAATACTTTTTACCACCTAATACTCATTATTTACTAGTCCTTGTTATTAGCTAGTTAGCATCAGTAACTAGGCATCATTGTTAACTAGGCATCATTATCACTAGCATCCCTTAACACCTAGCAATGTTGACCACATTATCCTCACTTAACAACTAATTGGCATTATAACTTGTTATCAATGGCCATATATCACTACCATAGATAAACCCAACTTCATAACCATGTATCAAACCCTAGTCATTAGCTACCATATTACTAAGCAAGGCTCACTAACTAATGCATTTAGAATTCTAAGCATCAAGTACTATAGTCATCTAATAGATAACTAGTTACCACGTAGCTTATACCATAATTAGGAAGAACTGTCATAAGATTGCATTCAGCTAGAATCACATCAATAACCAATATAATAATCATAAATGTATTAAATCTATGCATGCCATTACCAGTATTCAATTAGTGAAATCATAAGCGTCATACCATACCTTTCTCCATCTCATACCGGAGAGATGTGTATACGCACACACACACACACATATATATATATTCATAAACTGTAGCCATATCCTCAACAAGGATAAACACTTTTTGGATGTCCAATCGATATCATCTATTGATCCTCGGCCTAATAATATATCTGAAATAATCACAATATCATCATCACGGCCTTTGACCCATATACATATCCAAAACTCATCTCTATAATCATATTTATAAGTCATAGCATATCTCTAATCATCTCACATCTAGGAGGCATCCCGTATATATGAGGTATAATATTAATAAGCGTATAATCATCTCTCACATAGGAGACATAATATTAATAAGCATGATGTGACTATTAGTCATTTTATATATAAAGGTCATTTATCATGACGGTGAGGAATATCACCTCTCTAGGCTAACTATCATATCTAAATAGAGGTAGCATCTCTATAGGCCCAACATCGATCTAAAAGGAAAATTATCTCTAAGGACCCAACATCATATCTAAGAAGTAACAACATCTCTATGGGCCAAATATCAAGTCTAAGAGGATATGGCATCTCTATGGGCCAAGTATTTAGTCTTAGAGGAAATAACATCTCTATGGGCCAAGTATCAAGTCTAAGAGGAAATAACATCTCTATGGGCCCATTTTATCACATTGTTTCTATAAGAAACAACATAGCTATAACTCATAAGTCGCAATCCGAGGAACATCATTCCAATATTTCGAGTCACAAAGTAACCTTATACTAAGGTTTACTAGTCTCAACTATGTCTAACATCTGTAGTTAATTCCACAATGACTAATACAAGTCTAAGCCTAAGTGGGCTGGACAATCCCACTTCTAAACCTCAATTTCCTTAATTAGGTCACTATGACCCAAAACTAGGCTAAGATATCTAGTTCAACTTTTAGATGTCAAGTAAGCCACATACAAGCCTAATATAGAAACTTCAACTAGAAATAAGGACACTTAAGTTGATTCTATCCAAATTACGATTCCAAGAATACCACACTAGACCAATAAGATTAAATATACTAATCATGCTTCCAAAACTAAAACCACACCCATAATATAGCAATGTATCAAATCTATGCTATAGTTCAATCTAAACTAGGGAGAAGGCAATAGGAGTCCACAAGGTTATAAATATACTATCATACGGGTCCAAGACCATCATCTAATTTCCCAAAACATCAATAATCAAGGCTAGCTATCTTACTCATAATAAATCCTAACATTCATATCCACACACAATATATTTCATACATCGTCTATGAAGGAAAGTAGGAGCCTACCTTAAGGCTAAACCATAAAATCACACTTCAAGCACCACATGCTCATCTTCACTTTACAATCCCAAAAATGTCATCACACTATCAAAAATATAATATACTCATTAATACAAGTCTAACAATACCTATATTGCACTATTGTGCTTTGGGTCCAAAAACAACACGAAAACCCCCAAGTGGATCTCATGTACGGAAATTGCATTTCCGAGGTCAACCCATGCTCATACATCACCAAGGAATCATAACCCTCAATTAATGGGTGAAAACAAACCAAATTTAGGGCTAAATCAAGTCCTAAGTTAAATTAGGGTTTTGGGTCAAGAACTAAGAAATTCACCAATAAAGTGATAAAATCTTATCTTAATTCGAATGATAATCATGATAAAAGATGTTTACCAAGCTCCCTAGACACCCACAAGACTCAATTTTGAGTTATCATACCCATTTAGGGTTTTAGGCTCTCAAAAAATGAGTTAAAAATGATGAAAAGGGCGACCTATAGGGTTCTTAAATACCCCTACCAGCTTTAGAGATGCCGCAGTCGCTATCTAGGCCACCAGCAAAGTCAAAAACTTATTTTAGACCCTTGAAACTCATTTGAATCCAAAATATATGATCCAATAGTAAAATTTGAGTGTAAGCCACATTTTAAATTTATTGGAATCATCAATACGAGATCATTTCAGAAAAAAGTTAGTTCCACACCTATAGTTTCATTTTTCCAACTTTCTGACCAATAGGTCGAAAGGAGCTCAACTGCATTGGAACCCAAACCAAAGGTCTATCTAGATTAAATTTAATATTTTGAATCTTTTAGCACAGTTGCAATTTGCATTCGAGATTGTTGCACTGAAGTTTTTGCTCGGTGGATATTTGAAACTAGCGAAAACTTCAAAATAAGGAATTGACTCTAGAAATCAAATAAACTGCCCGATAACCAAACCGTCAGTCTCAGAAAGTCATAAATGACTTGGGGAAGCTATGGAGAAGCTCAAATGGTGAAGATAAGCATAAATATGAAAAATGACCCAAAGGGTTATTAAAAGAACTCATTCCTAGTCCTAGGTTAATTAATTAAGGTATTAGTTGAACATATAAGGTAATAAGAATTGCTTCAGCTTAGAGTGATCGATCGGCAACTCTAGTCTAGAGGGACATAATACCGTCTCATCATGCAATTGCCAAAAGGCTCAATGGAAGTTGTAGTTGACCATATGAGAACTCACCCCTAGTCCTAGATTAATCAATTAAGGTATTATTTGAACATATAAGGTAATAAGAATCGATTCAGCTCAGAGTGATCAATCAAAGACTCTGGTCAAGAGAAACGCAATACCATCTCATCATGCAATTGCCAAAAGGCTCAATTGAAGTTGTAGTTGACCCTATGAGAACTCACCCCTAGTCCTAGATTAATCAATTATGGTATTATTTGAACCCATAAGTTAATAAGAATCGATTCAGCTCAGAATGATCGATCGATGAATCTGGCCAGGAGAAACACAATACCGTCTCATCATGTAATTTTCAAAAGACTTAATTAAAGTTGTATTTGACCCTATGAGAACTCACCCCTAGTCCTATATTAATCAATTAAGGTATTAATTTAACATATAAGGTAATAAGAATCAATTCACTCAGAGTGATCGATCGACGACTCTGGTCGGGAGGAACATACTACTGTCTTATCATGCAATTTTCAAAAGACTTAATTAAAGTTATAGTTAATCCTATGAGAACTCACCCTAGACCTAGATTAATCAATTAAGGTATTAGTTGAACATATGAACTCAATTGAAATTGTATAAAAAATATTCAACTTGTTGCAACAGATGACTTATCTATTTGAATTAATCAAATAAATTAAGTCATTTGTTGCAACAGATTACCCATCTATTATAAATTATCAAATAGATTAAGTCATCTATTGCAATAAATTACCCATCTATTATAAATTATCAAATAGATTAAGTCATCAGTTGCAATAGATTATCCATATGTTGTAAATTATCAAATAAGCAGTGTCATCTGTTGTAGTTGACCTTATGATAACTCACCCCTAGTCCTAGATTAATCAATTAAGGTATTATTTGAACATATGAGGTAATAAGAATCGACTCAGCTCAGAGCAACCAATCAATGACTCTAGTCGGGAGGAATGCAATACCATCTCATCATTCAATTGCCAAAAAACTCATTTGAAGTTGTAGTTGAACCTATGAGAACTCACCCTTAGTCCTAGATTAATTAATTTTGGTATTAGTTAAACATATGAGCTCAATTGAAATTATATAAAAACAAATGTTCAATATATTACAACAGATGACTTATCTATTAGAATTTATCAAACAGATTAAGTCATCTATTACAACAGATTATACATCTGCTGTAAATCATCAAACAGGTACTTCCATATGTTGCGATAGATGACCGAGATTTGGAAATTTTCAAACAGAAATTGTCATATGTTTCAAAGTATGGCTTAGATGTTTTAAGATCCTTTTTTAAAGCAATTTAGGTATGTCCTGTCCGAGATAAAAAACATAAAATACTAAGGCGGTAAAAAATATTACTTGGATAACTCAAAAATCTCCTTATGGAGTAGTCTTATCTAGTCTTTTCAATGTCACTATCTCCTCTTGCCCCTCAAAAGTTATTAATGAATATTTAAAACCCATATCTAGAATACTCTCTCTTTTGGATGAGGATCCTTTCGAATCTCAACCGATCAATATCTTTTCTCGGCTAAATTGGATATTCTGATCCCTTTGTAATTTTTTGACATTGCAGATCTGGTTCAATGTTGCTCTTTCCTTCTCATCTTTATCTTTATATGTTATTTAAATTAGATATTTACATCTATTGTTATTAATGATTTACCTATAACCAGTTTCCTATTTATGGAGAAAATTGAAGAAAAGGTGACTTTTAAGTCTTAAATGAACGAACTGTTATTTTTATTAAAATATGTAAAAAAAAATCATTTGTTGGGAGAACTTAAAAAGCCTTGTTGTCAGTATAGTTTTTTTATGTCTTTTGTTTGTTACTTTGGTGATGCTGTTATTGGGGGGTGGTCGTGTTGGAATATGTGGTATTTTATTGTTGATGGTGTTGGAACATTTGGTATTGTTTCTTTATTATTGATGCTATTGGTGGTGGTTTTGCATTAGTTTCCTTAATTATTGCAACTGATGAATCAACTATTGGAACAGACAGAGCAAATGTTTGAAGAAATCAAACCAGTAGCAAGGCTGGTTTGATTTATTCCAATAGATAATCCATCTGTTGCAATATGTCATCCATATGTTGCAACAAATGCCTTATCGGTTGAACAAATGGGGAATCTGTTACATCAGATTGGTCATCTGTTGATTCATTCAATTTTGTGTTACCTTTTTGTAATGTTTTTTTTGTTCTTCTCTTGTTTATCATCAAATGTATTTCTCTTGTTTGTAGATAAAAGGAAGTGAAACTAGACCAACTTTTGCCCAACCAACATTAAAGGCTAAAGTAAAGATAGGTTCAGAGGAATAAACTACCTGCATATAGAACCACTTTATATGTGGAAGGTATTGTAATGCCCCGAGACTATACCCTGGGCGTCACACAGTGCTTAAGACCCTAAATGAACACAAGCTAACCCATAATTGATACATGTTGTGAGAACCGAATAATATTCATGAAACATATATGGAAGTAAAACTAGTAATTCCATAAGGTTCACAATACTGAATCAAAATTGAATATATCTATAGAATAACTGCTAATTGATAATGTTTGAAAAGCCTCTAAGCATCTGAAATAAAAGAGTTGATGGGACAGGCCCCAACTAACTCACAACTGCTATCTGAAATAACTAATATACTGAAATAAAGTAATGGCTAAATAAATATTGCATCATCGAAGAATGAGGACACACTACTATAGCTGCGACTGCTAGACTGATTTGGCTAAGTACGGTCAGTAACCCGATCGTATGAACCTATGATATAAGACATCATAGCACAAAGAGAGATTATGCATTAGTACTTTGAATGTACTGGTATGCTAGATAAGTTTAGTTTAATATGCATGGGCTCTTGTGCATGAGATGATAACTGACTGAATGAACATCATGAAGCAACTGGAAGAGAGTACATGCAAAACTGTAACTTCTGAACATACTGATTATGTAATACTGCACATATAGGTGTACATCATATATCAGAGATTATACGGAGACTGAATACTGAGTTCTGATGGTTAATTAACTGATAACTGATAGACATGGTCCTATAGAACTGACTGAGTTCTTTACTGATTACTGATACTGAAATTGTAACTGTGGGAGTGTTCAGCTAACTAACATACCCCAATTATAAATTAATTTAGGGTCCAACCTGTGAACCCAGTTGGAAGGGTGTTAGCACCTTGCCACATGATACTAACAATGTTGTGTCAACCCTAATCTGGCAGGAAGACTCATGAAATATATATATGATTGAGTCAACCCTAGTCTGATAGGAGGATGACTTACCCTACTCTGGCTACGTAGTTCTATAACTTAGGGATTTATACTAAGGGTTAAACCCTATACTGGAAGGAATTCCCCCATTCTTGGGTTCGCTTGGTGCTGAATCCTACTCCCAACTGAACCGACACTAATCACTAGACTATACTAAGCTTGACCGAACTCATGTTGATTTTATTAACTGACCGAATATGAATGTTTGAGATACTACGGGATCATTCTAGTACTAATGGAAGCTAAATAAGAAGTTAATTTTGGGTATACAATACCCCTAGGACTCGTTAGCAAAAATAAAGGAATTATATCACAAGTTTAAAGCATTTAAATTAGGATGTCATGCATAAATCATTCCCATAGGCATTTTGACAAACACTTAGGGATCATGGTTCTTGAACATAAGGAAAATTAACATGGGATTATCATGATTACAACATATAATTCACAATTCATGGGTTTAGACATGAGGAGTACATAAATCAACACATATAATAGTTTATTTACTTGAAATTCATAATTTTCTTGGTTTAAAATCCATAAAAACAACACATGCTTGAACACAATTCAATTTAAGAGTATAAATCATAATTTAAATCTTAAAAAGGGGATCTTGAACTCCAAGGGTGGAAGGAAACCCAAGGATGAACACCAAACATACCTGAGTAGTTGAATTCTTGAAATTTCATGGAAATTTTCTTGGGAATTGATCTTGAAACTTGAGGGCTAGGATTTTTTATTTGGGAGAGAATATTCTTGATTTGAGGGAATTTGAATAAAATAATGACTAATTAGGCTATTAGAGCATTAATTCTCATGTTTTAGACTGACTAGGGTCATGAAAAAAAACCCAACTACCCCTGAAACGAATTAAAATTTCATCACCGAAAATCCTAATTTTGGCGGCCACACCATGACATGGTGTCATCGCGGTGAGCCACTGGATTTTGGCTGAAAGTGTATTTCCACAAACAAGTGCAAAAATGCACTTTGGTGCGACGCTGTGGGATTGCATTGCATCTCTGGAAATTAACGAGTGCAAAATAACACTCTAGCGCGACACGGTGCCAATCGTGGAGCCTCACTGGAAAGTGACAATTGTGAAATGTCCCCATGGTGTGACGCAACGCTTATCATGGTGACACACTGGAAAATGACGAATTCCATTCTTGAGGTCTTTGCGACGCGGTGCTGCTCGTATTGAGCTACTGCTTTCACTAAAGTTGCCATAACTTCTTACCCGAGTATCAAATTTGGGCAAAATTAGTATCGTTGGAAAGCTTATTCAATTTCCTACAGTTTGGTTGGGATTGAACTAAAATATTCTTAGTAAAGAAAAGGTTATTTTTGTTTGAAGTTGACTAAAGCAATATTCTTATCGAAAACTCAATTGGTATAGGATATTTTGATTCATCAAATAGCTGGGAGTTATTTGGGAACTTAATGTGCATCAAAATAGCTCATAAAGATACCAAAGAACCATAATGTACAATGCGTGAGCTTGAAACATAACTCTAGCATTGGTTTGGGTTTTCAGGGAATTACAATATCTTCACTTTCAGAATATTCATCCTCGAATGAGACTGGTTAAGCTAGAAGCACTAAGGGACTGAGATTACATACTGAATATATGTGATTAGATGACTGAATTTAAACATGACACATGACTGAACTAGTTTTGTGAATGCATGACTGACATGAGAATGATATGCAGCTGAAACTGAGCATGGAAAAGAGAAATTCTATGAGGGTTGTTACCTCAAGCTGAGTCTGAGTTTGTGGAGAAACGATGAGGGCACTTGGTCTGCATATCTATTTATGCTTCCTAGGTGTCTCCCTCAATGGACTGATTCTGCCAAAGAACTTTGACTAGGGGTACTTCTTTGTTCCTTAGTCTACGAACTTGTCGATCAAGAATTTTGACCAGAATTTCCTCGTAGGAAAGACTGTTCTGAACATCTACGCATTCTAAGGGAACAACTATAGATGGGTCACCAATACACTTTTTTAATAATGAGACGCAGAATACTAGGTGCACTAATGCTAAGTCTGCCGACAACTCAAGCTCATAAGTCACCTTTCCAAAGTGGCTAAAAATCCTGTAAGGACCAACGTATCAGGGACTAAGCTTCCCCTTCTTAACAAAACTCTTCACTCCCATCATGGGAGAGATATTCAAATACATAAAATCACCAACCTCAAATTTAAGATCTTTTCTTCTCACATCTACATAAGATTTCTGTCAGCTCTGGGCTGCCTTAAGCCTCTCACTGATCAACTATACCTTCTCTAAAGCATCAAACACCAAGTCAGGCCCTACTACCATGGCCTCACCTACTTCAAACCAATTAATCGGAGATCTATATCTCCTCCCATATAGAGCCTGAAATAGAGCCAACTGAATACTTGAATGATAGCTGTTATTATACACGAACTCAAGCAAGGGCAAGTGGTTATCCCAACTGCCCTTAAAGTCAAAGATTGTACTAAGGTGAACTTGGGTACCAACACCCTTCTGAAAGGTCTTCCAAAAGTGAGAGGTAAACTGAGTACCTCTGTCTGAGAAGATGGATAATGGAACACCATGCAACCTAACCAACTCTTTGAGATAGAGCTTGTCATAATCCTCAGCTGAATAAAAAGTATGGACTCAAAAGAAATAGGCTGATTTGGTCATCCTGTCCACATGACCCAAATCAAGTCATGTTAATGATGAGTATGAGGCAAACCCGTCACAAAGTCCATGTTCACTTCCTCCCACTTCCATGTGGGAATACTGAACTCCTGCATAGACCCACTAGGATTTTGATACTCAATATTAACCTACTGATAAATGGAGCACTTAGCCACACACTCTACAATTTCCCTCTTCATATCACTCCACCAGTAGTTTCCCTACAAATCACGGTACATCTTTATGGCCCCTAGATAAATCAAATAACGCGCACCATATGCCTCTGCAAGAAATCACTGCCTTAACTCATCAACATATAGCGCACACAGTCTACCCTACCAACACAACACACTATCTCCCCCTTGGAAGAAAACCTCTACTTTCTAATCTCAGACTGACTTCTTCAACTTCACTAAACTAGGACTCCTTTCTTGTTTTTCCTTTACTTCCGCAACCAAAGAAGATTCTGAATTATTCTGAACCCAAACATTACCCTCAGCTAAATCAACCAAATGAACATTTAATCTGGCAAGCTGATGAATTTCCTGAACTAACGTTTTCTTATCATCCTCAACATGAGCAACACTACCTATAGACAATCTACTTAGGGCATCTGCCACTACATTGGCCTTGCCTGGATGGTACAAAATACTTATATCATAATCTTTTAGTAACTCTAACCATCTCCTATGATGTAGATTCAAATCCTTCTGTAAAAACACATACTACAAGCTTTTGTGATTTGTGAACACATCAACATTCAACCCATACAAATAATGCCTCCAAATCTTTTAGGCAAACACAACATCTACCAACTCAAGATCATGAGTAGGGTAATTCTTCTTATTAGGATTATGTTGTCTAGAGGCATAGGCCGCAACCTTACCCTTCTGTATCAAAAGACACCCCGGACCAACTCTAGAAGCATCACAATATACAATAAATTCGTCTGAACCATCTGGCAATGTCAAAACTAGAGCTGTGGTGAGTCGATTCTTTAACTCCTAAAAACTCTTCTCATAAGAATCTAACCACTGAAACTTAACTTTTTTTTGAGTCAATATGGATATGAGGAATGCAATAGATGAACACCCTTACACAAATCACCAGCAATAGCCAGCTGAACCAAAGAAACTCCTGATATCTAATAGAGAAATAGGTCTAGGCCAGTTTCTCACTGCTTTGGTCTTTTGAGGATCAACTCTAATGCCATCACTGAAAAATAAAATGGCCAAGAAAAGCTATTGATCTTAGCCAAAATTCATACTAATTGAATTTAATGAACAACTTATGGGCTCTAAGATTCTGTAATACTATTCTGAGGTGATTCACATGATTATTTTCATTACGGGAATAGACAAGATATCATCAATGAAGACTATGACGAACATTTCCAAATAATGCTTGAACACTCGATTTATCAAGTCTATAAAGGTTGTTGGGGAATTCTTGAGACCAAAGGACATGACTAGAAATTCAAAGTGAACATACCAATTTTTGAAAGTTTTTTTCAGAATGTCACATTCTCTGACTCTGAGCTGATAATTGCCGAATTTAAGGTCTATCTTAGAAAAATAACTGGCACGCTGAATTCGGTCGAACAATTCATCAATTTTGGGAAGTGAGTACTTATTTTTTATTGTAACTTTGTTTAACGAACGGTCATCAATAGATATTCTGAGAGAGCAGTCTTTCTTACGCACGAAAAGGACTAGTGCACCCCACGAGGAAAAATTGAGCCTGATGAATCCCTTCTTGTTCTTTTAATTCTTTGAGTTCAGCTGTAGCCATTCAGAAAGGTGGAATGAAGATACGCTGAGTTTTTGGAAGAAGGTTTATTACAAAGTCAATTTCCCTTTTGGGAAGAACTCCGGGAAGATCTTTAGGGAACACATCTGGAAATTCCCTAACTATTGAAACTGACTCAAGGTTAAGAGTCTTAGAATTAGAGACTTTGACTCAGATAAGATGGTAAATACACCCTTTGGATATCATCCTTCTCACTTTGAGGTACAAAATAAGTTGAACCTTAAGTGTTGTGGTACTACCCCTCCATTCAAAGACTGGTTCATTTGGAAACTGAAAATGAACTACTCTATTTCTATAATCAACTGAAGCATAGCATGAATGGATTCAATCCATGCTGAGAATGACTTCAAAATCCATCATCTCTAGCTTTACAAGATCTGTTGAAGTAACTTTCTGAGACACCATAACCAGATAGTTCCTGTATATCCATCAGGCTATGATAACTTACCCACTGGGGTAGAGACTAAGAAAGGCTCTACTAAAATTTTGGGACTAACTCTGAAGTTGACAGCTATATAAGGATTTAAAAAAGACAGAGAAACTCCAGGATCTAACAAAGCATAAATATGTAAATGATAGATTTAAAATGCATCAGTAAGCACATCAGGAGAACTCTCCTAATCCTACTAGGACTGAAGTGCATAGAGCCTGTTTGGACGTTGCCCACTAGTAGCACTAGAAGCGGCACCCTGTTGAGACGGAAGATCAAACTGAGCTGGGAGATAACTATGCTGACTCTGTGAACCCACCTGAGGACACTCTCTAATCCTATGGCCTGGCTTACTGCACCAAAAACACACATCGCTGCCAGCCTTGTAGATATCCTGATGGTTTCTACCATATTTTTGACAAAAAGGATTTGTCTGAGTACTGTTTACATTACCCTGAGTTTTAGAGCCTGGAACCCTATCCTTATTATCATTCCTGAACTTAAGCATTGGCGTACTAGCTGAAGATGGAGCTGGTACTTAAGATTTTGGAAGAATTATGGACGGTTACCTCCTTCTGACTTTGGCTGAGCGAAACTAAAACTACCTGGTTTAGCCCTCTTGCTCTCCCTCTCTTTCTCTTTAGTCTTCTATTCCTCAATCTGTTGAGCATGGACCATCAACCTAGACAAGTCCATCTCCTTAATTAACATTACAGTCCTATACTCCTTAACCATACTATCAGATACGCCAGACATAAACTTACTCATCTTAGACCTCCTATCAGCTACCATATGAGGATCATACCTAGCCAACTGAGTATACTTGAGGGAATACTCTTTCACACTCATATTGCCCTATTTCAGGTTGACAAACTCTAACACCTTAGAATCTCTCAACTCCAATGGAAAGAACCTATCTTAGAAGGCAGTAGTAAACTCCTCCCATTCTATATGCCCTGTATCCATGCCTCTCTCTACCTTCCACTGCTTAAACCATGTATGAGCTACATCTTGCAACTGATTGGCAACTAACTCATCACTCTCACTAGTAGTTAGCCCCATAATATTTATTACCTTCTACACTATGTTAAGGAATTCCTATGGGTCCTCCTCAAACTTAGACCCTGAAAATGAAGAAGGGTTCATTCGGGTTAAGTCCCAAATTCTAGCTAAAGTAGTATTAGCCACTAGATTGGCCTGAATAGCAGCTGGTCAAATATTTTAATCTACCACAGAATGGGCTAGGGTAGTGAATGCAGCTCTAAATTTTATGTGAGAAATATGCTCATTCAGGGTATCTTCCTGAACGGGCAGAGGTGTTCGTTGGTTTACGTTTCTTCTTCTGTTTGTCTTTTTGGGAGGCATGTTTTATAAACAAAAGGGAAAGTTGAATTAGACAATAGTATAACTTGAGCTCATGCTCACTCACATGATATGAACAATGAAAGAAGGGAAACTTTTCCTAAATTCCTCGTAGCCTCTTGCCCATAAGTATGGCGCGCTACACACCCATCCACAAGACTCTACTTGATACAGCTTTCACACATTCTAGGACCCTTTAGAACCTTAGGCTCTGATATTAAGTTTGTAATACCCCGAGACTAAACCCTGGGCGTCACATTGTACTTACGACCCCGAAGGACCACAAGCTAACCCATGACTGGTGCCTTCTGTGAGCACTTAATAATATTCATGAAACATATGTGGAAGTAAAACTGATAATGCCATAAGGTTCATAATACTGAATCAAAAATGAATACATTTGTAGAAGAACTGCTAATTGATAATGTCTTAAAAGCCTCTAAACATCTTAAATAAAAGAGTTCATGGGTCAGGCCCCAACTAACTCACAAATGTTGTCTGAAATATCTAAAATAATGTAATGGCTAAATAAATATTGCATCCTTAAAGGATGAGGAATCACTACTGTAGCTGCGGCTAATTGACTGATCTGTGTAAGTATGGTTAGGAACCCCGATCATCCAAACCTATGATATGACATATCATAAAGTAAAGAGAGGGTATGCATTAGTACTTTGAATGTACTGGTATTCTAGGTGAAGTTAGGTTATGTAACGCCCCGAATCTGGTACCCGAAATATCACACGGTGATTATGACCCCGAAGGACCATAAGCTAATCTATGACTAATATCTATACCTGTACACTGCATGATATACCGTATGAATATGGAAATAAAGGCTGAAAGGCCATAAGGTTCAAAGATCTGATAAAACATAACATCTGAAGATATGGTATATCAATACCAAAACAACTAAAATAACTATCTGAATATGCTAGTCTGAAAGCCTCTAAACTGTGTGAATAAGGAGTTGATAGGACATGTCCTTAACTAACGCCAACTACTAAAATAAACTAAGTAATGATATAATAAAGTAATGATCATCTCCTCGAAGGATGAGGACTCACTGCTAACTCTGACTGCTGAGACTGGAATGCTACTGATGCTCTGGAGCTCTTGCTTTTGAACCTATGGTATAAAACAACATAGCACAAATATGTCAGTACGATTGAATGTACTGGTATACAAGTGAGGTAGGCTGAATGCAAGGGTTTATATACATGAATTATGCTAATTGACTGTATAACATGAACGTGAGAATACATGCATGAATAAGTAATTGTAACTGAATTCATGATAATACTGACTGCTGAGTCTAAATACTAATAACATGAGTTATTGATAACTGATATAACTGAGTGACTGTGTCTGACAGTCCAGGTTCTGATGAAACTAGCTGAGTTTTGTATTATTCTGAGTTGACTATATCTGACAAACAAAAATTCTTTAGAACTATCTGAGTTCTATTAGTGAGACTGATACTGTAACTGTAAGAAGTAGTCATCCAACCAACATGCCCTAAATAAAGCATTATGGCTAAGTTGGGGTCTAATCTGTAACCCCAATTAGAAGGGTGTCAATATTGTGCCACTAGTAAGGAAAATTTGTGAGTGATCCCTCATCTAACAGGTACTCTAAGGAGAATGGTGGGACCCTCATCTAACAGGTTAAGCCACTTTATCAACCCTCATCTAATAGGTTAGATGTTCAACCTACGCTGGCTACGTAGTTCTGGAGTGAAAGGATTGCTTCTAAGAATCACACACTCTACTCGCAGGTGAGTTCCCATTCTTAGGCTCACTCGGTGCTGAATCCTACTCCCATCTGATTAGACACTGAATTAATTATACTGAACTGAATGGACTGAGTTTACTAAGTTCCATTAAATAACAGAGTATCAATGTGAACTGATAAATGACTGAGATTACTAAGATTTCTGAGATTACTGAGTTTTCCTGAGTCATGAGACTAACTGAATTCTACTAAACATAGCTTGACTGAGAGTATCTTGAAAACATGATACTGGCTCTAGGCACACAGCTAAATTGATGGGTACAAGTACCCCCTGGACTCGATAGCATAAAACTGACAAGACAAAACATTTCTTGACACATAACCATAGTCAACAATTCATAGTACAATCATTGGGGATATTCATGAAGTATTTGCATGCCACAAGCTCACACATGAATAGAAGTGCATGTAAACATTTCATAATTTCATAAGCCTAATCTCATGAGCATTACATCAATCCATCACAAAGCATAAAAATAACGTGGGAGTCATTTGAACTTAAGGGTGAAACATAGGTTCATCATTTTGGTCACAAATGAGTCAAAGCATGTTTCCTATTCTCTTAGGCATTTTATCGAACACCTTGCATGCATAACTATAAGCTTAGGCTTGGACATTAAATTAATTCATCATGGTTGCATAAATCAACACAATTTAGTAGATTTTAATCCACATGCTAGCATAAATTAATGAAAACACATTTAACGATTCCAACTTAGGTATCATACACAACCTCAACATAATCGTAATCAATCCACAACATAAATATCACAATTTATAATTTAAAATTGGATTCTTGGGCTTTATGGACAAAATAAATCCATGAATGAACACTTGACATACCTGGGTGGATGATTTCTCAAAGATTTGTGGAGGAAAGCTTGAATTCTTGACTTGGAATTAAGCATCTAGGGTTTCTTATTCTTGGGGATTGATCTATGGAGAGAAACCCTAATTGGATGTTATGAATAAATAATGAAGTTATGAGCCAATGTCTAGTATAATGAGGGGTTAAAATGGGTGGAAAAAGACTCAAATACCCTTTTTAAAATGGCTTTAAATTGTTGAACGAGATCTGCAATGGTCCGTCGCTGTCTCGATGGTCCATCATTCTGACCATCACATATGGACCAAAATAGGGACTCACTACCTTAGTAGCGACGTCTTGAGCAACTATCCATCACCAGTTCGACGGTTGGTCAACTTGTCCGTCACGCCTTAGCTAGAAGATTGACTTACTGCCTTAGCTGCGATGGTTTAGGTAACGGTTCATCGCTAGATCGATGGTCCGTCAACCTGACCATTACACCTGGGTAGTTCTGATAACTCTTAGTAAACGTCCATAACTTTTTACTCCGATACTGGATTTGGATGAAATTTGTATCGTTGGAAAGCTAATTCAATTTTCCACATGGTAAAAAGTCGAAATTGGGAAAATTCTAACTGATTTAAACATTAATAATTTAGGAAGTCATCACTAACTCTTCTGGAGACTAGATTTGACTTAAAAAAAGTTTGGGTTACTACAGGTTAATATGCATGGGCTCATGTGCATGAGATGATAACTGACTGAATGAACATCATGAAGTAACTGGATGAGAATACATGCCAAACTGTAACTTTTGAATATACTGATCATGCAATACTACACATATAGGTGTACATCATGTATTTGAGATTATACTGAGACTGAAAATAGAGTTTTGATAGCTGAGTAACTGATAACTGATAGCCATGGTTCTGTTAACTGACTGAGTTCTTTACTAATTATTATGACTGAAACTATAACTGTGGGAGTGTCCATCTAGCTGACATATCCCAATAATAAACTGATTTGGGGTCTAACCTATGACTCCAGTTGGAAGGGTGTTAGCACCTTGCCATGGGGTCCTAACAATGATGTGTCAATCCTAATCTGGCAGGAAGACTCATGAAATATATATATATATATATATATATATATATGATTGCATCAACCCTAGTCTGGAAGGAGAACGACTTACCCTATGCTAGTTACATAGTTTTGTAACTTAGGGATTTCTACTAAGGGTCAAACCCTATACTAGTAGGAATGCCCCCATCACTGGGTTCGCTCGGTGCTAAATCCTACTCCCAACTAAACTGACACTTATCACTAGACTGTACTAAGCTTGACTGAACTTATGCTAATTTTGTTAATTGACTGAACGTGACTGTTCAGGATACTATGGGATCATTCTTGTACGACTGGAAGCTAAGTAAGTAGCTAATTCTGGGTATACAATACCCCCAGGACCTGCATAAATAAAGGAATCATATCACAAGTTTAAAGCATTTTAATTAGGATGTCATGCACAAATCATTCACATAGGCATTTTGACAAACACTTGGGGAACATGGTTCTTGAACATGAGGAAAAGTGACATGGGATTATTATGATTACAACATACAATTCACAATTCATGGGTTTTGACATGAGGAGTACATAAATCAACATGCATACTATTTTATTTACTTGAAATTCATAATCTCCTTGGTTTAAAACCCATAAAATCAACACATGCATGAAAACAATTCAATTTAAGTGTATAAATCATAATTTAAATCTTGAAAAGGGGTTTTTGAACTCCATGGGTTGAAGGAAACCCAAGGATGAACACCAAACATACCTGAGTAGTTGAATTCTTGAAGTTTCTTGGAAATTTTCTTGGGAATTGATCATGAATCTTGAAGGCTAGGGTTTTCTGTTTGGGAAAGAATCTTCTTAATTTGAGGAAATTTGAATAAAATAATGACTAATTAGGCTATTAGGGCATTAATTCTTGTGTTTTGGACTGATTAGGGTCATGGAAAAACACCCAACTACCCCTAGAAAGAATTAAATTTTGCGCTACAGAAAATCTCAATTTTGGCCATCACCGTGACGCGATGCCATTTTAGTGAGCCACTGGATTTTGGTTGAAAGTGCATTTCCATGGACAAGTGCAAAAATTCACTTTTGCATGATTCGGTGGGATCGCATTGCATCTCTGGAAATTAACGAGTGCAAAATGACACTCTGGCGCGATGCGATGCCAACCGCGGAGCCTCACTGGAAAGTGATAATTGCAAAATGGACCCTCGACGTGATACGATGCTTATCGAGATGACACACTGGAAAATGATGAATGTCATTCTTGGGGTCGCCGCGATGCAGTGTTGCTCGTATTGAGCTACTGCTTTTACTAAAAGAGCCATAACTTCTCACTCGAGTATTCGATTTAGGCCAAATTGGTATCGTTGGAAAGCTTATTAGATTTACTATAGTTTGGTTGTTCTTGATCCTGAAAATTCAGAGTATATAAAAATTTATGCTGTTTTGAAGTTGACTAAAGCAACATTCTCATCAAAAACTCAATCGGTATGGGATTTTTGATTTATCAAATAGTTGGGAGTTATTTGAGACCTTAATATGCATCAAACTAACTCATAAATATACCAAAGAACTATAATGTACTATGCGTGAGCTTGAAACATGACACTAGCATTGGTTTAGGTTTTTGGGGTATTACAATGTATTACTAATCAACCTATTGTGAAAACACACATCTAGTACAATGATTTTGTGAATGTTGGTTCTTTACCTATTAGGCGTTAATACTTCAAACAAGATATAAAATTTTACATTTAATATTATTAGGTTCGATCTTTTAAGGCTGAGGGAACAAGTAAGTGGTGTCAATAACCTGTTATGGTTTAATGAAGATTTTGCTAACGTTTATATGTCAAGTTTGGAGAAGGGTTAAGGTTTTTGGTGTCAGTATAAACATTCAAATAGTGATTGCACTAACTTTAAGGTTTAATGGACTTTTGAAAGACCTCCGAAGCCTCGCACTACTGCAAACAAGAATGGAAATGAATATAGTTATGACTCTAGTCCAAATTTATATGGATGGGTTGCTCAAGGAGACTATCATACAACAGAAGGTTATTGTAAGAACACCTGTGTGGGAAGGGGGAGGTGGAGAAGACCATATATCAACTCAGACCTTATTAAAGAAGAAACACGGGGTAGGAAGAAAAGTGTAGCAAAACTGGCTAATGAAATTGACATGAAAAATAAAAAAACTGAATGAGTTGAGAATGTTAAAGTGTATCCAAAAATGAAAATCCATCAGTCATTCTTGAAAAAGACAAATGCTCAAGCGGACTGGAGCTATGCACTTTGTTTGGGGAGTGCAACTAGATAGCATGGCCTGAATGAAGACCCACAAAATATAGGACCAAACCTCTAAAGTTTCAGCTTTGCGAGCACAGAAGGTAGTAAGATTGTCGATCAGGATTGAAACCTGAACTAATTACTCCTAAATTAAAAAGAAGGGATCAAGCCAAGGTGATAATTTCTCAAGGTAAACTTGCATCCCATACCTCCTATTTATGGTTATGGTCCGGTCAAAGGCAGTGGAAATAACTAGGTATGGGATTTCTTCCCAACTTCAGACCTTTTTGTTTCTATTGACATTGACTTGATCATAGCCACAAACAGAAGGCCTGGGATGCAAGTAAGACTTCAGAAATTGACACCTTAACTTCTCTTATTTTTACTTCTAGAGTTTTTGGTTCAGGTTTCATTCTTGATTGAAAATCATACCAATCTCTCGTGCTCGCAAAATAGCTTCCTTAGAGTTTCAGTCCTGTACTTTGTGAGTCTTCATTAAGGTCAAGCTCGCTAGTTGTAGTCTCTGGCAAAGTGACCAACTCCGATCCTCTTGACCATTTTTCTTTTTCAAGAATGACTGATAGATTTTTATATTTGGATACACTTCCACATTTGAAGCTCATTCAATTTTTTCATTTCTCATATCAATTTCATTGGCCAGATTTGCTAGAAGTTCCTTACTTTCTTCCATGTGCTTACTCATAAACAGGGTCTGAGATGATGTATGGTTTCTTTTACCTCCAACTTCCCGCACAGGTATTCTCCCAAGCACCTCTGCTGTATAATAGTCTCCTAGAGCAACCTATTCATATAAATTTGGACCAGGAGAATTTCTATTGGTTCCATCATTGTTTGTTGTAGTGCGAGGCTTTGGAGACCTTTCAACAAGTCCATTGCACTATTAAAATCGATCCAATCACTATTGGATATTTACACTACCACCAAAAACTTAAACATTTCCCAAAACTTGACACAAAAACATGAGCATAAATCATCATTAAATTGTAATAGGGCACCGACACCACCATCTTGGAACCCTTCGACCTTATCAGTTCGCACCTATAAATGTCTAATCGGTAAAAAACTGCATTCACAAAATCATTGGACTTTATGTGTATCTGTCACAGTAGCCTGATCAATAATACATAACTCCCACACATGAAAGTAGATCCATTCATCTGTACACACCTTATTCTTCCTACCCCATCAAGACATGTCAGATGGTGTTTATTCATTTGCACGCATGTGATGGTAATTAAAAAAGAGGTAAAGAGTCGTGATTTTTTATATAAAACATTTAAAATAGCTAATGAATCAAACTATCCATTTTTACAACTGATGAATCAGTTGTTAGAAGAAATCAAAACATCTTCTCTAATAAATGGTCCATATATCACAAAAGATAATCCCTATGTTGCATCAAATGTTTCAACAGATGGTGAATCTGTTGCGATAGACTAGACAGTGTTTATTCATCTACACGCATGTGATGACTATTAAAAAATGGTGAAGAGTCATGACTTTTTATCTAACACATTCAAAATTGTTGATGAATTGAATTCTCCATCTGTTGCAATAGATGAATCAGCTGTGAGAAGAAATCAAAACATCTTCTCCAATAGATGGTCTATCTGTCGTCATAAATAATACATCTACTGTAATAGATATATCATCTGTTGTACATATAAATCATCTGTTACAATAGATGGTAAATCTATTTTAACAGACCATCTGCTACGACAGATGGTAAATCTGTTATGACAGATAGATGATCTGTTACAACAACTCAATAATAACGGTTTTTATTAAGTCTCAAATCATTTTGGAAATGTGAGAAGTTTGAATGTAAAAGAAAAAGTTGCGTCTTTCCACAAAAAAATAAAAGCCATCAGTTTGAATGTAAATAATACAATGGACCTGAACAGTCGTGCCTTTTTGCCTAACACATTCAAATTCAATCCTCTATAAATTGGTCCCTCCACTTTTATTTATTTCTTGCATTTTGTCTTTTTGGATTATATCTTCAACCACTTCTCTTCAAAGAGCATATTTCTTTCTCGTTGAGGTTAACCACGTCTCTTCAAAGAGAATATTTCTTTCTCATTGAGGTTGAATTTTTTTGTGTAAACCTACCAGTTTGTAGTATACATTGTATCACATTCATACTCTTTTCCTTACTTTTTTATTTACTTTTTTTTGTCAACTCATGCATGATGACGTTGTAATTCTACAAGACATTGTCTGAGAACTTGAGTCACAGGTTCACGACCTGTGGTGGGAGTTATCCGCCATGAGAGCCTGAATGATCATAGAGATTCGCAAGCTGGGGAGGGCTTTGCTTCTGTCAGTTGAAGATTGGCCAGCTCGCAATAATAAGGTTGCTTCTGGTAATAATGATAATTAGAATGTGCTTTTTTTAATTCTATATCGGATCTATACCTAATGTATTTTGTTTTTTGTCAAATGAAAAATTTATTGTTGTTCGAATTTGGCTTTTTAATTCTTATTTAATTTTTATTTTGTCTATTCCTTTCTCTAAACATGTTAACATGTTGACTATTGGAGCCGTAAGGAGCAATTTTAAATCTAGTAGCAATTGCAATTTTGGCATTTGAGTACTTTTAACAAATGGACCATCTGTTGGAACAAATCAATTGGGTTTCTATTAGCAGATTATCCATCTGTTGGGGGGAAACATTCCAGTTTGATGGAACTGAGTTGTGTTCTTCCAGCTAATGTCCATCTGTTACCACAGATGGATAATATGTTGAAAATAATTGTGGTCTATAGTATTATTTCATATTTTGCCTTTTTTTCTATACCTAATGTATTTGTTTTTTGTTTAATGGGAAATTTATTATTGGTCGACTTTGGCTTTTTAATTCTTATTTAATTTACATTCTGTCTATTACTTCTTCTAAATATGTTAACATGTCGAATGTTGGAGCCACAAAGAGAAATTTTGAATCCAATAGCAATAGCAATTTTGGCATTTGAGTTATTTCAATAGATAAACCATCTGTTGGAATAAATTGGTTGGGTTTCTGTCAGCAGATTATCCATCTGTTAGAGGAAAACATTCTAGTTTAATGAAACTGTGTTGTGTTCTTCCATCTAATATCTTACCATCGAGTATCCTACCAGCCCCAAGCCTACGTTACAAAGCCAAAGAAAAGACCTATAGTGATCCTAACTTAATTGTCTGAAAACTCAGGCAATAAAAATAAGGCAAGTATATGGTATTTGACATGCATTGATTGAAATTTCTTTCTGAAAGTGAGTGTCTATTGACCATCCCTGTATTTACATGCTTGATTTTATATATGAGTGAAGAGGGACTTCGTTGTTGTAAGGGCACATTGGTTGCATTGCTAGTTGCCTACTTGTTTGGGTAGTGTAATTTATACATATGCATATTTATTATTGCTAAGTTGATGTCATATCTTGATTCCTTTTTGTCACATTGTTGATCTTCATGTATATACACAACTGTGTTTAAAGAGATTGAAAATGGAGAGAGTAATGTGTTTGGAACTAAAATTGATGATCAACTGTCATAGGTATCTTATGTGTCTCTTGGTTAAGCATCGTAGTGTTGTGTTTTAGTTGCTTGAGGACAAGCAATTATTTTAAGTTGAGGGTGTTGATGTGTGAGCAGACGCTAACACATTTAAGGCTTTTAACTGAGAATAATTATGAAGTCTTAAGCAAATTTTGTCATTTTTGATTATTTTACTTTGATATTGCAGTAAAAGTCATAATGCAAGGGAAATTTTAGGAAATGGGAGCAAAAGAGCTGAAAACTGATGCAAAAGAACTGGAAGTGTGGCTTATGACATTCCTAATAAGTCATCAGCCCTGTGATAAGTTATCAGAAATCACGTCAGGTGTTGCAGTGTTAGAAGGATTAAGGTGAAACTGTGATGACATTTTTGACATTGTAGTGTTAGAAGGAGTAAAGTAAAACTGTGACGATATTTCTGACATGTCATCACAACTGTGATAAGGCATCAGAATTGCCGTCAAGTGTAAGCAAAGAATCAAATTTTGAATGAAAAAGTGAAGACATTTCTGATATGTCATTACGTATCTAATAAGCCGTCAAGCTTTGTCATCAGTTAAAGAAAAAGATGCCAAGAATGTTAGAAGGCCTGATGACATTCCTGATAAGTCGTCAGGACCCTGACACGCTGTCACAAATGTCATCACCTATTCCGAAGGATTTTCTGAACATTGTGATTTTATTTCCTTATTTAGGATTAACTATAAAAAATCATTGTTTAGGGTTTTTCTAGGGGGTTGGCACTTGAGTTTTAAGAGACGTATTTTGAAATTTTCTCTCTTTACTTCTTGACTTTAACAACATAATTATTTTTGAGAGATTATTATCAGTATTTTGGGATTTTTCCTTTGTGATCTAATCTGTGATTCACTAGTTATTATTCATCTCTGTAAGTTTATCTTTCAAATCATGAATTCAATTATGTGTTTTGTTCGTCACATCATGAGTGGCTAAACTCCATTAACCTGAGTTATGGGATCTAAGGTTAGGTCTTGATGAGGTGCTAAGTATTCAAGATTTAAAAGGTGGTAGGATTTCTTGATAATTCTGAAGTTTTAATTAACGTCTGTTGGTTGCAAATAGTAGATACACCTTCTTTGATTTGCTTGAGAAAGAAATCAAATATAGTAGGAAGTGAATTATCAACAGGGACTCGAAAATACTTCATTTAATAATCAGCGATATAACAAGGTTCCTGAGGTAAAATCTGGGTAGTAAATAGAAATTTCCTAAGTCCGGGAGGATTAGGAAATTAAATGCTTAAGTAGGTCGAGAGTCATTTAAGCATAAAATCGATAAAGATAGCTTGTTATCCTACCCACGTGAGAATCTTGAACCACTTTTAGTATCTGTCATGTACCAGAAGCTCCAGTGAACATAATTCTGGTTATTTCATAAACTCTTTATTTACAAACACCTAAAGTACAATGACAAACAACAACTTGTTAAACCTAAACCCCCTATTTTATCTTTTTGTATCATTTGTTTGAATTTAACTTGTATCTTTAGTTTCAAACTTGTTTAATCGCCACTCACATTGTTCCCTATGGATTCGATCCTGACTCCAATGTTGGGTAAATATATTGACGAGGACCGCCTTGCACTAAATTGAAGTGTAAGTTGAGTGTTATCATAGATCATCCAACCTATCATCAAAGATGTCTTGTTGTTGTTATTATTCTACATTTTGGTTCTCATTCTCTCTCATTTTTTCAACCATGTACACCCTTAACACTGATCTAGATGAATCACTAAGATAAGCACGCAACCAAACTTGATCGGTTATCTTGAAAGGTAGTACCCTCTAATTTTCAAAGGAGCTGTGCATGTAGCTGATGACGAGTTCTTTCAGTTGATAATTCAGTCCACAATAGATGATGATTAAGTTCACAAAATCATCATATGAAACATCACTTTGGACTGTCATAGCTATCATCTCTAGCATTTCACCCTTCTTCTAACGCCATACATATTGATTGCTCTTCTCGATCCATTAACCATGAGAATCCATCCTTATTGTTATTGATCTCTCCATTAGTGGTACCTAAATAAAGTCATTTGTAACAAAAGTTAATAGTGATTTCATAGTGTCGTACATAAATCCCAACTGATGTGTAATTTATTACAACAGGTAAGTGATCAGTCGCAATAAATTACTTACCTGTTGGGATTCATGTTATACTCTTGAAGCTGATTTCAACAAATAAGTTATCTATTGTAACAAGTGAATCATATGTTGCAATAAACTATATACCTGTTGCAATAGATGAAGCACCTGTTGGGATAGATGTTACAGTACTAAGGAACCTTTCAAGTTCATTCTAACATATTAGTGACATGTTACAATAGATAATTAACATATTGTGACAAATGACTTACCTGTTGCAACAGACGATGCATCTGTTGGAATTAAGGTCAGGTTCTATCGAAATAGGTTACTAATATATTGCAACAGATATTTACCGTCTGTTGGAATCGAGTTCAGGTTTTGTTGCAACAGGTTACTAATCTATTGCAACAGATATTTACCATGTTGCAACAAATGATATATCTGTTGGAATCGAGTTCAGGTTTTGTTTCAACAGGTTACTAATCTGTTGCAAATATATTTATCATTTTACACCAGATAACTAATCTGTTGCAACAGATGGATCATATGTTGCAATAGATGACCTATCTGTTCGATTCATGTTATGGCACTATAGAATCATAACTATGAATCCAACATATGAGTCTTTCATTGAAATATATCTATTTAAACAGATGGTTCTTATGTTGCATTAATGTCTGTGTGCTATCTATTGTTGAAAAACATCACAATAGCAGTTCCCCAGTTTACAAATTCAACTAAAAATCATAATTAAACTTACCAAAGTCTCCTATGAAGTAATGCCAAAGTGGAAAGTGATGTACGAAACAAAATTTGACTTAAGAAATTGGTCAAATAGAAACAAGAACGGTAACAACAACAACAACAATGGTCAACAAGAAGAAGATGAAAATGATAATGAAGTAGAAGATAATGATAATGAAGTAGAAGATGATGAATAAAGCAGCAACAACAATGACCAACAAAAATTGCTAAGAGAGAAAAAAACAACAATGGATGAGAAGAGAGAGAAACGTGCCTTTTTCCCTCCGTTTCTCGTTATATTAGGTAAACATTTGGATCAAAGTGTAATAAAAACTTATGAATTATTCTCAAACTTACCCAACTTTCTTAATTCATAGTAAAGTAATTGTCACCTCCACTCAATTATTAAGACTTGTGTCACCTACACCTCATTTTCAAACTCTTTTGTCACTTTTAGTTCAAAGCCCCAAGTTACAGTGCTTCGTTCCTTCAAATTTAATTTTCATAATTGAGTTTAGTTTCTTGCAATCAATTACATTCTTTTAGTATCCTTGATGTGATTTTTAATTTCTGTTGTGTAGGATGAAAGCAATTTTTTATCAAACTTGTTTAATCTATTTAATACTAAAATTTGCACCATATTTCCCTTCCTGGATCATTTTTTGTTGTCTTTCATTTTCAGTACATTGGGTTCTATTCTGTTTGAAATATAGATAATTTGAAACTTCATCAAGTTAAACCTAGAATTTCACATTTGCATATACATAACCGCGTGATGTATTATATGAATGCTAATTTAGAACATGGTTAATATTTTATATTTATGATAGAGATAATGGCTATTGTTTTTGCCGGTATCATACTAAAATTGTGTTTTGCTTTCGATTTTCATGTGTTTAAGTTAAGATTTGAATGAAAAAAATTATTATTGTGTAGGAAATATCCTGAAAATTCTACCACATGAGTTCTAACACTATACCAAAAAAATATTTAGTGATAATTAGTTAATGATAATAACTTAATTGCAGTTATTTTTTGTTAACACGAAAGGAGTACAAATGATAAAAGAAGAGAGAAGAAATAAGAGAATAGTTGAGTACATTATTGCAGATTAAAAGTTAGGTTCTGCACCGGGAGTTTATTTCTGTTCTTTGAAAAATAAATTAGATTTTTGTGGAACTGACTATATTGTGTTTAGCTTCAGACAAGTTGAGTTGTTGGTTTGTTGCCTAAGCTGCTAACATTCATTAATTGTACTATAGGAGATCTTATTTACTATTAATCTCTCTTTTTAGCACCAGGAGATGGGATGGTCTGGGCAATATGGTGGTTTTTAAAACATATTCATTGTGGTGCAGGTGTTACATCATGAGTTCAACAAGGAAGAACAGTTAGCTGCTCTGGAGGCAGAAAAAGCAATCCTAGAAGAAAGGAAGAAGAAGAAACCAGGGGTCATCGAGAGCATATTGAATGCAGGCAAAAACCTTTCTGTTGACATTGACAGTCTTTTAATTATTTAATTTTTGAGGGGTATATTGATCTGATACAAGTACGACCACGAGGATGGACATGTGAAAGTGTAATGAACCCAAGGCTTGGAGTGTGCAAGAAAAATGCAAAAGAGGGCCTAAAACACACTCCAAAACGGAACCTACACTACACTTCGTGGGCGATATTTTGAGGTTTTTCATTAAAAGGACTTTTGGTCATTTTGTATGCTAGTTCTAACCTAGTATAAATAGAACATTATAGGTCATTTTGTCTTAGATTATTCATGATATTGTGAGTGTATAACACTTTGGAACACAATTCCTCTCTCCTTGAGGCACAAACCCAAAATTAGGTCAAGAGGAGTGTGGAATCACTCTTGTTGGATTCTTGCTTGGAATGTTGGGTGCTAGAGGAGGTTGAGGTCTCTATTTTGTGTCCACCAAAGAGATAGGTATTTGTTGCGTGTAGTGTTAAGGATCCAAGTGTGGAATAAGATCTTGGGTTCTTAGGATTATGCCTTCACTTTTTCTATCTATCTATCCCTTTGTTTCATTGTAATCGTGTAGTTTGTATTGTTGTTATTGTAACGTTTGGTTGTTTTTGTTTCACATTGTTATTGTTCTTCTTATGCATCATATTATTGTTGGCTAACTTAGTTTGGGTTTGCTGAAAATAGGTGTTGAACACCTTGAATATTGTCATTCTTGTATTGTATTCTTGAATCCGAGTGTGGTCTCCAATCGGGTCCTAGGATCCTTGTGATTTATGGACTATTTTGGGGTGTGTTTTTTGTATTCCATTGTTTTCTTGTATCATTTGGTATCAAATCATGGCTTGTTATTTTTTCCACAAGATCAATCTTGGGTTTGTTAGTTGAAAAATTAAAAAAAAGTCGAAAACTGAAAATTTCAGAAAAATAGAAATCTGTCCGTGTTGTTTTCTTGGCCGAAATTTGTGTACTTGTTGTGTCTTGGCTGAGATTTTTACTTGTATTTGTTGTATCTAAGTGTTAGTTTTGTTCCTCACTAACACATTGAGTTTATATCTTGATTTGAGCTTATATTTGTTGATGTTGTTGACGTGAACTTGAGCCTTGGCTGAAACATTGTGTTGTAGTTTTCACCTTGGCCGTGTGATGTTGTTGTTGTTCTAGGATTGACCACGTGATATTGCTATTTATTTCTGGTCTAAGAACATCCTTATTGAAGTTGTAGTTGTCTTGGCTAAGTGTTGAAGATATTGTTATTGTGGATTTGGAAGGAACTGTGGGGAAATTGTTGGTTGTTCTTAAGATTGTTGTTGTTGTTCTCGGTGAATGTTTTTATATTTCCTGATGTTCTTCACTACCTTCATACCTTGTTAAAAATAAAGCGTTTATTTGATCCAAAAAGGTAAAGAAAAAGGTGTAAGAATTTGTTAGTCTTGCAAGACTTCTTAACCACCAAAGACTTTAACAACCACTATCCAACAACTTTCCATGATACAAGGGGCCATGTTTTAAGGGTTGTACAAGAAAGTCAAGTCTTGAAACTTGAATTTGAAAAAGGGCTCCAAGACTTGTTTGAATTTCCCTCCTTAAACAAATTCCCCAATTCCCAAATTGAAAATTGACCAAGACTTCCAAATTGGAAAATAACAAATTGTTAGAAACCGCAACCAAATACGTGGCTGCCACATCATATTTTACTATTCACCAATAATTTTTAAGCTCAAATTTTAGATTTCTTAGTTTCTTATTTGTTGATCCTTCATTTCTTTTAATTAGTCCTAGTAGTAATTAACAAACTAGTAAACTTCTACTAGGTTGTCACTTAGTTCTTGAATCCATTATTCCTATGTACGTTCTTTGTGTGCTTTTCTCTTTTGTAAATTCGTTGTATCTTGTTGTTTTAAGTCCGAAATAAATTTTCTGTGAGTCAACTCAAAAGAAAATCTATTTCGGACCAAGACAGACTCATCCCTCAATCACTCATGAAGTACAAGCCGACTTTCAACACTTGTGAAACCAAGTGTGAGGTAAAAACCAAGAGTGAGAGTGTGGTAAGCCTAATTTGAGCTAACAAGTTTGTTTGTTAGTTTGTTTTATTGTTGTCTTTCTTAGGTCCCATGGACAACGGTACTTTCATAGCTTCCCTTGAAGATGTCCACAGAAACCTTGAAAGACTACGTCACATACTTGACTCCCCAAATCCAAAACTATTAATCTAACCTCCACTTGACCAAGGAACAACGACCCATCTTAAAACTATCCTCTGTAATTATGAAAGACTATAAAGGGAGTGGATACCATACAAACCACTATATCAAAGGCTCCCTTGTGATGAGAACTTGTCAAAGGTACAAGTGGGCTGCCATGACACACATCAAAGTGAAGATCATAACTCATGTGAGTTACAAGATAAAAATGCTAATCTCTACACTCTTACAAACTTAGAATATTAGGATGTGGCTAGTAGTAGCCAAATGGGCATGGTTGGGTTTGTATAAAGTAGAAGTGAATGGGTTTTCCTTTTGTGATACTCTTGGTATTGTTAGGATGCATGACAACCAAGTTCTTTTTGTAAGTAAGGAAGCACTAGTTGATCCTTTAGATGACAAAATTAATTATTCTCGTAAGAATGATTTTTGTCCATCTAGTGCTAACACTTGTGACTTGAATAAGGTTCTATTGCCATGTAATAAGAGTATTCACATACTAGTTGACCCTTGTGAAAACCAAGGTGAGTCTAAGTTGGTATGTGAGTTGCCCAAAACTAGTGAGGATGTGAAAAATAATCAATCGGGTGATGATGACCTTGATGTGCTTGAATGTCGAGACAACCCGATTAGTGTTTGTTCTTGTGAAGTTAGTTTTAATTGTGCTCCCTTTGCTGTCCATGATGGTTTATGTCTACTTAGGGACTACTCTCTTGAAAGAGAAAGTGTTACATGCCTAGAAATGCTATCTACTTCTTCTTCGTATGTTTCCTATGTTGAGCTGGCTAATAACAATGAACTTAAAATTAGTAAGTACTTCCATGAGGATACCATAGTTGGAGTTGACTCGTGTGACACCTTTCCTTACCCTCTCTGTGCTCGTGATATTTTCCATAGTTATATAGAGGTTATGCCTAATATTGAGGGCGGCACCTTAGGGGAAAGTAAGTATGGCCGAAAACCAAAGCCATGGCTGCTTCTCCCATTTGATCATGGTAACATCTTAGGGTGAGAAATAATTACGCTTAGCCTATCTTCCTTTTTTATTGATGCTTTCCCAAGCCACCTCCTTTGTAGTATTTGTACTAATCTTTTCATGATTAAAACAAAGGACCCGTGGCTATACTTTAACTTTGTTCCGCCTCGTCATGGCATGTTGATGTGCTATTTTTTTTGTTAACCCTAACCCCTCATGTCATAAGGATGTGTGCTTGTTTGTCTTCTCTTGATTTTACAAGGTACGGATGCAAGGTTGAATCCTTTTCAAAAAGGAGAGGATGATACAAGTATGACCACGAGGATGGACGTGTGAAAGTGTAATGAACCCGAGGCTTAGAGTGTGCAGGAAAAATGCAAAAGACGGCATAAAACACACACCAAAATCAAACCTACACTACACTCCATGGGCGATATTTTTAGGCTTTTCATTAAAAGGCCTTTTGGTCATTTTGTATTCTAGTTCTAACATAGTATAAGTAGAATATTGTAGGTCATTTTGTCTTAGATTATTCATGATATTGTGAGTGTATAACACTTTGGAACACAAGCCCTCTCTCCTTGAGGTATAAACCCGAAATTAGGTCAAGAGGAGTGTGGAATCACTTTTGTTGGATTCTTGCAACGTTGGGTGCTAGATTAGGTTAAGGTCTCTCTCTTGTGTCCACCGAAGAGATAGGTATTTGTTGAGTGTAGTGTTAAGGGTATAAGTGTGGAATAAACTCTTGGGTTCTTAAGATTATACCTTCATTTTGTCTATCTATCTATCCCTTTGTTTCATTGTAATCGTGTAGTTTGTATTGTTGTTATTGTAACTGTTTGATTGTTGTTATTTCACATTGTTATTATTCTTCTTGTTCATCATCTTATTGTTGGTTAACTTAGTTTGGGTTGGCTGAAAATATGTGTTGACACCTTGAATATTGTCATTCTTGTATTGTATTCTTGAATCCGAGTGTGGTCTTCAATCGGTCCTAGGATCCTTATGTTTTGGGGTGTGTTTTGTGTCTTCCATTGTGTTCTTGTATCATGCTCTTAATATGGTATTGGAGTCGTGATAAAAAAAAATGTTATTAGATTCAGAATCAATCCTTATTCTTGGCTTATCTAATAATGGGCAGTTATATTGTTTTAGATAATACTTGAGTCATAAGTTAGTAACTAAAGTTGAGAAAATTTATGGTTAATTTTTCATGATATGAGATCCTTTCTATAACCATATGTTACCTCTGGAAAGCTTGATCGGGGAAGTTTGGAATCCAAAGTGAGCCAAGGTGATGAATTCCTTATGATTTCTTTTTCGTGCAACAACTGTTGATCATGGGCTGATTATGTCTGTAAACCCTGGATTTGGGGGGCAGATCTTCATTAAGAGTTAGGCCAAGAAAATCTCAAACTTGAAAAGAATCTACGCTGAGTGGGTAATTTTTAACCTTTTTTTAGATCTCTGCAAACTATGCAATGTAATGACATTCCCGTGTTAAATTTGCATGGATTAAACCCTTAGATTGAAGTCAACGGTGGAGTTGGTCCCAAAAATACTTACAAGGTGAACTATATTGTTACATCACAAACTTTGCATGTGATGACATTCCCATGTTAACTTTGCAGGGATTAAACCCTTGGATTGAAGTTGATGGTGGAGTTGGTCCCAAAAAATGCTTACAAGGTGAATTATATTGTTACATCACAAAGTTTTCATATGATGACATTCCCACGTCAACTTTGCTAGGATTAAACCCTTGGATTGAAGTTGAGGGTGGAGTTGGTCCCAAAAATATTTACAAGGGAACTATATTGTTACAATATTTTGCATGTGGCTTCTGAAAAGGTCCGGTCTTAGTTCATATCTAATCAAATTTTCTCTTACTAAACAAAATAGAACATTCACAATGACTCCAATATTATATTGTTGTGTTCCAGCCTAAGTCACCAAGATTGTTCTGTACTGTACTTTAATCCTCCTTAGATTGTCTAAGTTCTTATTTGCTTTGCTTCATTCAGGAGATGGACCTTGTCCAAATGAAACATAAAGGGAAAAAGAAGAACCAAGGGAGCAATGATTAAGCCAAATTCCAAACTTCTATTTGGAGGCCATACCTAAGCTAATTGGGAGCATAATGCATCAAATTTTATCATTACATAAATCAAATGCATATAACTATTTTGTAAAACTTTGCTGCTTATCAAATTTTTATTTACTCAAAATGTCCCTTGCGTTAGGTCTGCGTTGACACGGGCCTTGCACTTTTACTATTATATAGAAGAGAAGGTTTCGACATACCTGCTTCAGCAGGCTGCTTGCTCCGTGATTTTACTACATCACCTCTAATTAATTATTATAAATTATTTATATATTAAAAATTAATAATATTTAATTAAAAAATAAAATAGACATTTATGACATGTCTATTTCAACCGTGATTTTACTATATCACCCCTAATTAATTATATAAGTCATTTGTTTATTAAAAAAATTAATATTATTAAATTCATAATTTTACTATATCATCCCTAATTAATTATTACAAATCAGTTATGTACTAAAAATTAATAATATTTAATTTAAAAAAGGTAAAATAGACATTTATGATATGTCTACTTCAACAGTAATTTTACTATATCACCCCTAATTAATTATTATAAGTTATTTATGTATCAAAAAATTAATAATATTTAATTTAAAAAATAAAATTTACATTTATAACGTATCTGCTTCAGTTGCTTCAATCATAATTTTACTAAATATCACCCCTAATTAATTATTATAAGTCATTTAAGTATTAAAAATTAATAATATTTACTAAGAAAGGTAAATCTATAAAATACTAATTATGTTATAAATGTATTTACATTATAGTGAATGTCTATCAAGATCTACTTTGATATCTATTAGGATTTGAAGTATCCGTCTTTTACTCAAACTAGGAGTAAATTTTCCCTATAAATAGAGGAATTTTGTTCATTGTATTTACAATCTGATGATCTCTCATCCCTCAAGAGAAGAAATAAGAACCACTCTCTCTATTCTCTCTACTCTTCTTCTTTATTCTTTCTTATTTTAGAACACATTATCAGCACAAAGTCTCTTACCAATTAAGATCTGTACGAAGTCTTTTACCAATTGAGATCTGTTCGTACGTGGCTACACAAGTTTTTGAGTCTCTAAATAATTTATGGTACCAGCACGAAACTCTGCCAAATAAGGTGAGATTATAAATCTAAAGGTCCAGGTTAGTAACTCCTTATGTTATTTGTATTTTTCTATTAATGATATAATTATTATTGGATTTGAGGAAAAATAATTGGTTTGAAACCATTTATATTTTAAATTTATTCCTCAAAAATAATATTATCAAAAGGGATGATAATATTTGGGTTCAAGTCCCATCGATTTATGCCTAAGATGCCTTTATATAGATAAATAATGAGTTTGAATCTCAATACACCATATTGATGATATTGTGATGGCTAAGGCAAAATAATGGGTATTGGGTAAAAAGTCATGAAATTTGACCCATTGAATATGCTCCATTCCATGAAGTGAAAACGGTAGCAATATATGATAAGTCTGAAATATGAAAACTTACTTCATTCTTGAGGTGTATGTGGTAGCAGTGCATAATATGTCTGAAAGAAGACAAGTGATTGAATGCACGAATATACGCATGGAGGGACAATATGATAATGATCATCAAAAGTGATGATATTTTCACACATTTATATGATTATAAGATATGCTAGAAAAATATTCTCTACATAATATGTATGCCTCGATTTGCTTCTGAAGTAGCAAAATCTTGAAAGAGGTTATAAGCTATCATGATTTGATAGACATAAGGCACGATTATATTCCATTCCTGGGGAATGAGAAACTTATTAATGCAAACGTGCACTTGATCACAACTCACCTCCAAAAGAGGTTGAACAATTTTGAAATCTACTTCTGAAGTAGTAAATCTGAAATTTATTCATGTAATAGTAAATCTGAAATTTACTAAAGAAAAAGTACATGTCATGGTAAACTTGGAGTTTACTAGAATAAAATCTCATAAATTGATATGAACGATTGTGACATCTCAAAGATGTGCATGTATTGAAGAACTAGAAGATTCTTCAAGAACTGTTTATGTCGTTTGTTCTCATGACAAGTTGGATGGACCAACTAATATTGGGATTTGATCCCTTCAAATCTAAAAATTATAAAAGGTGAATAAGGGTCTGTTCACCTATCATGTGATATGTTGAAAAGATGCATCAATAAGATGATCACATGTACATTCATGGTCAACCTACGTTTGACATTCATCAAGTTACTTGTCCAATATAAATTGAGCATAATTTTCAGATTGTGTAATCAAGATAATTCATCTTGATGATGATGGTTTAGCATTGAATGTCTTCGATAAATATCTAAACCATTGTTAATGAGAACAAAGCTTAATGTATTGGTATGAAATATGATATATTGCAATAGCATTTGTATGCGTTAGACCAATAAATTATGATTATTTCTTCCCTCTCAATTGGTTCAAGGTCGGGAACCAATTATTCCATCTAATAATTTTGATGTGCGGTATACGATTAATGAATATACCATAATGCACAACGATGGATTCCTCAAAGAAGTAGAGGATGCATGTTAGTTTTTCTAACATAAGGGGGAGATGATAAGCGCTATGAAATATGTTAGGAATTATCACCATATTCTTATCCAAAAGATAATTGAAGTCAAATGCTAAAAGCTTCTCATATTAAGCGCAAGTGCTCTTCTTTTATGTTCCTAAAGGACAAAGTCTATGCATACGTGAAGCTTGGTAGACTGATCGATTCCAAATGAAATAGTCCTTGAAACATAAGGAGCAAATAATCATAATAAAAAGGCAATAAGCTCTTGAAGAGCCTACGACATACCACTTCGTGAAGCCTTATGAGAGGTTCATGTACCTGAAAATAATGAAGTGATGAGATCTCAAATGTTATGTCGCATTGTGAACCGATACAAAATAATATATCATCAATATCTTTGACACAATATTGGGCCAATATTGTGAAAGATTTCGAGGATCTGAATTCTACGTTTATTTAAGCATGCTGACGTAGAAACATTTATCAAGTGACATGAAAGGATGTATTTTGGTAAGCATAAAACTTATTTGATTTGTAGTCCAAACACTTGAAGATGTCACTCATGAAATGTTAAATATTTTCACTTGACAAAACTTATATGAAAACTTTTAAGGATTCAAACTGCTTGAAGCATATAAAAGTTTCTGGGAAACTTATTTATAATCCTTATATTGTATAAGCTTATTCTTGATCATCATTGGAACTCTTGGAGAGTTTTCAAAGCAATAGATTATTTGCTGAAATTTAAAATATATCGAATTGGATTGGTTATGAAGTAACATATCTTAGTGCAATTGATGCACTCATGTACCTTGCAAATACTACAAGGCCTATAGCCTTTTCAGTCAATTTGTTAGCAAGGTATATTTAAGCTCCTACTATGAGACATTAAAATGGGATAAAACACATGAGCTTGTTTTATTCTAAAGATTGCAGTCCCGATCTTATTGGTCATGCTGATGTTAGGTACTTATCTGACCCGCATAAAGCTCGATCTTAAATAGGCTATGCGTTCATATGTGGTGGTACTGCCATATCTTGGAGATTTATAAAGCAGTCTATCGTAACAACTTCATCAAATCATGCTGAGATAATAGCTATTCATGAAGCAAGCCAAGAATGTGTATGGTTGAGGTCTATGATATATCTCATTTGAGAAAAATGTGGTGTGAAATATGACAATCTACCCACAATTTTATACAGAGATAATTCAGCATACATAGCATATCTTAAGGGAGGATTCATAAATGGAGATAGAACGAAGCACATTTTTCCAAAGCTTTTCTACATACATGAGCTACAAAAGAATGATGATATTAACGTGCAACAGATTCGTTCAACTGATAATGTGATTGATTTAGTCACCAAATCTTCTCCAATTGTAACTTTCAAGAAGATGCTGCACAAGATCGGGATGCAAAAGTTCAAGGATGTTCTCAATAGGGGGAGCCAATACGCGTTGTACTCTTTTTTCCTTTCAAGGTTTTGTCCCACCGGGTTTTCCTTGTAAGGTTTTTAATGAGGCAGCCGAAATGCGTATTATTAGAGATGTGTACTCTTTTTCCTTCACTAGATTTTTTTCCTACTGGGTTTTTTCTAGTAAGGTTTTAACGAGGCACATTATCTATCAATTAGACATTCAAGGGGGAGTGTTATAAATGTATTTACATTATAGTGAATGTCTATCAAGATCTACTTTGATATCTATTAGGATTTGATGCATCCGTCTTTTACTCAGACTAGGAGTAAATTTTCCCTATAAATAGAGGGGTTTTGTTCATTGTATTTACAATCTAATGATCTCTCATCCCTCAAGAGAAGAAATAAGAACCACTCTCTCTATTCTCTCTACTCTTCTTCTTTATTCTTTCTTGTTCTATAACAAATTAACTTTTGATGTTTAAAACTAACTTAACATCTTATCACTGCTTCAATCGTGATTTTACTAGATCACCCTTAATTAATTATTATGGTCATCAAAGCATTGTGCCGCTTAAATTGGAATAGAAAAATATTATAAATCACAATAATTAAAAATTTAAATTATTTAAAAAATATAATTGACTATCGATGACACAAAAAATTGGACAAGAGGAGTAACATATATTATTTGAAAATTACATAAAAAGTATTATAAATTACAATAGTTAACAACTTAAAATATATAAAAAAAAAATTAATCTGCTATATATTTAAAAAAAAAAAAAGTAAAAATACTATAAATCACAATAATTAATAACTTAAAAATTTTAAAAGATATAAAATATTTGGTTGACTCTCAAAATTATATTAGCATCACTTAAATTGGAATAGAAAAAAAATATTATAAATCACAATAATTAAAAGCTTCAGTTATTTTAAAAATATAATTGACTATCAATGTCACAAAAGTTTGGACAAGGAGAGTAACGTATATTATTTGAAAATTACATAAAAAATATTATAAATTACAATAGTTAACAACTTAAAATATCTAAAAATATATTAAATATATGATTAATTATCTAAATTTTATTTGTGTGACATAAATTAAAATAATAAAATAACATATATTGAGCTCGTACTAAATCTCAGATGAATCTTAGAATGTATATGCAATTCATATTTAAAAAAAAAATTAAAATATATCGAAATTGAAAAGGCAAGTTTCAATACATCACACCGAGCAATGTATAAGAAATAATTGTAGCATAAATAATATCAATATTACTAATACAAAATTTATAAATGTAGACATTACCAATATATTCTATTTGGAATTATTTTTATACACTCTAACAAATGGCTCCTACATTTCAATGGAAGGAACACATGCAAAAGCATAGTTCAATAGAACATCTATGTAAGTATTTTTTATCATGTTCTCAATGTCAAATAACTTAAATTAATATGAAAAATGGTAACATATAGTTTTCTTTTTTATATAATTTTTGACACTTAAAATTTAAATTTAAAATATCAATTTAATACTTCAAAGAACAAGTTGACAAATAAAAGAGAATGAGAAAATGAAAGCAAAAGATGTTTATGTCGGCTTAGTAGGGGAGTACAATGCAATTTTGAGTTATTAATTGCAAGCCACATGTGATGTAATAAGCAATGACTAGATAACCTTTTATCATATGATTAAAGATCTAAACTTCAAAATGCACCAAATTTTGTTATTTATATGAATAAAATATAAATTATTATCTTGTCAGATTTGGTTTCTTGAAAAATACTATCAAGTAGTTTTGAGGTCCTTAAACACTCCCAACACCCCCCCACGACGTCAATACACGATCTACCATCACTACGGGGGTCCTAAAGATCATTTTAGAAGCATCAAAAGAGTGTTACGACTACAGGGTTACATTGTTGTTCATCTGGGCCATCAGGAACACGCCTCTTAATATTAAACTCGTACAATTTCTCTATATTTGAAACTGGAGTTGGAGGAGGTTGTTGTTCATTTAGACCATCAGGAACGCGCCTCTTAATATCAAACTTATACAATTTCTCGAAATTTGAAACTGGAGTTGGAGGAGGTTGTTGTTCATTTGGACCATCAGGAACACGCCTCTTAATATCAAACTCGTACAATTTTTCTATTTTTGAAATTGGAGTTGGAGGAGGTTGTTGTTCATTTGGACCATCAGGAACACGCCTCTTAATATCATACTCGTACAATTTATCTATATTTGACAATTGTTTTCTAGAAACCTGAGTTGGAGGAGATTTAACTGGATCGGAACCTTTAGGAACACGGCGCTCGATCGAAGAACAATAGCAAGATGTAAAAGATAACATAAGGCTGATAATTACAAACATTTTTGCTATGGCAAGCTCGATTTTCTATATGAAACTTTAGCTTTAGAATGAGTGTATCAATATTTCTACACTTCTTATATAGGAGTTTTATTTGACTGATTTGCAACTTCTATTAAAAATTCAAAGGTAAGTAGATTGCCAAAATATCTACTGAAGTGGAACCATTATAATTTATTTAAGCTCCACTTGCTAAAGGAAATTTCGACTTGACACTTAATGCATGTATCATCTTCCTTGCAAACTCAATCAATAAATTTACGGAAAAGAACTAAATAATAATAATCAGTTACCTTAATATCTTGAAGTCAAATCATACCATGACTAGATTTCTTAATTTACTGTTATAATAAAAGTAAATAGCTTACCAAAACCACATATTCTCACATGGAATGGGAGAAAAAAAGCATTCAACTCATTGACCAAGTTTGATAATGTAAGGAAACAACTTAAGTTTTTTAAACTTACCTTTGACTTGAAACCAAGAGTATATAACTAATGAACTGTGTGGAAGCACAGTTATAAAAAATATCACTAAACTTCATTAAAAATAATTTCTTTTACAAAATTTAGTAGATAGATGAGATAAATTATCTTCACATCTCCAAAATTGTCAGATGAAAGAGATGTAAATTCTATGAAGTTTATCTAGCTTGGCTTGAACATGAATATTTTGGATCAAAGACAAAAATTTGAAAGTGAACCATTAAGCGACGAATGTCCATACAACATAATATAATAGTACTTAGAATTTTCATCTTAAAGTAGATAGATACTGAGAGATAAAGCAGCCATATATTAAAGAGTTAAAAGGGGTAAAAAGTAAAAACACACTTAAACTTATACGGTAAGGTTTTTTGAGTTTTATATCCGAATTATTAGAGTTTGAGTTTCCTATCTAAATTATTATCTAATGGTTAGCGAAACACACCTCGACTAATATGTGATGGTGTGTGTAGAATAATGGGTGTTCGATTCTTTGGTTCAATTTGATTTGATTTAATTTATTTTGTTGAATTTGGTTCTTCGATATTTATCAAGAATATTAATAATAAAAAGCAATAAATAAATCTCGCGACTAATTAAAAGAAGAATGTCAATTATGCCATCTCAACAAAATCCCAACTCTCAAAACATATTACAAAAATTCCATTTTTTCTTATTCTCTCTCTAAAAATACATATACATAGCTTTACCAAAATCCCAACTTAAGTATCACTTATTACAAAAAATCCCAACTCCCAAAATATATTACAAAAAACCCATTTTTTCTTATTCTCTCTCTAAAATTACATATACATAGCTTTATCAAAATTAACTCAAGATTTTTCTCATTGGAAGAAGCCCACAATCAAGGGGCGGTTACCATTTTTAAAATTGAGTCTCTTTGCATTCAATTTTAACTAAAATTCCTTTGAACATTTTGAAGTTACCATTTTTGAATTTGAGTCCAATTCAACTACTCTCTGACATTCAATTTTAACTAAAATTCCTTTTAACATTCTGAAATTATAAGATCGGAGGTTCGTAATTTTTTTTTTGTCTTAATTAAAAATTGGAGATTCTGAATGAACAGGTTGTTGCATGTTGTTCTTTCAATGATTTTTTCATAGTAATGGAGTAAGTTTTTGATTTTCTACTTTCACAAATTATAGAATCGATTTCTAGATAATACTTTTTTGTTTTCAAATTTGATTTTGAAATTCGACTATTTTCAAGTTATAAATTAACTATATATTACTTAGTAAATGGATGATTCTCCTTCTTTTAATTTAGGGTTAATTCATTTAGAGCCTAATGAACCAACAAATCGGGTTGTCGGTTCGTTCAGTTGCTGATGGAAGGTCGAAAAAATAAACTGAAGAATCGTCAAGAAAACAAAAAAAGATGATACTACACGGTCACGTCTACCAAAGGTTTTTCTATTATTTCAATTTTGAATTTCATTGTTAATTTGTATTGGGATATTTATGTTATTTTCGATAATGTGAGGTTTTCAAACTTTTAATTACTTGGAGATGGTTGTTAGTTCTGTTGTAAATTTGAAATTTTTCTTCAATCTGGTCTATCTTTTAGAAGTTTTCAGTGTGTATACATAACACTTGTTTGTATATGATAGGCATATACATACGTGCTACTTTTTTAATTTGAAATACAGCTATATCTATAGTTCATATACATATGTGATGCCTGCATGTTTACATATTAGTATTTATGTATCTGTTAACAATATATATTACTGATTATATGTTGTTAAACATATACATAAGTGGGTTTTGGATTATGTTTTTTTATGTGTATTTGAGGCAATGCACATTACATATGTATATGCTAGATATATACATAAGTTTTGATATGTTGTTTGATATGCAATTAAATGCCCAGTTTTGTTATATGCTGTTATGAACATACATTGCTGTTTATATGATGTTGAACATATACATGAATGGGTTTGAATTATGTATTGTTATGTGTGTTTGAGGCAATGCAAATTACATATGTATATGTTAGACATATACATAAGTTTTGATATGTTGTTTGATTTGTAATGAAATGTCAAGTTTAATATACATCATATTGTTATGTATGTGTTAATAATAAACAAAATATTATGCAATAAGGATGTGACAACTTGTAAGTATTCTTTTAATTTTTTTATCAAGTATTACTAACGATGTGTTATATTAATTAACGTTGTTCTTTGTATGCATGTCAGGGACTGTGGAGTGTTCGTTGCTGGATATGCAGAATACCTAAGTGAAGGAATGGATGTATCTTCAGTGAGTTGTGTAGAAAAGTACCATCATATGCGATACGTGGCAATCTTTCAGAATTACAATCTTCAGAAAGCGAAGAAAGGTTATAAATTTTTTCATTAGTTTTAATTTCTGTCGCAATTTGTTTGTGGAAGTATAAAAAAGTCTTTGTATATGTTGGGTATATACATTTGTGGTGACGTTTTTGTTTGAACTACAATGATCTATATAGTTCATATACATAACTGACAAATACGTGTTTGTACATTAGTAAGTATGTATGTGTTGCACATACATTATTCAGCACATATACATAAGTTAGGTTTGATATTGTCTTTTGTTATGTTAGTTTGATGCACTGAACATGTCATGTGTATAAGAATAACATATGCATAACTTCAATATGTTGTTAAACTGCTAATGAGATGTCTAATATACATCATTTTTCATTTTGTATATGTTTTAATTTTTTATATGAGTAGTTGAGGCAATGGACATCATCTATGTATATGTTAACATATACATCACCTGTGATATGTTGTTAGCTGTTTTATTAAATCAATAGTTCGCACACTTCAATTTTTATATTGTTAATATACATAAGTTTTATATATGTATTGATAACATATGCTCACATATGATGTGTTGTTTCATTTTTCAATAGGGTATGAAATACAGGATAAAAAAAGTTTTTGTGCATCCATTGCATTTCGAAAGTTATATGTCTACATGTTCTAATTTGTTTCTTTGCTTGTAAGTACTACATAATAACATGTAAGATTTTATATGCGTGTCAGGGACTGTGGAGTCTTTGTTGCAAAGAATTGAACGTGCCTTTTATTGATTTTAAAGTAGAATATCATCAAATGTGTTATGCATCACTCCTTCAGAATACGGTATTCAGAAATCAAAGAAAGATTATGTTAGTGAAAATGATGACCCTCCAAGACCAAGTACAAGAGCTATACCAATTCTTGATGAAAGTGGAATAGTTAGCATTGAGTAGTCGTAGTGAAGAATATTGTGAAGACTTTTTTCTGTATTGTTAGAATTTGTTAGGAATGTTCAATGTTAAAGTACTTTAAATTTTTTGTATGGCAGAATATGATTTTATTTGATAAATATGGTGACGATTTTTTTTATCTATGTATTTATTAGGAATGATGAATGTTGAATTTGATGCCTCAAACAAATGCATGTTTGAATGACGAGGATGAAAAATTATATTTATTATTATTGTGTTGTACATTACCTATTAAATTTTTCGTATGTTAACATATACACAGATATGTACTTTTCAAGTGTATATGGAAAACAAATAACCTGTATTATTTTTATGTGTGTATATGTTTACACATACATAGCACATTATAAAACTTAATAATATATGTTGAAAAATATACTTAAATGAGTCAAAATTTATATCCACAGGTTATGTATGTTAGCTAATATACATAGCTGAAGTTTACGTCTACACAGATATAAAATTTTCAAGTGTATAGGAAAAACGAATAAACTGAATTTTTTAAATAGTGTATATGTTTACATAAACATAGCACATCATAACGTAATAATATATATTGGAGAATATACATGAATTTATATGTAATCTTACCTAATGAACATAGGTGAGTCAAAGTTTATATATACAGGTTATGTATGTTAGCTAACATACATAACTGTGTGACATACTAATTACAAGCATTACTCAAAGTGACCTGGCGTCCACATAAACAACACAAAAAAAAAAAAAAAAGTAACACTAATATGAAACTGAAACATATCAATCAAGTAATTTATAAAAAAATAATAACAAAAATCAGTAATAACTCTTCACGTGTAGAGCAAAACAAAAAATTGTAAGCAAAAAAGGCTAAATCTACAAGGAAAAGATAGATGAATCTCATCTTTCTTTTCCAGTTCCAATTGCCTTGAGCCATGAAACCACTTGATCAATCAAGGGCCTCTGTCGTGGATCTTGAATTATACATCGACAAGCTATACTTAACACCCCCAAGAGTTGTTTCTCGTAACTTGTATCCCATATGGATATGTCGAATATTTCCTCCATCCTGTTCTCAGATTTCAGTTGAAAAACCCATGACACCAAGTCCCTGCAACTTTTTCCTCTGCATACTTTCACGGAGCGTTTTCCTGTCAGAAGCTCAAGAAGAAGAACACCAAAGCTGTAAACATCACCCCTAAAAGTAGCGGTTAATGTTTGACTATATTCAGGAGGAATGTATCCCAAGGTTCCAACCAGATCTGTTGTGACATGAGTATCATAGGGATGCAGTAGCTTTGATAGTCCAAAATCAGCTAGATGAGCTTCAAATCTCTCGTCCAAAAGAATGTTGCTGGTTTTAATGTCGCGATGAACTATATTTGGTTCCTAATGTAAATAGGCTAATCCACGAGATGCTCCTTTGAAGTTTTTTTCTTCAGATTAATAATGAAATCAATGTTTTAATTTATTTTTGGGTGTTTAATTTTCGTATGTTTTGATTTTAATGTATTTGATTAATTCAAAATTTGAAATTCAGAAGTTGTTACACAAATTAAGGAAGCATTAATCCACTTAATTAATTAGTTGACTTAACAACATCCTTAAATCAAGGGAATACGTTAGTTCCTTTTTTAACGGCAGTAAAACTTTCAAATATATATAACAAGTTATGTGTATGCATTTTTCTTATGTATATTAAAAAGGAGAGAGAGTAAATTAGTTAATAAAAGTGGGATAGGGTGTAATTAGTTCTAAAAGATTGAGATTTGTGTGATTTACACATAATTAAAAGAATGGAACAACTGCTTTATTTTCTTAACTAGTCACATTTGCACGGGCCCAACATTTATTCAAAATTAATATTATAAATAATTATATCAATTAAAGTGACATCTTTTGAATTTTAAAATTTAAATAAATTTATTTTTCAGAGCGATTTTTGCATATATCCTTTAAACATTTTAGGTTATCAATTATTGTGATTTATTATTGAAATATATCATTGTTAAAATATATAATTATAAATTTTCATGTATTAATTATAAATTATACATAGATTAAAAAATATACCGAAAAAGAGACTAGTAATTATTAAAAAATGACATTAACTCATCCATATAGGTCAAATCCGAATCCATATCGAAGTAAATAATATATGTATTATATATTTATTATTATAATATTAATAAAAATATAGAAAAGGACATGTATCTTTAAAGGGTTGTGCCACTTCACAAATATTAAGAGTCCGATTTGATAGAAACTCTTACCTGAAAAAAGGAAAATTTTTCTTCTCAGACCAGGGGTTGAGCCATCTTATGATTAGAAGTAGAGCTGTTAATATGGATCAATTTAGTCTATTCAGATTAGTTTAAACAGGTTTTGGAGTTTGACGGGTCAGGTCGGGCTGACCCATCAACATGACAGATAAAAAAATAGCAAGTCCAATCCATCACATATGGGCTGCGGACCCCCACTGACCAGTTTACTTTTTAAAATATATTATTTTTATAATTTAAATTTAAATTTTAAATTGTTAATTACATAAATATGTACAATATAATATTACATGTAGTTACTACTTGTTAATCAAGTCTTAAATTTAAAAATATCCAAATAATCTGTGAAATTAAATAACTTTTGACACCAAATTCAAATCAACTAAAGATATTGAAAAACAAATGAAATTGTTAATGAATAGTAATATAACTGCTAATGATATATTAACATCACGAAATAAACAGCTGATGAAGCAAAATAGGAGAAGTAACATATTTACTAAGAGCTGACTGCTTTTCTTGCCTTTTACCTCTTATTAGATGGTAATAATATAAAGCAAAAAGGAGCCTTGAGAAAGAATGGAACAACTCCATCTTCTTGATCTGCTTCCTCAAAATGGCACTACATATGAAGGGTACCATATTCCCTAACTATATCAGCCTTCTTGGTTTTTTTGGTTCTTTTATTTTTTAAAATGCAACAACACCCAATCAGATAAAAGCAAAAATTATAATTTTGAATTTTATGTTATTAAAACTTTGATTTCCCGGTGCACCAAAATACCAAGACCCTAAAATCAAGAACCCAATCGAAATTTTAGAAATAAAATCAAAACCAAACGAAGAATCAAGTTAGTTCGATGCAGTTAGATCTTTTGGATTTTTGGTATTCATGCCTATAACGAGATGTGTATTTTTTTTTTGTTGTTTAAAAATTACGCCAATTGAAAAAATAATTTCACCGTAAAAAAGTTAACTAAATTTAACTGATATTATGATAAAAGTTAAAAATACTGTATAAAGTAATTTATTCTTCTTCGCGACATACAAGCATCTTATTCTCCACAATTCTCAGTCATGATCTCGTCTCGACCATGGTGTTGATTGTAACGACCTTTTCAATCGTTTGTGAAGTTTTCTCATTTTCCCTATTTTTTTCTCTTCCCTTAATTTGTATACGTAAATTATGACATACGGAATAGGTAGTACCAATTCTTGAGGTGTTCAGAAGTGATTTTAGTCATTGATTCAGTTCTTGAATTTTTAAGAAAGTTAAGTTTGACCAAGGTCAACATTAGATCATGATGACCTGAATTAATGTTTTAGTGAATTTAATAGATCAAAATGTACTTTTTAATCAATTTACATATTTAATTTATTTTTATGGGGTTTCAAATAAATTTTGAAGATTTATTAAAAGTTTTGGGTATTTTGAATAATTAGTTTAATTAGTGATCTAATGAGTCAAAATGTCACGACCTAATTTCTCAAGTTATGATGGCGCCTATTTTATCCCACTAGTAGACAAGTCAAGCTATATCCCGGAATAATAGGTAATGGGCTAACAGAAACCAGAAAGACCATATATAATGAGAACACTAGTAATAGTAAGTGAAACACAAAAAGGAAACATATAAAGTATATCCAAACGAAAGAATGAAAAGAACCAAAATATACAAATGAATCTCTCTCAAGACCTAATAGCGTCGGTACTAGAACCACTACTAAAAGATACATAGGGAACTAGACAGAATTCAAAATATACACAATATATACAAGTCGTCTCGAGTCCAAAAGATAAATTAAAATAGATAGAGGAAGATCAGTCTCAGACAACAGCAAGATCACCCTACTCCGGATCAGTACTAAAAAGTAGAAATCATGTCAATGTCGGCTGCTAGTACTCGGATCTGCATTAGGGTAAAGATGTAGAAGTGTAGTATGAGTATCAAAACAACGGGTACTCAGTACGCATTATTGACCGACTGAGCTCGATATAGGAAAAATATAACTAAAATGCGAGGGTGTAATCTAAGTCAGAGGTAAACAGGAATAGAAAGGTAAACAACTATTGGGCTATGCAAATGCGATAAAGGAATAAGTATAAGCGATACAGAAATATAAATAACGCATTAATAAAAACAAATTACCATAACTTAACTAAGCACCCATAAGCCCGCTAGGCACACTGAAGAAGACAATTAACCCAATAGTTCCTCCATAAGCCGATGGAACACACAAGAAATAATTTTAACAAAAAGTGTAAATAACCCATAACTACACCAATCCCGTGAAATCATAGTAGCCATCTAGATGTGCATCGGGTTTGAACCACCACCAATAGATAGTAAGGAGAGGCCAGACGGCAGGCTCGAACCAATAGTAGTGGATAATAACAAGAGGTCATATGTCAGCTTCGAACCAAAAATGGTGATTAATAACAAGAGGACACAAACATGACATATAACAAAACTCATAATCTGATGTCGGACTCGAACCGAAACTTAAAATTTTTAAATGCCGGACTCTAATCGAAACTCAGAGGAACCACAACTCCCAGAACAACAATAGTTGGTATCAGAACTCCCAAATCATAATAATCAGATGTCGGACTCGAATCGAAAGTCATAGTAATCATACCCAACTGTAAAATTAAAATTCAAATCATATCATAACCAATGTCAAAGTGGTATTAAAATTTACAAGCAATGACATAAATAGAGTATATGCTAACCCTAATTCGTAACTAAAATACATTAAATAACTATTCGCATATCATAATTTAAAAGGGACAAATTCGAGTTTCCGCAACTTAATTCTACTTCCTAAAGTGATAGATGTCATATCATGTCAAAAGATAAAGGATCAAAATTTAATAGAACGGGTCCTAACCGAATAAATAAGGCATGATATATATATATCAAATGATACGCAAACTACAAGTAATTGTTTAAAACTAGCATAATAGTACACAATTATCATGAATAAGCTCAATCTAAAGATAGGGTAAACCTAAACTACCTGAATGCCAAGCTAAATACCTCTTTGAGAAACCTTCGAATAGTGTTCTACTAGAATCCGAGCTTAGAAAACTTGATACGGATAATTATTTATCTTTTGAAATTCAATTTGCTGAAAACTTACTCTAGAAATGGAATGCTATTGTCAGTAGCTTATATATATATACTTAAAGTAAGAAAAAGGTATATTTATGCCTACTATGTATACATATACAATGAAATTTATAAATTAGACAATTTTTAATGGTTATGTGGTAATATATTAAGAATTATCATAAAAGTGACACTAATTGTATTCAAAGGCTGCCACCTTGGATGTTTAATACACATTGAACACTCCCTCCACTTTCACGTGGAAGTGGAGGTGTTACTTTATTAATTTTTAATCACCCCATTATATATATTCAGATATTGCATAAGTTCGTATTAAAATATAGAAAAGTATTTGAAATAATATCTCTATTAAATAATAATAATTTTTTAACATATCTAGATTCACTATCTTCGTTTAAAATATTAATAAGTTATAAAATTATTTATAAAGTAATCTAGGCATATTATAATTAAAGAATTATATCAACATTAATAATATTTTGGAAAGGTAATAAAATATATTCTACCAAATGCCAATTTAGATTAAATATTTTAAAATATATTGGGGATCACTAAAATTATCAAACAACCACCCGAAACTGAACTGTCTGTCCCAGCAAACCTTAAATAACTTGGAGCAGTTATAGAAAAGTTCTAGACACCGAAAATGCATGAAAGAAAGGAAAATGACCGTGAGGATCATTACACAAAACCCATTATTCTTTTTCTTCTCACATAACTCACGTTTAGGTTAACTGAAATTTACGTTTAACCTCTTAAAATATAATTTTTTTTTTTTTTTTAAAAAAAAAAACAGACACCAGTGGGAGAGAAAAACATACAGCAGCATAACACGAATTTCAGGTAAATTTATTCTACGTGTACATAGCATTGTGATGTTATAATTTTGGTGAATGGGCAAATGAAAAACTACGCTGTGATGTATATGATGTTATAATTTTTGTGAAATGGGCGAATGAAAAAGTACGTAGTGGTGTAGTTAGTGATTAAGGGTGGAATCATTAATTAATGATTACATAAGTGCAAATCATTAGGATAATGATGGAATGGGGGCTATGTTATGATTTTTAGTGAATTAAAAGTGTTGCAGCCACTGTTTCTAAGTTTGTTTCAAATTGAAGTTTTTTTTTTGTATGAAATCAATTATCACTTTTGAATAAATTAGGTTCACGACTTAGGTTTTTAGAGTAAAAATTTAGAAAATGAACGTTATTAGATTTGTATTCTTATAGGGATTATGTATTTGAAAAGATTATAATCATTCAGAGACTTTACGAAAGGGCAAGGCCGTTGCAAATTAGCTTGTATTCTGATTCTTCGATTGAGGTAGGTTATAGTTTAATTGGAGTATAGACTTTTTTTTAATTGTACGTATGCTCCTAACTTGGATGTTTGTTGATTGGCCTTCGGACAAACTTGAATTTGATGATATTTGGATTGTTGAAACTTGTATGGATAATTATTGAAAATGAACTTGATGAAATGACCTTATGATTTTAAGTGTACTTGTAAATTTAGTACATCGTACTATATCTTAAGAGATAGTGTGAATTTGATAAAACATACATAATATGGTTATGGAGGATCGGGTACCACGCCGATACAGATATAAATATTATATTACTTATTCATGGAGGATCGGGTATTACGTTGGTACGGTACATGGACTTAGATTTTTTCCTGCAAGTCATGACTAGTTGGGTAGAAATAAGTCCCTTAGCATGTGTGTACAGATTAGTATTGACTTTGAAAGGTCCTGTGATCTAATAAGCTGATAACGAGCAAATGGTGTTCTAATTGCGAGGTTTAGACGGACATAATTGTTACTTATGGTATTATTGTCGATTTGTGGATATTTACAATATCGTTGATACTCTTGATGAATTACGTGGCTAGTTTGTAAGCATTGTTTGACCCTTCATTGGTGTATTTCTTGATTCATCGAATATTTGATATGTGTTGATGCATGTCTACTTGTTATTGATTTATGTTGTTGTACGTGCTATTAAATTGAGTTGACCTATGATACTTACTAGTACATTGTGGTTTGTACTGACATTATCCTGTATTCTTCCTTTGTTGAGTGCAGAAAGTGTTCTAGAGGCTCAGACACGACATCATCTCTAGCGTTTGATAGTCAATCTCGATCCAAGGATTAGCACTCCATATCCAGGTTCCCATGGGTCATCATATTAGTTCTCGACCAACTTTCGGGAAATGAGACATTCTTTATTTTTATTTATTTTGGATATCTCTTTTAGATATGATGTTTGTGTTAGAAGTTTTGTACGATGACTTTTGGGTCTTGGGATTTCAATAAGTAGTTTGTTTGATTTCTGTATTAATAATGATTAGCGCTGAATTATTGCTATTAAGTTGGGTTTATGATAATCTCATCTTACTATTGATTAAGTGATTGGGTAATGGTTCGGTATAGATGGTTATTCCATAGGAAGATTAGTGTGGGTGCCACTCATGGACGTTTAGGTCTTGACATTGATACCCCGGCTTGAACAACGAAAGTTTAGGGTTTTAAAGAAATCAATTAAAAAATATAAAAAAAATAATGCGTCAGCTAATAAAATTATTTTATATATCAGTTAGACAAAGGTGTTTCGCTAACCATTGAGTGATGGTTCAGCTAGGAAACTCACGCTCCCAATAATTTAGGTATGAAATTTCAAAAATTGGGATAATTTAGGTGCGTGTTTGACACTTAACTCTATATCAATAGTGGCGGAGCCAGTATTTTCACTAAGGGGGGTCAAAAATAACATAAGAATAAATCGAAGGGGGTTCAACATCTACTATATACACATAAAAAATAATTTTAACCAGACATAAATAGAATAATTTTTCACCGAAGGGGGTTCAGATGAATTCCCTCGCCTAAGGTTAGCTCTGCCCCTATATATCAAACTTCAAGTGCTTTATATAGCTTGGGACCTCCTGAACTTACGAGTTTCGTTCAATACACATCTAAACTTTACATTGACTTAATTACCCCCGAACTTAGTTATTTGTTCGGTTTGATCTCTCTAAACGTCGATATGTGAAATAACGTCAATATACTCTCATTTAGGCACGTGGATGGAGGGAAGAAGAATCGAAAAATCAGCTTTCAAGTGGTTGCATTTCTCTTTACTAGTTTAATATACATGTGTTGCACGTGTATCTTGACACACATATATATGCTAGCTTAGTGTACGTGTTTTGCACGTGTGAGTCACATCGATCACTAAAAATATATTCATAAGAAGAACACACTATTAAAATGTAGCAATTAACGTTAAAATACATGCTATATGTATTTAAACAATCGAAAAAAAATAAAGCTCAAAATTTTAGTTATACCACGCAAATTGAGACAACAGAATTAATTTGAAAAATTATAAATCTCTAAACAATTTTTTCCCAAAAGCTTATATATATCTTTTTGCATTAGGTCAGGAAACGTAATAATATCAACATTGAATATATCTCTATTGTTCACTGTGAGTTTTGACAAGTTAAGCCATGGTAAATTTTGATATTGCTAGAAATTATTACATGATTGATTATAGAATTGGCTGAAAAATAGTTTGAAATCATATTATAACTTTTCATGGCTGAAAAATTGATTGAAATCATCACAGAGATTTAGCACATAACCTAATAAAGATAAAAAAAAATAGGATATCATGACGAATAAAAAACATTCTATGTTAAATGGCTGACCCTGGGGAGTGAAAATTAGCTAGTCCTACGTATTAGATTTATGTGTAAGTCTACAATTTATAAAGAAGGAAATGTGTTTTAGTTGATGTAAAAGAGGAAAAAAAATAAATTGGAGGTTTAGAACTGAAATAAGATTCAAGACCTATTCAAGTTTTATTTCAATTATTTTTTTTAAATAAAGAAACTTTTAAATAGCAAAAAGATAATTTTGTCTATTGTAAAATTTTTTAATGAAGGGCAAAAAGTTCAAATCACTTTTCTAAAGGCTTCACACTTTTAATATACTAGTTTAGGTGTACGCGCCTTGCGCATGTACCTCACATTAATGAGTTCAAATATTATATTAAATAAAATATTTATTTAAATAATAAAGACGAATATAATAACTAAATTTAATATATTTTGAGTATGTAAAGATGGAGAATTTATTTATTAAACCTAATCTTTACCAAAAATATTTTTACAATCGGTCGACATTCATCTACCATCTATAAATTGCAATAAAATAATACAATGATAGAGACATCAAAATAATACGATTAAATGTAATCTTTACACACAAAATTTTTTTCAAAGTCGCCCGACACTCATCTACTACCTGTAAACAATAACAAAATAATACGATAATAGAGATATCAAAATAATACAACTAAACCAAACCTAACCTTTACATTATAAAATTTTTCAAAGCCGACCAACATTAATCAATCACCTGTAAACTGCAACAAAATTATAAGATAAAAGTGATATAAAAATAATACAATTAAACTTAAATTTTACACACAAAAATTCTCAAAGCCGATCGAGATTCATATACGAATGGTAAACTACCACAAAATAACAAACTAATATAGATATTATGATAATACAATTAAACCTAAAAAGTCGACTCACATTCATCTAGCAACTATAAATTAAAATAAAATAATAAGATTATAAAAATATTAAAAAAATATAATTAAACCTAACATTTACACAAGATATTTTTCAAAGCTAACTGACATTCATCTAAGACCTCTGTAAACAATAAAAAAAATATTCTCTTGTCCAAGCGGTGCTTCTTAATCAATTTTAATGAAGTACTCCATAGTTCTCTTGTCCAAATCGTCTCCAGCAATGAAGAAACCATCAACATAGTATACCTTGTGAACATGGCTGATTTAAAATTGATAGTTAATGATTTAACAAAAATAAATAATTGGCATTACTCTCCTAATATTTTAACACGTTTCTTTCATGTATTTTAGTAAAAAAACACCTACAACAATTCTCTCCTTAATATACCATACATATTCGGAGTCTTTTTATAGTGTAGAAGTCCTTATTTTTACCATATATTTTAGGAGTTTTGTTGTTATATTTATAGAAGTATTTCCTTAATAGAGTCTTAGGATTATTTTTTTAATTGAACAGTAGAAAGAAAAATATAACTAAGCCTCCTACCATATATGTTAGGAAGTCTAGTAGAAAGAAAAATATTAATTAATTCTCCTACCATATATTTTAGGAGTCTCATATATTTTAGAAAATCTAATTAATATAATAAAAATAATTAAATAATAAATTAAAAAAATAGTGAAAAAGACAGTTTTGTCTAAAGAAGAGTCTTTTAATGAAGGGCAAAAAATTCAAATCACTTTCCTAAGGGTCGTCACACTTTTAAAATATTATTATTATTATTATTATTATTATTATTATAGATATAGATTTTATATATATATATATATATATATATACATGTTGACCTCGATAATAAACTTTATTAAAAAATAAACTGCAATTACAAAATGAATAAACTGAAATGTTTTTATACATCAAGATTGCAAGTACAATTTTTTGTAATCAACTCCTATTTAAGAAGATTGAAATGTCTTTGAATCTAATTAAAGCATAAAACAACACAAATGATATTTGGACCAAACTAAAAAACAGAACATCTAATTAATAATATTGCTGCAGAGCATCACTTAAAAACAGAAGAAGCATTCATTAAACATGTCATTGAAGCTTTTGCCTATCTCTATCAATTTAATTTATCAGGTTTTATAGATTCACTAAGTTTTCCTTCTTCAATATTAGATACTAGTCATCACTCTATCTTCTGCTGCCATTCAAATATTGGCACAAACAAATACATTCACCATATCTCCTTAAAGAAGAGACTTGTAAGACGATTCTAAATAGTTTATTAGCTATATTAATTTAATTTTTATGTACTATATAATTAACAAAATATATATACATATATATCAGGTCGTAAACTTATACCAAATGAATCAAGCTGCAACGACTTGGTGTCTTCTTCAATATTACCATATGAATCAAGTTGCAATGCCTTGATGTCTTCTTCAATATTATCTATCACTTACACATACAACCAACAATTGTACCATTCGCTAATCCACCTCAACAATCTCATAAAAATTAGAGTCCGGAACTAAACTATGCCACTAAACTAAAAAAAGTACCAAAATATGTCATATATTTAAAAAAGTACTAGACTATGCTTAACTCACATTTTTTGTGAGTTATGCACAAATTTTTTAACGGCAGACCATAAACGTCGTCAAATTTTTTGGAAAGTGCATAACTCACAAAAATTGTGAGTTATCCATTCTTATTTTAACATAACTCACAATTTTTGTGAGTTATCCACTTTTATTTTAACATAACTCACAAAAATTGTGAGTTATCCATTCTTATTTTAACATAACTTACAATTTTTGTGAGTTATCCATTTTTATTTTATCATAACTCACAAAAAATGTGAGTTATTCATTTTAACATCAAACAATGAAAAACGTTTCCGATCTTTTATTTAACATATAACTCATAAAAGTATATAACTCACCTTTTTTTGTAGTGACCTTATCATACCAACTTTTTTTCATGAAAACTAATGTAAAATGTAAGTTTTTTAAATGTATAATAATGTAACCTTATACATATTATAAGGATGTCATGAAGACTAATATCTAATGTAAATTTTCTAATGTATAATGTAAATATCTAAAGTATAGTATGACCATAAAACCAACAATGTATAAAAGTAATATCTAATGTAAACTTTGTAATGAATAATGTAAATATCTAAAGTATAATGTGACCATAAAACCAACAACCTATAAAAGTAATATCTGATGAAAACTTTGTAATGTATAATGTTAATATCTAAAGTATAATGTGACCATAAAATCAACAAAAAATTATGTGCCGAAAAGAGGAGGCGGAATTGGATGAGGGATTTTGAATTAATGAATGTACAAACCTGAATAAAAAGCCGAGGCTGAGACTGGTTTTTGATTTTTTTCTGATGTTTACCTTATCAGTATCGAAAGCAAACCGACAGGTCAATATATCGTGTATCGCGGGGAGTTTAGTCTAATGGGTGTGGGGCGGGAGGAATTTGAGAACTACATATGCAACGCAGAAAAAATTAGAATGATTTTTTATTTAAATGAAGAAAGTGATGAAGTTAATTACTTGGTCAGTTGATGCTTGATAAGTGAAAGAAATTTGAAATCCTCAAATCACGTTATCAAGGTTTTAGACGAAAATATGGAGAAAAATTTGGAGCAAAACACGGTGGTTTGGGATGTATAAGGGATAGGGGACAGAAAGTAAAAAATGTATGGATTTAAGTAATTGTTTTGGGATTTTTGTGATTTGTTTTCCAATATGAAATTTTATGTAATAAGGCAAAATTACCTTTTATATATACTAGTCAAGTATACCTGCTTTGCACGTGTGTCTCGTATTGATAAATATAATTATATATAAAAAAAAATAAAATTATTAAGAAATAACAATTGAGTTGCATAAATATTGTATCTATTTAAACGATATTATTTGACACTAAAAGTGTTTCATCTTAATCAATAAAACTATACATAAAATGAAAAATTTAATGAATTAAAAATTTTTTGCTCATCAAAGAAAAAGATTTAGAGGAAAATTAAGTCACAAAGGAGCATTTGTTGTACATATACGTCATATTAAATTAAAATATAAATATTATTAGTACTATACGATCCAATTTAGGGTTGGGACTAATATTCATAATATAAAATATAACAGAAAGGGAGAAAAAAAGTCATAAAATTAAGAAAACACAAATAAAAAAACACTTTAAAAAAATATATTATTATCTTTCGATTTTGTCCAACATCACTCCTTTATCTTGTATATGATGGACACACTTTTTACTTTTTTATATTTCATATATCTTTAATAAAAGAATGTACATAATTAGATGTAAATATTTAATGATACACTTACGACAACATCATGATGTATATTAAAAGTTGTAACCTCAATTTCTTTGTGACTGATCAATTTACCCACATATGACTGATCAAAAAAATTATTACGAGAATTGTTTCCTCCTAAATAATAAATGTAGATAGATTATCTAACTTTCAAAAATAATAAATTATATGTTAATTAAATTGATAGAAGTTATACCTCAATTATCTATGTTCTTTTGAAGCTTAGAATTTGAATTGAAATTTTTATCCTTACCGCATTCTTTTGGACGAGGTCGCAATCTATCAAACATAAATTATGATAGAATCTCAAAAATTAAGGATAGAATCTCAAAATATGATAAAGCAGACATAAAAAAATCACATAATTAGGAAATCAAATCAATATTTAAAAGCAACGAATAACCAATAACTGATAAAAAGAATTTCAAAGTACAAAGAAAATACAAATTAAATAGAAAAGTAAAGAGACAAAGATTCATACATTACTTGGATACTAACATTAAAAAATAAAATTTACTTAATTTGTTTTCTATTTTACGTAAAATTCTTGCCAAAATAACCTACCTATTTTTGTTAAATTATTGTTAAAAAGGGACTCACAAATTCAATCAATAAATAACTACTAAAGTAGTATTTTTTTTTTGTACTTAAAGTTCATATTTGGTTAGTTCCTCGAAGGTGAATTAATAATTGAAAATTAATAGTATTTTTAATTATGTTTAAATAAGGAAGGTGAATTAATAATTGAAAATCAATAGTATTTTTAATCATGTTTAAATAAGAAAAGATTAATAACCAAATTTTAATGGAACACCTAAAGTATTACAAAATAATTAAATAATAATTTAGTAAAATGATAAATGACAATTTTGTCTATGGAGACCATTGGATCACACCATAGCCCCCTGTATAAGCGGCTTTTAGTGGCCTTGCGTGACTGCGAGCTTCTGCTAAGGGGTCGTGGTCTATGGTAAATTCTTTTTCTTAGAAATAATAAATGGATAAAGGATGCTTGTGCTGTGGATTTCGTAGTTGCGAGAATTATTTTTTTCGAGAAAAGGTTCCCTCCTTTAATATCATGATTGGGTCGACCAGGCCAGATCATGAGTGAATATAAACAAAAATATACATAACTGTTCCAGCTGAAATACTTGGAATAATTCTACCACTTCTACTAGGAGTAGCCTTTTTAGTGCTAGCTGAACGTAAAGTAATGGTTTTTGTGCAACATCGAAAGGGTCCTGATGTAGTGGGATCATTTGGATTGTTATAACGTCTAGAAGATGGTTTGAAATTGATTCTAAAAGAACCTATTTCACCAAGTAGTGCTAATTTCTCCCCTTTTAGAATGGCTTCAGTGGCTACATTTATGTTATATCTTTTTTATTATGGTATGGTATTGTCAGATCTGAACATAGGGCTACTTTATTTGTTTACCATATCTTTGCTAGATGTTTATGGAATAATTATAGCAGGTTGGTCTAGTAATTAGGGGGAGGCCGTTCGGTCGCCTATGATACTAGGACCAATAGGTTCAAAATGGGTTTATGCCAGAAGTGTTGAATGATCAACTCTACACAGGTGTGGGCTTACAGGGCTAGGGCTCATAAATCCTTTCTTTCATTTATAAATAGGGCCCTGCCTTGGTCGGTCACTTTTCTGGGTCAGGATCGATAAGTGAAAGTCATAAAAAATAAATTTTTCTCTTCGCACCTCAGATAAAGAGGAAGGGTTGCTTGTCAAGCTAGTCTATATATAATAATAAGAAATAGAAAGAAATTTCTTATTATTATATAATAGAAACTATAAGAAAAATGAAAAGATTCGCTTTCTTTTAATCGATTCCTTCTTCTTTGCCAGCGCTACTAAGGACCTATAGGTTTGCTTACTTTACTTATTAAATATAATGAGGATGGGTTATTCAAACAAAAAGAAAAAGTCCCTACGTAGTTTTACAAGCCTTTGTCATTGTCAATCAACTAAGTAGGGCCTAAGGCCCTTTGTGAATACGTAAATCTGAGGAGCACACCGCAACAAAAAGATGGTCCCCTATGCATTTCATTTTTTTCTTAAGGGAAAAAAAAGTACCCCCATCATAGTGAACCTCTCCTTATGATCGGGATGAGGTAGATGTCTCCCAGTCGAGGGTGGATCGAATCAAAGTTTCCTTAGGTAGCCACCGACCTACAGTTATCCTTAAACTTCTATGCTTAGTGGAGAAGAAGAGAACAAAAGTAAGCTCGCTTGCTGTCTTGTTCTCTATCGCGAACTGGGATCGCTCACCAGCTAAGTTAGATTGGAGTAAGATTTTTTGAGAACATATTCCCCTTATTCAAGGAAAAGGGTTGGAACGACCTCTTGATCTACTTACTGCAGCCCAGGAAGAAAAACGTCGTCTAGGCATTCCCTCTTGCTCCGATCTCCCCTACGCCTAGGACGTTATTTGGTCTAAGAGCCATACTTAGTTGTTGTTTCTAGTTGTTTCTTCCTCGTTATTGATACCGTCAAGACCCAGTCAAATGATGTCTGCTAGTTGGTAGTGAGAGGACTCTTAGTGCCTGTATACCCAAAAGAGGGTACTAGTTAAAAAGCAATCATTTGATTTTCTTTCTTGCTCTCCCTTAGTAGCGGGAAAGGAGTTTATCTATCTGCCTAGCTTTGGTAGATTTACCCCAATGCAATCCATGGAAATTCCATGAATCCCTTGGTGGTTAAGTCCGGTAACTCAGCAGCAATGCAGAATTGAGTTTCTTATTTGGTGGATCTGATCTATAGTTAGGGGAAATACATACTAAAAGGTTTGAAAAAGGAAGCCGCATAAGAGTATATCACCAACCTACCCTTCTGTATAACCTATTCACATTAGTTAAGTAGTTGGATGCATAAGGAAAGTGCACATTTGTGAGACCTTAGTCGGGATGCATAGGTTATTTAACCTACGAGCACGAAAGAGCGTGGTACCACAACCCCTCTCTAAGTAAAGGTAAGATTCTTAGCCCTATAGATGACTCCAATGAAAATACAATAGGGACAACTATTTTCAGCTGCTTGTTTTGTATCTTGAAGAAAGAGTAGGTTTAAGTAATGAAATAGGGGTCAGGCCAATAATAGCTATGCTATTGCCCTACTGATTTAAGGCCTCCGCTCGATCTCGAATGCACATTTTTTTGGGTTCATCTTCAATTGATGTTGTCTTAACCTTTCGAAGGCCTTGCGTAAATTTTTGATGTGTCCATTCTTCTTTTGAGAAGACTACCAAATCGTCTACGTAAGCTTGCATATGTTATGTAGGAGGTCACTGATAATTTGTGTCATCGCTCTTTGATATGTTGCACTTTTTTTTGGGCATGTCGTAGTAAGAAAAGGAAGTGAGGGCACTCATTTGAATTGAATAGCTGAAACTACTAGAACTTCTATTTTTCTTCTTTAAGAGAAGCCTTCTAGCTTGTTTTAAAGCATTAAAGAGAGAGATAGGACATTCTAAAGATAGTTGTTGAGGAAGCGATTTCTAACTACGAGCCCATTTTCAAGCTAACTGAATGCCTATCTGCTATTAGTTCTATTCCACTTTCTAAATAGAAAGGAAGAGGCCAGTCACCAACAGGAGGAGGATATGAAAGAGAGTACCAACAACCATTCCACTCGAGCGGAACTTCTAACTGAAGTTGCTCACGTTTTTCAGCAGGGTCTGGGCTACGGGGTCCTTTTTCTATCTTATGTGTTTGGGGATGGACCCTCATGGATGCAATCTATTCTAATTCAAACTTGTTGGATGCCAACTCATCCCTTCGACTTAGTGCATCAGCAAATTGGTCCTTCCAGGCTTATACTCAAAGACCAAGCGAACCCTGCATCAAAGTGTTGTCACCCTGCCCGCTTGGGGTTTGAGTAAGGAAAGAGCTCATATCCACATTATTAGGCTTGTCTTGTTGATAACCTTAAGATCGACGAAGACTGTGCTCTAACTGGTGGTGAATAAAAGGGGAAAGCGACTCATTCCTTTCTTGCGGAGGAGTTAAAACAGACTATGATAGGTCCGTTTCTTTATATCTTTCTTTTCATTTTTTTTTATTTATATAAATAATTAGAACTTATTGTTGAAGATAAATTGAAGTTAAAGATCGCTTTTGACCGATATTTCTGATATAAAAGAAAGAAGCCACAAGTTTAGGTAAAAAGAACAGCCAGTGTCAGAGAGATTACTTCTGTTGAACTCTTCCATTACATGATGGGAATGAATGCCTTAATGGAATAGAATCTAGGATCCAAGTAGATTAGGTTAAGGCAAGTATAAGTTCAACCCTTTTCTCATCGGTCCAGGATCGATAGCTGTTCGACCTAAGGAAAGTGCGGTCAGATTCAGAATCCCCAATGTCTTATTCTTTACCTTTGCTTCTAGGGACAAGCATCGTATCTAGGTAAGCGACATCTAACTAAATTGATTCACTGGATCTTTTATCTACAAAAATGGAAAAGATGTCTATTAAGGTTGGCTTCATGAAAGCAAAAAAAGAAGCAAGTTTGCAAGCATAGAGATGGAAAGAGATGGATTTTGCCCAGTTGTTGTCAGACCAATTCCCATTTATTATTTAATGGAATAAGGAACGAGCATAGATGCTGCTATCAAGAATAGGCGATAGCCTATAACTAAAAGTGTCGACTATCTATGAATGGCTAGGATCGGAATGCCAATCAATTAGATGAGCCTACTAAAGATTTCAAGTTCAAACTATGATGACTGGCATCCTCACTTACGCAACGAAATTGAGTTGATGGAGTAGCCAGTGCCCTTGAGTTATTCTCTTTGGTATTGCCTTCTCTCATTGTTAAAGGAACTGCAAGGCACTCAACTAGAAGGAGTGTATGTTAGGCACATAGAGAAGACTCAGACTATGCGCTGGCACTAGTCCTGGGCGTGGATTCTTCTTTGATTGAAGAAACGGGATAGAAGAGAACCAGAACCATATCCTTTGCACATTCAATCTGATCTTATCTGCGCTATTGCCCAATCATAGTTGTACTATATTAGATTAGTTATCCATCTCCCCTGCCCTATTAGAACAGTCTGGTCTATAACAACACAACCTGAAAGAAAGCCATTCCTAATAGAAAATTTTCCTGGTGAAAGTTGTTACGCCCTTGCTTCGCTCTTTCCCGCCTAAATAAAAAAGTAACTCCCTGCCTTCGCGCCTGTACTCCAATTCAGTAGCTCATTCCAGATAAGTGAGTGAATTTCAAGTCGGAAGGAAAAAAGCAAAGTAAGCATCCAACTCTGGTACTAGCAAACGGTGACTCAGAAAAGTAAGTGAAGGATATGGGATTAGTGAGCGGATGGTGCAGCCTTAATCCTACACTGTTGCTAAAGTAGATTCTTAGAAAGTGAAGAGATATGACGATGTAGCAATTTGAGAATAAGATATATGACTACTGTCCAAAGCTTTGCCTTTCTCTAGAAGTCTCTCATCAGGATGGAAACTGCATATGTTTAAAGTCCAAGTTTGCCTGGATTGGAGTTCCTTCATCCCTTTTTTTTAGTCTTTAAGGTTAGATTAGACTAACAGGCTAAGTCAATCCAGATAGGAATAGGAAGAGTAGTTATTACCATGGCATACTTCTACTGGATGGATGCCCTTCATTTTTGAGTAAGCTTTGTAACTTCTAGCTATAGTAGCTAGGGAGGAAAGAGAAATTGAATAGAAAAGAATGTCGACAGAAAGGAAGGTCTCATTCCAGTTTGATTTCCATGCCTACAGGAAAGAAGATCGACAATGCCAAACTAGCGAATGCAGGAAGCAATTGAAGGCGTTCTACTTTGTTCAATGTAGTTTGAAGACCTATAACAAGAGGACCCCTATAAAGACCCTAGTTGCAAAAAACTAGGAAGATCTTTGTTATGAAGAAGCCACAAATAAATCAGAGGAAAATTATGGTCTAAAGCATATAGGGGTTAGCTACGGGCGGCGACCTATAGCTTTAATATTCTGCGTGTGTAGATCCTTGACAACACAGAGGAAGTTGGAATAAAGATGGCATAGCTTTGGTGGTCATCAAAAGGGTTTCCAACTAAGAAAATTTTTGGAGAGATAAGACAAATGCATCCGGATCGCTCATCATATCATGGGTAGCCTTACTGCAACATGGGTGGTATCGTCTTTTCCTCATTGTGTGGAAGATTCTAGTTTGGAATCGTCGCTAAGGTTTCATGGTGTAAGAATGGATTTAATTCAACTGAGAGAGTTTTGCTTTTGTTTTTTAAACTAGGGTCAGTGATGAGAAGGCCAAGGAAGTGGTTAAAACCGTCATTATATCGGTTGAAACCTTTCAACTACACCTAGGTGGCTGTTTGGTCCTCCAACTCTTAGTTTTATATTGGTTGATCAATAGGTATTTAGTGGTATTCATAGCAATGATATCCTTATCAGTCCTAAGGATTTACCATCCTTATGGAAAACAGATATTGATGATAAGAATTTAGGTGCATCTAAGCACATAAATCCTTTTGGTAAAATTCTGCAAGAAGGGGTGACCAAGAGGGCGATTGTGGTTACAGTCTGGTTAACTACTTCCACAAATACCCAGCCTGCTGAGAGGTATTATGTAATCAAAGAATCAGGATCTACGAGATATGGATATGAAACTGGATATGCTCGAACCAGACCACATCTTGATTTGCACATGGATAAAGTATTATATTACCCTAAAGAGTCATAATCGTATCAAGGGCATTTTGTCCTTGAAAGAGCGTCATCAGACTAGCTCATCATGACTCGATCATGACCTTAGGAGGAATTGGTCTTGGCCAGAAGAATGAAAGATAGCGGCAAGCATAGAGCAGCCGTCAAAAGGAGTTCCACAGAGTGGTCTAACCCTAGGGTAATCCTTGGAGATTTCTCCATGCCCGATAAAGAGAACTTGGTGTGAATCGGGGTAGCTAACTACCAGCTCGTCTAACTAATGTACTGATGTAATTCTACAGAAATATAGCTACCCGACTATCATGAGGTCCCACTCACTATTAATGGCCAGACAAAAAGGGACCACTAGCCTAGAGAATCAAATAGAGAATAGGCCATGATTTCACCGGCTTACCCAAAGATAAAGAGAAAGAAAGAGATACCAAGGACAGAGTAACCAGAGGAGGCATAAAATAAACCCAGAAGGGAAGCCACAGGAGAAGGAGTGGAGAGAAAATAAAGGAAGAAAGGTGTTTTCCCATTTGATTGATCGATTTAGAGTCCCGAACCGAAGCCCAAGCCCATACTCTAACTAAGAAAAGTTGAAGTTCCTACCCTGGGAACATTGACATACAATTTTTTCGGATTGGGGAGCAGAGTATGAATCTGAAACCAATATGAAATAAACTCATCAAGAAAGATAGCAAGTGTAAAGTGTAGGTTTCCCATTCTATTATTGGGAGTTAGAACATGAAATGAAGAAGTAATAAAGAATATTACTGCCCCAAATCTCATTGATTAGGTCTTCTGGATCACCTGATAATCGTCTAATCAAACAAATGTCATAACCTAATGGACTTTAGGACAAAAGCATAGAAAAAAATGTCCTTGTTAGTGGAACAAGCCACTCAAACAAAGTTAGATTAGCGGAATGCAACTTCTTGATCGACGAGCTTCAATATGAGCTTCAAGAAAAGCATGCAAAGCACACTAACCTAACTCAATATAGACGACTGCCAGCACTAACTCAGACACATAGTGGGCGGTTGAGTAGTGGGTTTATTTGATCAGAAAAGTAGTATACCTCCAACTGAATCAATATCTCATTCCCCTTCGCTTCTATAAAGGAAAGTGGTATAGATAGAAAAGCACAAGTTCTAAGTACGCAGCTTATAAATTCTTCTCTTGTACATAAACTGTCAGCTTATATCTTTGGCTTAGTTGGAAAACCCTCCTATCACTAAAAAGCGAGATTTTCACCAGCACTTCAGCTAGTAGCCACTTTCTTAGATAGGGCTTTCGGCTAGTTTATGTAAGCGCCTTTGTAAGAAATACCCCGAAAACTCCAACAAAAAAGATTGAATACCAGATTTGTTCACTTATTTCGGGAATCATCTTACGTCATTCGTTAAAAAGCTTTCTATAAGCCTTTAATTTAAGGATGTTTTAAAGAAGAAAAAAAGTTCTGCATTTCCTAATTCTTGATAGCAGGAGAAAGAAAGTCTTTTTTGGCGATTGTAGCAGAGTCAAAAGAGATTCTTTCAATCGAGATTCACCCAAAAAAAAGTACAAATAGCAGCCCTCAACCCCTTAAGGTATGGCCTACCATACCGAAGATATAGAAAGGCGGCCTGCCTACTAACCAAACTGCATAACCAAAGCGACTCCTTGTTGATGGTTGATAGGTGTTGGTCCAATTCACCTATGTTAGTTAGAACTCGATGGGTCATTTGTATGGAGGATCTCTCTCGTTACTCAGGATTTATCTCAATTGCTCCGATGCGTCATAGTAAGAATGGAGTGGACTATACGCCAACCCACGTTAAAATCTTTCTTCTCTTATGAAATTTTGATTGAATAGAAAACAATGGTTATTTCAAACACCGTTTACTATCCCACCAACTGATCAATGGGTTCATTTTGCACAGAAACCGAGACCTGAGAAGGAGGTTGTAAGAGAGAGTCCAGCATAACTGAAATCATCTAAGCTGACAAGGACCCAGAAAAAGAGGATGCTGAAGAAGAAGGTAATGGAATTGAAAATATAGACTGAAGCAGAGAAGAAACAGAATGTTGGTCTGATGGTAAAGTACCCAACAGAAGGTAAGGCTGGGAAAGACCACAAGAAGCTGAAGAAGGGACAAACCTTGTCAACAGAGTTTTCTAATGATCTTTCTTTCAGAAGGCTTGGTTTCAAAAGATAACCTGATGGAGGAAGACTTGAAGTTTGGTAAGTCAAGCAGTCAGACCTAGGTTAAGTAATAAAGGAAATGAGCCAAAGTTTCAAGTTCTGTTAGGTAACTTACCGAATAAGGAGGATAGCAAGATGATCCTGACTTTGCCAAGACAGTTCATGGCAAAAACCAATCAGAATAAATCTTTGCAAAGGGATACGGTGGATACTCAGTAATCTTACCATGAGGTGGTGATGCCAAAAGTTCCTCGAGTAGGTTAATTGAAGAAGGTTCTTCTTATTATCACTGACAGTCTAACCAAGGAACTATGTATTGGAGATTACCTATTATCCGAGTCTGTTATTAGGATAGGATGAAAGTTGGGTGGCTGCACTATGTTTTATATCTTAAGCAGTGTGCTTCTTCCCCTCAGAATGGATCGGTCAAGCTTTTCTTATCTTTCCCAACTTGAAAGCCAGCCAAGCCACTATTTAAAAAGTCTTAGTTAAAGCAAGAAGGCATAGATCAGGGAATGGAAAAATCTTTGGATGAATGAATTTAGGTATTGAAGTTTGATTATTTGACACTCTATCTTTCGATGAAGCTATCACTTTGGAGTGATAGCTAGAACTAATGACTAGTATTATAAAGCTAAACCTAGGATTCTACAGTGATGGGTTACGGTTCTATGATAGGTAAAGTTTCAGTCTAGAGGTTAGGAGTTAGGAACATTCCCTACTAATATGCAGATTCTTCTTATGCTATTGCTATGGTGGTATACACCATGGTTAGGGAACAACTATAAACGTAAGACCTTGTTGACTCTACAAAAGTAGACTAGGCTTGTTGCAGAAGAGAAAGTAGAACTCACTACTCGACCCATATTAAAATCCCAGTTTGTTTACTCAACCGACTAAGCGGACTAGGAAAGAAAACCCTTGGTTGGACTGATAGCAAGGGCCAGCTTTAGACCATCCTCTGATATAAGCTAATCAAATCATTTGATTTTGAAAGCTATTGAGATAGACGTAGATGGAAGGACAGAAACTGGCTTAGATGTCTTAAGCATTAGTTGACTTTAGTTTCTCCTTCTTGCTTGGGCTGACTTGGGATCTTCCTTCTCGAATTGTTCTCTCAAGTGAGTTGATTATCGGTATGCTTGCTTTGTCATAATGATAGATAATCAACAAGTTAAGTAAGAATTTCCTATAAAAGGAACTAATATACCGCTTTCGTGAGTCATAGTTCCATCTCTCAAGTTCTTAGTAGGGCTACAAAATACGATCATAACGGATATGTCGAGACTTAACAAAAGAGGTAAGCCTGAAGTTTCGTAAAAGACTAGGTCATTACTGAATGATCCCTATTTACTAAGAAAATTTAAGGTGGATTCTAACGAAGGGGGATGTTCATATATAAGTCCTAACTAGAGCATATAGTAGTACGAACTCGCTTATGCTAAAGGTTGATTGAACATGTTTGGGTGCATACAAATAACGGTTTTAAAGATGAATTCAGTCCCATGTAGATAAATACTATAGATGGAAACCTAAGAAAGTAGCAAAGAACAACTCCTTGCAAGTTGCTGCATTGGGATTTCGCCCATTTATTCTATACCAAAAGTGAATTCATTTGCATATGATATTCATACGGCACGAGTAAGGCATGAATCATCGTAAGGAAAGGGATGGGGGCTATTACATGACTGGTCCTGCTCTATCTGATATATAGTAAGAAGGGGTTCTACTTAGAATTGCTCTATTCCATCGTAGTTAGCCAAATATATCAAGATCCATAAGAATGATCGGGCGGTCGAAATCTTGATACTACGGATATAGTTAAGTAAAAACAAAGGGGTATTTTTAGGACAATATCAATCTGTGACTGAGATATCGACATTGATGAATCGAACCTATAACAATGTTGCTCTCCTTGTCTGCCCCATCCGCTCTTAGTCAGCTAACCAAGAATCACAGGAATTTTCCCTTTTATCTAGATTTCTCTTTTGAGATTGGTTTTCCCTCTTCTTTAAATGACTTTTACCCACTTGCTCAAGGCACCTTCATATGAAATTTCTGCGTTGTTATTGGCCCGTCCCTTTATAATCCATGATAACTATCAATAAATATTGAATCCTCATTCTAATCTAGGTAGTCATCTACTTTGAATCGAATAGTAAGTCAATCGGTACCCCATTCTATTCTTTTCTTCCCTCTTAGATGTAAAGCCCCATAAAAGTTTCCTCATAGTCTGAGCCTTAGAGCATGCAAATTGAAGTGTAATTTCTGCCTTAAAAGATTGAGAAGTGATTTTCTAAGTGATTAATGTTTTAATATTGATTGAATTTTCCTAAAAATGACTTTATATTGTGTGGGAAATTGAATTAGCTTTCCAACGATATCAATTTCATCCAAATACAATATCGGGGTGAGAAGTTATAGCCATTTTATTAAGAGCTATCGAAACCGCCCAGGTGCGATGGGCAGGTTGACAGACCGTCAAGCTTGTGATGGACCGTCGCCCAGACAGTCGCAACCTAGGCAGTAAATCCCTTTTTTGTGCCAAGTGCGATGTCCAAGATGATGGACCGTCAAGCTAACGACGGACCATCGCTAAGACCATCGCAATTGAGGCAGTGTTGCCTTGTTTGAACAACATGTGATGGACGATCCGACGTGCCGTTAGACTAGCGACGGACCATCACTCCAACCTTCGCAAATCCCGTTCATTGTTTTTAAGTTATTTTAAAAAGAACTTTTGGACTTTTCACCTTTTAACACTTAAATATATGCAAAACTAAGCATATGACTTCATCATCTCCCAAAACCTCCAAAGGCTAGGGTTTCTTCCTCAAGAACAAACCCAAAACCCTTCTCCAAGAAATTCAAGAACTCAACATTGATTCTATAAATTGAGTTAAGATCCAAGTTCACCAAGTCCAAGCTTCAAGAACCCTCTCTAAAAGAGTAAGAGAAAGATTTTCAAACAAGTTTGTATATCCAATTACACAATCTAAGGTATGTAAGGTTTGAACAAGGACAATTCTTTCATCCTTGTGCCCAAAACTTGTTTTAAATTACAATTATATATGACTTTATGAGTTCTCCTATGAATTTGAAGAGTGGGTTCATACCCAATATTACTATGCATGAGATTTTGAGATTTGCCAATGTTCTAGAAATTGAATTACATGAGTATGTTGAGATTTTAAGACAAATTGCCAAACATTCCAGATTTGTATATGATTTGTGTATCCTTATGACATCTAGTATGTATTTTGATGAGTCTTAACTTGAGATTTGATTATGGGTCATTAAACACTACTTGAGATTTTAGTTTTTATGAACTTTTGTGCTATAAACACCCATTATTTAAGTATTTTGAGATCATTGAGAAAGTTTTGACCTTAATGGTCATAGTAGCTTTGAAATCCACTTTACCAAATGAGATTCCGAATTTTATAGTTGGGTTCTTATGAACCATGAGATTATTTTAAAGTGAATTTCCATGAGATGATCGTAGCTAATTAAAGGGAGTAGTATTTAGCACCAATTTGGTTAAGTTACTATGTTTCATACCCCAGAACTACGTACCACCGTAGGATTGAGATTTATGGGCCTGTGGCTAGATAAGTGATCACTGAGTTGAGGCTATAATCTCTGGCAAGAGTATGACGCCTCTCCCCAAGGTGAGATTTCTTCCTTAGGAGGATAAGATGTTACACTCCACGTAGCTCGCATGGTGTATGTCAGTTAAGAGAACCTCCCTGCTAGTAAACAGTGAATAAACGACTTTTGAGTATTTTTCCCTAATAGTAAAATGTTTAGAATAGTTTCTTGAAGTAAAATTTTCCCAAGAAGGAAGTAGTTTTCTTAACCAGTAAGAGTAAATAATCAGTTTTTAAACCAAAGTTATATAATTTCGAGTTCCAAGTGTCCTGAGTCTAAAGGAGTTCTAATTTCTTGAGCATTAAAGAATTTTACTCTCCATGAGATATATGCATGAGTTAAAAGTACTTTTTAAAGCTTCCTTCAACCTTTGAGTAATGAGAATAAGAGGAGAGTACACATTTTAAAGCTAAAGTATAATGACTCACGAGATTTATGTTACATGATTCATTCTACATGATTTATGAGCTTATTATATTAGATCTATTAAAGTTATGTGAGTCATTCATATTTGCATGTATGATTTGATTAAAGAGTATTGATATTATTTTATGTAAATGCATACATCCCCATATACTTAGTGCATTCCCAAGTGCTAATCCATATATATGTCTATGTGCTACATTATTTTATAATGTAGATTCTGGTGCTCAGTCCCAGCCTCATCAGTGATTTTTTAGTTCCTTTGTATACATCTCTATAGTGGTGAGTCCTCATGGTTCAAGGACCTATCTTCAGATATGTCAGTATTGTTAGTAGACATATTATTGCTTTCAGTTCAGTTGGAGTCAGTTGGGGACCTATCCTAATGGCTCTCTATTTCATGAAGTAGTAGAGGCTTTGTCAGACTAGTTATCAGATTGTTAGTATGTTGAGATTTCCAGTATTGTGGTCGTTTGGACCAAGTATTTTCTTTATATTTTCTATCATTTGATATGACAGTGCCAGTGTTTTGTTTATTTCTTCTTGAAATGAGTTATTTTATGTAGTGACAGGCTCAAAGGGTTAGCTTGGGGCTACTTGTAGCCTTAAGCACCGTTGAGTATCAGAGCCTAAGGTTTAAAAATTCCAAGGGAGTCTGACAAGCCGCGTTGAGTAGAGTCTTGATCATGGGTGTGTAGCGTGCCACATCTATGAGCAAGAGGCTATGAGATGTTTTAGGAAAAAGTTGTTTCTTTCTTTTATATTCTATCATTCCTACAGCTGTCCCTCTTATCTAATAATTTGTCCTCTCCTATTTTAGAAATGCCTCATCGAAGAGAAAATGCCCGCAAAAATGATAATGAGCAACCCCAGTCTGTTGATTTCTTAAATGAGATAGTGTCTCATGCTGAGTTTTGGGCGGCCTTTCAGGCAGTAGTCTAAGCGGTCACCACTAATGTTTAGGACAATAACCAGGCTGCAGTTGTAAATCAGCAGGGAGGTGATTTAGCTACTGCTAGGATTCGTGATTTCATGTGGATGAATTTGCTAGAGTTTTATGGGTCTAAGGCAGGTGAGGACCCACAGTTATACCTTGAGGAGTTGAAAAAAATCACACAAGTGATGCATATTTCTGAGGAAGAAAGTATTGAGCTGGTGTCTTATAGGTTGAAAGACATTGCTTATGACTGGGTTGTATCTAGAGGAAGGGTAGAGGTGAGGATGCTGTTCCTCTGACTTGGCAGGTGTTCCAAGATGTATTCTTGGAAAACTTCTTTCCACTTGAGATTAGAGAACCAAGGATTGAGGAGTTTTTGAACTTAAGGTAGGGCTCCATGACTTTTAAGGAGTACTGCTTGAAGTTCAACCAGTTGACCAAGTATGCTCTTGATTTGGTTTTCGACACTCGAGCTAGTATGAGCAAGTTCGTGATAGGTGTTTCTAGTTTGGTACTGAAGGAGTGTAGGACTGCGATACTGAATAGGGATATGGATCTTTCTAGGTTGATGATGCATGCACAACAGATAGAGACAGATAAGATAAGGGGGAGAGATAGAGTGAGGGGTAACAAGAGGGCTATATCTGAGAAGCATGAGTATGGTCAGGCTAGGTCCCATAAAGGGAACCGCCCATAGTTTCAAAGCCATTCATCTTTTCCAGCACCTTCAACAGCTAATTCTCCTACTCCTAGAGGCATACATGAGCAAGGGAACATGTCTTTTATATCTAGGTTGTAGAATAGTGTAAGTAACAGACCCCGCTATCCTCCTAGTGCTAAGTGTGGTAGAGAACATCCCGGTGATAGCGGACCAGGGGGATTATTTTGGTTGTCGCAAGCTGGGCCACATACTTAGAGATTGCCCACATGCTAGACAGGGGAACAGAGATGCCCGACCTCAGGCACAGACTACTAGTGCACCAGCTCCTGCACCCCATCCCACCCCTGCTCAGGGCGCTTCATCTATCACTGCTGGCGGTCAGCGCCAAAATAGATTTTATGCCTTACCATCTCATCAGGAGTAAGAAGACTCTCCCGATGTTGTTACTGGTATACTCCATGTATTTTTCTTTGACGTTTACGTGTTTTTGGACCCCGGGTCAAGTTTCTCTTATGTGACCCCATTTGTAGCTGTAAATTTCAAAATGAGTCCCAAAAGGATTTGTAATCTTTTCCAAGTTTCCACACCAGTAGGGGAGTCAATTATTGCTAAGCAAGTGTATAAACATTGTCATGTTACTGTTATTCATAAAGTTATATTTGCTAATTTGATAGTTAGACATAATGGATTTTGACTTTATTCTGGGTATGGATTGGCTTCATTCTTATTATGCATCTATAGATTATCGTACCCATATGGTCAAGTTTCAGTTTTCTGATGAACAGTTTTTTAGTAGTTTGGCAGTTCGGTATCTCCCAAGAGTCATTTTATTTCCTATCTCAAGGCCAGAAAGCTAATATCCAAAGGTTGCATTTATCACCTAGTTAGAGTCAAAGACACTAAGTCCGAGTCTCCAACTATTTAGTCAGTCAGCATTGTTAATGAGTTTCCTGATGTTTTTTTGGAAGATCTCTCAGGGGTACCTCTTGATAGAGAGATAGATTCGAGATAGACCTTCTTCCCGACACTCAGCCTATTTCTATTCCACCATACCGTATGGAACCTGCAGAGCTTAAGAAGTTGAAAAAGTATCTCAAATATCTTTTAGATAAAGATTTCATAAGACCCAGTGTTTCTTCTTGGGGCGCACCTATTCTATTCGTACGAAAGAAAGATGGTTCATTGCGTATGTGCATTGACTATCGTCAGCTTAAAAAGGTCACAATCAAAAATAAGTATCCTCTTTTGAGAATTGATGACCTGTTTGATCAATTGCAAGGTGCAAGTTATTTCTCCAGGATAGACCTTAGATTCGGCTATCATCAACTTAAAGTGAGGGAATGGGATATTCCAAAGATAGACTTTCGAACCTGCTATGGTCACTTTGAGTTTCTAGTCATGTATTTCGGGCTAACCAATGCCCCAGCAGCCTTTATGGACCTTATGAATCGAGTGTTCAAGCAATATTTTGATATGTTTGTCATTGTTTTCATAGATGATATCCTTGTGTACTCCCATACTGAGAATGACCATGCAGATCATCTTAGAATTGTCTTGCAAACTCTTAGAGATTACCAGTTAGTCTCCAAATTCAACAAGTGTGAATTTTAGCTAAGATAATTAGCCTTTCTGGGTCATATCATTTCAGCCGAAGGCATTAGAGTTGATCCCCAAAAGACAGAAGTTGTAAGAAATTGGCCTAGTCCTATTTCTCCGTCTGACATTAGAAGTTTCTTGGGTCTAGCTGTCTACTATCACTGCTTTGTTGAAGGTTTCTCTTCTATTGTGTATCCCATGACCCGATTCCTGTGAGAAGAGTTTTCAGGAGTTGAAGACTCGACTTAATTCAGGCCCTGTATTGACTTTGTCTGATGGTACAGATGGTTTTATGTTGTATTGTGATGCCTCTAGAGTTCGTTTAGGTTATGTGTTGATGCAAAGAGGTAAGGTTATAGCCTATTCCTCTAGACAATTAAAGTCGCATGAAAAGAATTACCCAACCCATGATCTTAAATTAGTTATTGTGGTCTTTGCTTTGAAAATTTGGAGACACTATCTGTATGGTGTCTATGTTGATATGTTTACTGATCATAAGAGCCTGCAGTATGTGTTTACTCAGAGAGAGTTGAATATTAGGTAGAAGAAGTGGTTAGAGTTGTAAAAAGACTATGATATGAGTATGTTGTATCACCCGGGCAATGCCAATGTAGTGGCAGATGCCCTTAGCAGGTTGTCCATGGGTAGTGTTACTCATATGGAAGAAGGAAAGAAAGAGTTATCTCGTGATGTGCACCGTCTGGCTAGATTAGGTGTTAGGTTGCTTGATTCCGCTGAGGAAAGTACTTTGGTGCAGAGCAGCTCTGAATTCTCTTTAGTTTTGAAAGTGAAGGAGAAGCAAGATAGAGATCCTAGTTTGGTCAGACTGAAGGAGTCAGTTAAGGACCAAAAGGTAGAGGTTTTCTTCCAAGGGGGAGATGGCGTGTTGAGATTGCTGGGTAGATTGTGTGTTTTGTGTGTTGATGATTTGATGCAGAGGATTATGGCTGAAGCGTATGGCGTGCGTTATTCTATTCATCCCGGTGCTACCAAGATGTACCACGACTTGCGATAAATCTATTGCTGAAGAGGTATGAAGAAGAATATAGCTGAGTTTGTAGCAAAGTGTGCAATGTGCCAACGGGTTAAGATAGAACACCAAAGACCTGGCGGTGTGATACAAGAGTTTGGTATACCCACTTGGAAGTAGGAAGAGGTGAATATGGACTTCGTGACTAGTTTACCTCTTTCGCATCGTCATCATGATTCTATTTGGGTTGTTGTAGACAGGCTGACTAAGTCCGCACATTTCTTGCCCGTGCATATATCTTATACAGTTGAGGATTATGCTAGATTGTATATCTGAGAGCTAGTTAGGTTGCATAGAGTTCCCTTGTCTATCATTTCGGATAGGGGTACTCAGTTCACTTCTCAGTTTTGGAGAGCGTTTCAGCAGTGTCTTGGTACCCAAGTTCATTTGAGTTCTATTTTTCATCCGCAGACAAATGGTCAGGCTGAGAGGACAATTCAGACTCTAGAAGATATGTTAAGGGCATGTGCTCTTAACTTCAAAGGTAGTTAGAATGGGAATTTTCCATTGATAGAGATTGCTTATAACAATAGTTACCATGCTAGCATCGAGATAGCACCATTTAAGACTTTGTATGGTAAAAGATGTAGATCACCCATAGGTTGGTTTGAAGTAGGTGAAGCTGCTGTGATTTGGCCTAATGCAGTATTTAAGTCTATGGAGAAAGTTAAGTTGATTAGAGAAAGGTAGAAGATAGCTCAGAGTCATCAAAAGTCATATGCCAATTTGAGGAGAAGGGACCTTGAGTTCGAGGTGGGTGATTTGGTGTACTTAAAAATTTTACTCATGAAAGGGGTGAAGAGGTTTGGTAAAAAGGGGAAGCCCCTATAGATTCATGAGTCGTTTTGGTAAAGTAGCCTATGAAGTTGAGTTGCCCGCAGAGTTGTCAGCCGTTCATCCTATTTTTCATGTCTCCATGCATAAGAAGCATATTGGTGATTCTATTATAGTAGATCCTTCAGAGAGTGCTGATATGAAAAACCTTTTGTTCGATGAGATTCCTGTTGAGGTCCTAGATTTTCAGATTCGTAGACTGAGGAACAAAGAAATTCCCTTGGTCAAACTTTTATGGTGGAACCAGTCTGTGGAGGGTGCTACCTGGGAGGCAGACGCAAACATGCGAGCCAAGTACCCGCACATCTTCTCCATGAGTTCAAATCAAGCCGAAGGTGTTATTCTTCCTAAATTCATCCCTTCTAATCTAAAGTGCAGCTATTCATCTATTCTTACATGAGATCTTGCAATTTCCGAAGTATTCAAGAGTTTAGAAAGATTTTAAGCCCATTTAGCAAATTGCTTTAGCTAGGTGTATTCAGTTTTTCCTGTGTTCATAGTCTAACTAGTTGCATTCAAGGACGAATGTTCACAAGGGGAATATATTGTAAGACCCCACAAAATTTCCCTCGTAGTCTGAGACTTAGAGCGTGTCAAGTGAAGTGTAATTCTAGCTCTAAAAGATTGAGAAGTGACTTTCCAAGTGATTAGTGTTTTAACTTTGATTTAATTTTCCAAAAAATGACTTTCTATCGTGTGGGATATTGAATTAGCTTACCAACGATACCAATTTTATCAAAATCTGGTATCGAGGTGAGAAGTTATGGCCATTTTATTAAGAGCTATTGGAACCACCCAGGTGCGACAGGCAGGTTGACGGACTGCCGAGCTTGCGGTGGACCGTCTCCCAGACCTTCGCAACCTAGGCATTAACTCCCACTTCTAGCCCAAGTGCGATGGCCAAGACGACAGACCATCAAGCTAGCGATGGACCGTCGCTAAGACCGTCGCAATTGAGGCAGTGTGACCTTTTTTGACCGACATGCGATGGACGATCCAACGGGCCGTCAGACTAGCGACGGACCATCACTCCGACCTTCGTAAATCCCATTAACTATTTTAAGTAGTTTTTAAAAAAACTTTTGGTCTTTTCCCCTTTTGACACTTAGATATATCCAAAATTAAGCATATAACTTCATTATCTCCCAAAACATCCAAAGGCTAGGGTTTCTTCCTCGAGAACAAACCCAAAACCCTTCTCCAAGAAATTCAAGAACTCACCATAGATTCTACAACTTGAGTTGAGATTCGAGTTCACCAAGTCCAAAGCTTCAAGAACTCTCTCTCAAAGAGTAAGAGGAAGAGTTTCAAACAAGCTTGTACATCCAATTACACAATCTAAGGATGTGGGGTTTGAACAAAGACAATTCTTTCATTCTTGTACCCAAAAATTGTTTTAAATTACAAAGATATATGACTTTATGAGTTCTCCTATGAATTTGAAGCGTGGATTCATACCCAATATTCCTATGCATGAGATTTTGAGATTGGCCAATGTTCTAGAAATTGAAGTACATGAGTATGTTGAGATTTTAAGACAAATTGCTGAACATTCCAGATTTCTATATGATTTGTGTATCCTTATGACATCTAGTATGAATTTTGATAAGTCTTAACTTGAGATTTGATTATTGGTCATTAAACTCTACTAGAGATTTCTATTTTAAGAACTTTTGTGATATAAGCACCCATGGTTTGAGTATTTTGAGATCATTGAGAAAGTTTTGACCTTAATGGTCATAGTAGCTTTGAAATCCATTTACTAAATAAGATTATAAATTTTATAGTTGGGTTCTTACGAACCATGAGATTATTTTAAAGTAGATTTCCATGAGATGAGCATAGCTAATTAAAGGGAGTAGTATATAGCACCGAGATGGGTATGTTACTATGGTTTCATACCCCAGAACTACGTGCCACCGCAGGATTGAGATTTATGGGCCCGAGGTCGAGATAAGTGATCACTGTGTTGAGGTTATACTCCCTGGAAAGAGTATGATGCTTCTCCCCAATGTGAGGTGTCTTCCTTAGGATGATAAGACGTTGGACTCCATGTACCTTGCATGGTGTATGTCGATTAAGAGAACCTCCCTTCTAGTAAATAATGAATAAACAACTTTTGAGTATTTTTCCCTAATAGTAAGATTTTTAGAATAGTTTCTTGAAGTAAAATTTTCCCAAGAAGGAAGTAGTTTTATTAACCAGTAAGAGTAAATAATCAGATTTTAAACCAAAGTTATATAATTTCAAGTTCCAAGTGTCCTGAGTCTAAAGGAGTTATAAGTTCTAGAGCATTAAAGAAGTTTTACTCTCCATGAGATATATGTATTATTTAAAGCTTCCTCCAACCTTCGAGTAATGAGAATAAGAGGAGAGTATAGATTTTAAAGATAAAGTATAATGAGTCACGAGATTTGTGTTACATGCTTCAGTCTACATGATTTATGAGCTTATTATATTAGACCTATTCAAGCTATTTAAGTCATTCATATTTGCATGCATGATTTGATTAAAGAGTATTGATATTATTTTATATAAATGCATACACCCCCATATACTCAGTATATTCCCAAGTGCTGATCCACATATACGTCTATGTGCTACATTATTTTATAATGTAGGTTCTGGTGCTCAGTCCCAGCCTCGTCGGTAATTTTTGAGTACCTTTGTCTTCATCTCTATAATGGTGAGTCCTCATGGTTCGAGGACCTATCTTCAAATATGTCAGTAATGTTAATAGACATATTATTGCTTTTAGTTCAGTTTGAGTCAGTTGGGGACCTGTCCCAATGGATCTATAGTTCATGAAGTAGTAGAGGCTTTGTCAGACTAGTTATCAGATTGTTAGTATGTTGAGATTTCTAGTATTGTGGTCGTTTGGACCAAGCATTTTATTTATATTTTCTATCATTTGATATGACAGTGCCAGTGTTCTATTTATTTCTTCTTGAAATGAGTTATTTTATGTAGTGACAGGCTCCAAGGGTTAGCTTGGGGCTATTTGTAGCCTTAAGCACCGTGTGACATCCCGGGAGGAGATTTTTGGTCGTTACAGTAGCGGAGAAGGTTCTTTGCTTTGAAACTTTGAGGCAAGAGAATGATAATCCTTGTGCTATAGTGCTTGTCTCAGTCTCTCCGTCAGTCCTAAATCCTTCTCTTAGCTTAGTCAATGTCGTAGTATGAAAAAAGGAAAATCCTTCGTCTTATTTGATCTTTTAAACTCGTTCAAAGATAATGATAATATTCTTAGTGTGTGAAGTCGATTCTTGCTTGACTTTTGGGCTTACCCGAGGCGAGGACTGCTTTCTTTCTTGCTTTGTATAGAGGGTATGTGTATGCGGTTGTAGTGCATCTTCTTTATTATTTGAGGTTTCCTTCTCTTATTGTCTTTGTGGAGGGAAGTAGGATGAGGGGAAGCTCACATATGCGATAAAGACTTATACTACAGTTTGAGAACTCATGTCTTCTTAATCGCCTTCTTGATTGTTGCATTGGTTTATTCAATCCAACCGGCGCACTTGCTTTATTGTAGTTTGTTAGTCTCTTTTGATTCGTAAACCAACAGGAGCAAGAACTGAACAGAGGCTTTGGCCTATGAGGCTTCCTTCTCTCCAAGCTATGGTTATGGAAGAAGGAACCCAGAAGAAGGTATCAATAATAACTAGTTTTATTACAGAGCAGCTCATAATGTTCATATCGATCTATTATGTGCCTCTGCATTTAGCATTGGGTAGACCTCATACAATAACTGTCTTAGCTCTACCATATCTTTTGTTTCATTTCTTCTAGAACAATGACAAAGACTTTTTTTACTATGGACCTACTACCAGAAATTCAATGCGTAATCTCAGCATTCAATGTGTATTCCTGAATAATCTCATTTTTCAATTATTCAACTATTTCATTTTACCAAGTTCAATGTTAGCCAGATTAGTCAACATTTATCCCTTTCGATGCAACAAGAAGATCTTATTTGTAACAAGTGGTTTTTTTGGTTGGTTAATTGGTCAAATTTTATTCATGAAATGGCTTGGATTGGTATTAGTCTGTATATGGAAAATCATTCAATTAGATCTATGAAGTACATTCAATCTAATAAGTACCTTGTGTTAGAATTGAGAAATTCTATAGCTTGGATCTTTAGTATTCTCATATTTATTACCTGTGTCTACTTTTTAGGTAGAATACCCTCACCCATTATCATGAGAATCAAGCCATACAGGCCCTGCCTTAACCTGTCCTCAGACAACCAGCTCTCACCTGGCTACTGGTATTGCTAAATGCTTCACCACGAAGTAAAGCTTTCCCAAATACGACAGATATGGAAGTGGCTACAGAAATCGGAGGAAGAAAGTATTTGAACAACTCTATACACGAGGGTACATTAGTATTCTGGGAGTTGGCAACATTGAAATAAAGGGTAAGGGGTAGGAATAAACTTTTATAGGTCTTGCTCTACTAAAGTAGTCAGCCTAACCTTCGGTTCAAGTAACCAAGCTTTTCTTTCTCACTCCTTATGTACTTTTTTTTACTTCATCCATACTTTTTGACTTTTTCTGAGGTGTGGGGCAAATGGGGCCCTTTACTTCTACTTCTAACTAAAGGCAAACAGCCGGCATTGCAAGCAAATAGAAAGCCCCCACCCGTTTGAGCCAAAAAGCGTACCGGCTGTTTGAGTCCCGAAAAGAAAGGTTGCTTCCTTAATATTATTCTTAATATTATTTATAGAATAATAATAAATAATCTATAAACAAAAATAAAAAATGAAAAAAAATCTTTTTTTCAAAAATTTTTCATTCCTGGGAAGAGAAAGAAACATATAGGACAAAGGCCTTCTCTTTCCGTCCTGCTCTTCCCGAAGTGAGCGAATTATATGTAAAGATCCGTAGGGTCTTATATTTTAATTGGTTGAAATATAATGCTCATAACGGTGATATTGTAGGTTCGAGCCCTACTAAGCCTACCACCCCCTTCTCTTCACCTGATACAAAGCAGTTGAAGTACCTATCAACCTGCAGATCTCAATGATGTGATGGGAACCACACTACTACCGCTATCCTTCGGGCATGCCTTTTATGCTTATCACTCATCTACGCTCTTGCAGCATGCCAACTTTGGGCAATACGATGTAATATGCAAAGCAGCTGAGCCATAGCTCTTCGATCACTATATTCTTGTGATAGCGAAGGCGTGGCTCATCCTCTAAGAGAGAGTAGATGCAAAGGTTCGGATCAAAGATCTTCACAAGACAGCTCTGAGGCACCATAGCATATCGAGAATATGGGGGACATAGTTAACGTAACAAGTCCCTTTGTTGGGGGCTGTGACTCCCCTATCCTTTCAATTTTTTTATTCCCAGGTCTTTTTTGTTATCACTATTGGAATAGTTTTGTTGATGACTTGGTCAGGGCGGTTCACTATTTCTTTGCTGAAGGGGCTATTAAGCCCTGACGTTTGAATTCCAATTTCATTTCCCTGACATTAATACATCATTGATAGAGTCAAAACCATTACTGGTTTCAGCTATAAAGAAAGTCCTCTAACTTATCTTTGTTGCCCTCTATGTATAGGAGTTCCGAAGATCATCTACTTCACTAGAATGGTCTCTAAAGTGATTTCTAAGATCAAGGGATGGCAATCCAATTTGCTTAAGTGGGAGAGTTACTCTTGTTAAATCTGTCTTACAATCTCTTCCTATTCACACTCTGGCAGCTATCTCTCCTACCAAAACTACCCTTAAATAATTCAAAGCCTCACTGCAGATTTTTTCTGGGGATGGGACAATGACAAGAGGAAGTACCATTGGGCTTCCTGGGAAACCCTTAGCTTTCCTTATGAAGAAGGTGGAATTGGTGTGAGACAACTGGAGGATGTTTGTTTGTCTCTACAATATAAACAATGGTGGCTTTTTAGATCCAATGAATCATTATGGGGAGATTTTATCAAAGCTAAGTATTGCCGAAAGGCCAATCCAGTTGCCAAGAAATGGGATACAGGGCAGTCTCTTTTTTGGAAGCATATGATGACAAACAAAGTCATCACTGAGGCTCATATTCAGTGGTCTTTAAAGTTTGGTACCTATAATTTTTGGTGGGATGATTGGTTGGAGTGGGGCCTCTTGCTTATCACAGAAATCTCCCTCCCAGGCTTAACACCATGATTGTTTCTCAATTTTTAATCAATGGAAATTGGGATGAGGACATGGTGAGAAATCATGCCCATCCAGCTTTTATTCATAAGATCCTCAGCACCAATTTTAGACATCAAAAGGCACCCTTCTCTTTCAAGAGGATTAGCGGCATGTCAAACCCTGGTAAGGTTCTTCGTTTTGTATCGAATTAAACCACATGCTCTTCAGGCGGGATACTTAACGTGTTAGCTACAAAAATGCATGGGTCGATACGCACAGCACCTACTATACATCAATTACCGCTAGGACTACTTGGGTATCTAATCCCATTTGCTCCCCTAGCTTTCGTCTCTCAATGTCAGTGTCGGCCCAGCAGAGTACTTTTTCCGTTGGTGTTATTTTTGATCTCTACGCATTTCACCACTCCACCAGAAATTCCCTATATGGTAGTTTCCACCGCCTGTCCAGGAATGAGCCCTGGGATTTGACGACGGACTTATAAAGCCACGTACAGACGCTTTACATCCAATCATTCCGTATAACGCTTGCATCCTCTGTATTGTTGCGGCTGCTGGCACAGTGTTAGCCAATGCTTATTCCCCAGATACCTTTATTTATTATTCTCTAAGATAAAAAGTTCACGACCCGTGGGCTTTCTACCTCAACGCGGCATTGCTCTATCAGGCTCTCGCCCATTGTGAAGAATTCCCTACTACTGCCTCCTGTAGGAGTCTGGGCCGTGTCTCAGTCCCAGTGTAGCTGATCATCCTCTCGGACCTGCTACTGATCATCGCCTTGGTAATCTATTGCCACACCAACTAGCTAATCAGACGCAAGCCCCTCCTCCAGCGGATTCCTCTTTTTGCTCCTCAACCTACGGGGTATTAGTAGTCATTTCCAGTTGTTATTCCCCTCCTAAGGGTAGGTTCTTACGCGTTACTCTCTCGTCCTCCATTAGAAACACCATTTCCATCCGAATTGCATGTGTTAATCGTGCCGCCAGAATTCATCCTGAGCCAGGATTGAACTCTCCATCAGATTCATAGTTGCATACTTATAGCTTCCTTGTTCATAGACAAAGTAGATTCAAAATTGTCTTTCATTCCAAGGTATTACTTGTATCCATGTGCTTCATATTCGCCCGTAGTTCGCTCCCAGAAATATAGCCATCCCTGCCCCTCTCCCATCAATCCCATAAGCCTCTTATCTATTCTCATTGAGAGACCGCGGGGGAGCAAATCCAACAAGAAAAACTCATATTGGGCTTAGAAATAATCAGGCTCGAACTGATGACTTCCACCATGTCAAGGTAACACTCTACCACTGAGTTATATCCCAACCCCACCCCATCGAGAAATAAAATTAACTAATCCTAAGTCAAAGGGTCGAGAAACTCAACGCCACTATTCTTGAACAACTTGGAACCGGGCCTTCTTTTTGCACTACCACTATCGGTCAGAATTGGATTCAATTGTTAACTGCCCCTATCAGAATAGGATTTACTACCGATTCCGAAGGAACTAGGGTTACATCTTTTTATATTCAAGAGCTTTTATGCATTTCCACGCCCCTTTGAGACCCCAAAAAAATGGAGAAATTACTTTTCTTAGGAACACATACAAGATTCGTCACTACAAAAAGGATAATGGTAACCCTACCATTAAATACGTTATTTATGAATTTCATAGTAATAGAAATACATGTCCTGCTGAGACAGAATTTGGAACTTGTTATCCTCTTGCCTAGCAGGCAAAGATTTACCTCCGTAGAAAGGCTGATTCATTCAGATCAACATGAGAGTCCAACTACATTGCCAGAACCCATGTTGTATATTTGAAATAGGTTGACCTCCTTGCTTCTCTCGTGGTACACTCTTCTTCCCGTCGATACCCTTTTCTCCTCGTTCCATAGAGACAAAATGTTGGATTGGTGCCAATAGTTCAGCACAGAAGAAAGGACTTACAAAGTCGGGATCACTAACTAATACTAATCTAATAAAATAGTCTCATAAAAAATAATAATATAATAGAAAAGAACTATCTTTTCTATATACTTTCCCTGGTTCCATTTCTACCGTGGGCTTTACGCAATCGATTGGATTAGAAAGATATCCCTTCAACATAGGTCATCGAAAGGATCTCAGAGACCCACCAAAGTACGAAATCCATGATCTTTCAACAAATGGATTCCTATTCAAAGAGTACATAACCGCATGGATGAGCTCACACTAACCCATCAATTTGGGATCCAAATTCGAGATTTTCCTTGGGAGGTATAGGGAAGGATTTGGAATGGAATAATATCAATTCAATAAATAAAGGGTTCTCTATTGATTCAAACACTGTACCTATGGGATAGGGTTCGAGGAAGGGAAAAAACTGAAGATTTCACATGGTACTTTTATCAATCTGATTTATTTTGTACGTTTCATTCAATGAGAAAATTGGTCAAATTCTACAGGATCAAACCTATGGGACTTAAGGAATGATATAAAAAATAATGGGAAAATATTCATATTAAATAAATATAAAGTATAAGAACCCAGATTCCAAATGAACAAATTCAAACTTGAAAAGGATCTTGAGGTACCTCAAAGGTTATCTTGGCAAAGGGATTGATTAAGAAAGATCTTTTGTTCTTCTTATATATAAGATCGTGATTTGATACGTATATGTTTGGTAAAGAGAATAATCTTATCCTTTGAGAATAATCAAAACTGGACAATGTTCAATTGGAACATAAAAACGTGACTAAATTGGTCCTAGTTACTCTTCGGGGCAGACTGGGAGAAGGGGTTGATTCCTTAAATTCCTTAAAGTCGGTCGCTAATCGGTTATAAGCTAAGACTTATGTTGCAAATAAATAGATACACTTGTTCATTGGTCTACGATCCGCTGTAACTTGTCTTTCTTGTGTAGTACCATACCTCATTGATTAATTGTTTTCCCTTATCTCTACGAAAGAACTCGCTTATCTCATCGGTGCAGTTGCTATTTGGTGAGAAAACTCCTTGTTTGTTAATAAGAGGAAATAAGCATCTGTAATAAGTGAGTAAGGAAGTGAAACTAGTCTTCGATGCCACTAATCTGCTGTTTCTTCCTTCCTCTTAGCTCTTAGAATAGATTATAAACGAGATCGTATAAGTCTAGCCCAGTGGTCATCTGATATTGGTAGAAGTGGCTATGGTAAAAGTGCTTTCCAATCTATCACGTCATCCCATCCTCCTAACAATATATTGCGAGGAGCTTTATGAAGCCATTCGTGGTCTATTTATATATAGCTTATCCTTTCTTACTATGACCCGAGAATAATAACCATGTCCAAGCTAAGGAGTTAGACCAACCCAGATAGACCACGTTATGGCTGATGGGATTAGGAAAGAAGCAATGGATTGAATAAGTACGAAAGTCGTTGTGCCTTAGCACATCCCTTTTCTTGCTAGGGTAAGCACGAGGTTCGGTTCAAGGCAAGGTATAGTTTAACGGAATGAAAGAGAATTAGTGTATTAAGAAAGTATGAAAAAGCAGAAAAAGGGAATGAAGGCATTGTTCTCAAGTCTAGTTAACGAAGCCGGGAGGGAAATCTTACTTGAGAGGATATACTTGACTGAAAGGATCTATATATTCTATGTCACATATCCATTGTTGCATAGTTATATTCCTCTAATTGCTAATCACTATTTTTTTCTTAATCTCAGAACTGGATGCTAACCCTATATTTATTTGTCTTATGCTAAAAAAGACTTGCTTTTTGTTTGTCTTCGTCCAAGTGTGGATAATTCTATAATAGGAACGGAACTCATACTTCTAACTCTTCCCCTCGAAATGTCTTCTTTAATAGCGGATCCAACCTTTCTTCTTTCTTCTCAAGCAAATGTCGAACCTTATTATTTAGCAGCTCTTTGAAGTCTCAAGGGTGGAAGCGGTTCTGATAGGCGGGACAAAGTGTTTTTAATGGTGATAAAAGAAGGGGAAATTCCTAGATGATAGCCACTCTCCCAACCTGGCGATAGTACTCCCTTGGGTCACAATTGAAGAATGTATCTCACGCAGTTCTATCCAATAACAATCCCTATATACACAATGGATCATCGTTCTTCTCTAAATCATGCATGTTGGTTTGTTGTCACAGTAACCTCCTTCGGTGTTGTTCACAGATCAGGAACATTCCTTGGTTGTGAGTTAAACGATCGAACATCAACAACGGCATTCACTATACTAACAACTAGAATGATAGCAGAATGGCTTTAGGAAACTGCTAATACTATAGTAGAGGGATTGGAATGATTGCAATACCCTCCCTTCCAAGACTGGGCGGTTAACTGTAAAGCCTGATGGGGAAGAACCCCTCTTCCTCATAAACACAGAAAGGAAAGTAAACATTCCCAGAGCCTATTCTTTCAAAGAGCGCATTTTCCGCACCCTATTACTTATGTAACGGCTCTTTCTATGCGTGGTTCTCTTTTATACTCTTGATATGGGAAGTAGGCACTCTTCTGTAAGCCTTCGAGAGGGTTCATAGCCTTGATAACGGTTTTCAACCTCACTCAGGGCATAGCTCGAATCTATAAAAGTTTTTTTAAAGTGTTCAAAAATCGTCTGTGAACAAATCAGCTCTTACAGCTTATAAGGTGTAGTCTTTCGTTCATTAGCTAGGGATTTGCATCTTGATTGCCTGCGAAAGCCATAGCTCTTTAATTGCTTAGAAGAACCGGCCTTATTTAGTAAAGTAAAAGCCTTTTCTTACTTTTCTATCTCAAGTTATTCTCCATGAATCCACCTATGATGAAGCATGCACCAGGTTTGGATTAAAAAAGATCGGCTATAGAATCAAAGAAGGGGGCGAGAGACCTTCTGGTGCTTCAGCACCTTCTTTCCCCAACTCATTCTTCTCAGAAGAAAAATAGTGGATTAGCAAATGATTCGGGAATAAAGTAGTAGCCCAATGTTGAGTAAGGGGTGAGAAGGTGCTCCTGCTGCTAAGTTGGAATTGCAGAAGTTAAAGCAGGATGTCTGGTGTGTTATCATCCCTATGGACGTATTACATATCCTACTCGTATTACCTAGGTCTTCCGACTAGGGTGTTACCTGCATAGGAAACTTGTTTACTTTTAATGGCAAACGCGGTTCTTGCCATCAGAAAACTTTGGTTGGCTAAGGAGAAAACGTGTTGGCATACCATTTCTGGACATGGTGGAAGAGTCCAGAGAATGCTATACCTTGATAGCAAAGCCAACTAGCAGAGCCAATGTGAGGATCGGTGGGATGCCATAGCTTTAAGAAATAGGGTCGGAGTCTCAACTACTACACAACTACTATACCACTACCACTCCAAGAGTGGATTAGTTTTTAACTAGACAGAGGCTTCTAAACTATAGGCGTAAAGCAGGTCATGAATCCACAGCTTTGGAATCCACATGCTAGATGTGAGATTTCTTGTCGAGGCATGGATTTTATTCCGCGGTTGTACCATCACCTTATCGTGTTCCAGTAGCCGCACTTGCTACTATCTTGGTTTTCCAAGGCTTTCTATCTGTCTTAGAAGCCCTTCTTCTTTGGTATGCCATGATGGTATGGAAGATGAATTTTCTCTGGCTGTTGTAGGAAACTTCTTTGACTAAAGCAACAAGGGCTTTAGGAGTTACACCTGTTTGTCTTCTGGCTTGACTGAATGGACTGAGATCGAGGAACAGCTATCATGCTTCTAGATTTTAACCAAATTGCTACTTTCTAGCTCTTAGCTTGACTACCTCTACCAGGAAGCGCTCTCTCGCTTCATCACAACCAATTTATAGATGATGAAAAGAAGTCCTCAAATCCTAAGTATACTGAGTAGGTAAAGACAAAGCAGTTGCTCGTAAGCTGGATCAATACCACCTCTGGATGGAAAGGATAAAGAGTTGTCTGATGTCAATCTCTTTTATTTTATGTTGCATTCAGCTACCTTCCATTAGCATATTATTCGCACTGCTACAACGAATGAACTAAATGGAAGACCATCGAAAGTGAGTGAACTGCTAGCCAAAGCTTCTCATTTGGAGAAAAATCATGGTGGAAATGTGGTTGAAAGCAGAAATGAGATGACAAAATGAGTGAAAGAAGTTACTGAAAGTAAAGCCCCTTTTGTTGTGTTGGGCAACATGGGAGTGCGAACTTGGTTCCCCTTACGACACACACAACTATTAATGCTCTTTCTCAATCAGGTCTGGAATGCATAGTGTTGTTCAACCTTTCCCTTTGTCTTTACTACTCGATCGAAGGGGTTATGGCCGTTTTTCTATTTCTTTCTATTATATGTTGCTAATGGTCGCTAAGGCCATTTTAGATGCAGGTTTGTACTATTTAGTTTAAATCAATAAAGGACGCCTTCACTTCGTAAGGCATGGCCCTATGCCTTACTCGCTCTAGGAAGTACTTCTTCGATGCAGCTCACACAGTCCTATTCAACTCCTCCAAATCTATGAGTGAGATTCTACTCTCTCAAATGTAGGGTATATTTCCTACTATTGGTTCCTTTCATTCAAGATGAATAAACCCCACTTAAGGTTTCTTTCCCACCAGTTTCAGAGCATTTTTTTCAACCCCATGAGGAGTCAGTCAATGCACGATGAGGAACTACCAACTGGTAACCAATTGACGTCGAATTCCGGTGAAGCAAAAAATGCCTTTACCTTTAGTTGGAAATAAATATAGGTCGGATTTCCACTTCTATAAGCGAACTCAAAACACAAATGTTATCTTTCCTACCGGTGTGTTATAGTTAAACACCCTATTCGTTGTACCATTAGTGACTCTTATCATACTTTTAATTGGTTAAACGCATTCTCTTACCCATTGAACTTATTACTTTCTGCTTTTCAGTTAGAAATTCATATTGTGACCTTCCGGTTATCGTCTCGGAGCAATCAAGCTCAGAGAGCACTACTGGGCAGTGGCTTATCGTCTTCCATTATCTAACCAAAAAGATGTGAAGTAAAGACGTGTTCTTATATGTAATTTAGAGTTGATTTTAACAGTATAAGGTACGGAACCCCATGCCAACTTTCTTAATACCCTGTTACCTTGAATGATAGATTGGTTCCACTCCCTTCAACCCTGGCAAGCAATTTGTCCCTCTACGGTACCGCCTCTTTTAACACGGAATAGCTGAACAATCGGAATAGAAGTCTTATTTTCACCTTTCTCGAATTCTGTTTTCGTGGTGACTCATCAGATTATAGAGTGAAACCTTTAGTGAAGGGATTTAAATAGCCTTTATAGAACTATACCCCTAAAGCAGCGAATATAGATCAATGTTTTTCTTTGTTATCCCGTCCCCGTTGTCCTTATTGTATTGTCATATTTCTAATGGGATGAAAACAACGCTTTCGTAATTCGTACATCACTAGTACCAATGCCACGTCTTATCCATTTTTCCCTGGAACTATCAATATACCAAATAGCCGATTGGAAACTAGGGGTGTGCAAAAATCAAATCGACCGATAAACTAAACCGATAAAAATGTTATTGGGTTAATTGTATTGGGTTATTGAGTTAATAATTTTTTATTGGTTTTATAAAAAAAATTTATTAGGTAAACGGTTTGGTTTTGGTTTTATCTTATTGGTTTATCGGTTAAATCAATAACCCAATAAGGATACACTAAGTTATTGTTTTACTCTTATTTGTGTTATATATATAAATATTTATATTACTAATATATGTATATATATATATACACACGCACACACACATACACACATACTACTTTTTCACAATTAAGAGATTCACAAAGTATTAACCTATTCAAGGAAACAAAGGCACAATACAAAGCTCGGGTATTGTCGTATTGGAAAGTTTGAAGCATGTAGTAGCTTCCAACAATTAGGATTCAGTTTTTTTCTGAACTAACATTCAGTTCAAGTTTAAAGATTCTTGTAAACTAAAACGCATTGCGTATGATTTTGGCTGCAACTAAGATTTTATTTTTTATTTTAGTTGTTACTATTTTTATTTTTTGAGTATTTTCTTATTGGTTAAACTGGAAATCGAACCGTTAAGCACCAAAAACTAATAAACCGAAAATCGATAAGAAAATATCTTATTGGTTGGTTATTGGTTTTGCATATTTATAAACCAAAAATCAATATATCAAACCAATAACACATAAAATCAAACCGAACGATGCACACCCCTATTGGGAAATATACTTTTCATAACTATACTAATAAGGGGTGGGAAACAGAAGTGCAGATGTGAAGTAACGAAAGTGATTTCCTAGGCTTTCGAAATGTGGTTTTTATTCCAACCTTTTTAGAACGGTTAGGCGCTTGGTACCTGTAAATACACTTTTGAGAATGATGTCATGCCCGGTAAAGGGGACTTCTTTTTCATTTTGATAGGTAGGGTAGGAATATACCTAGGAAGGAAGCGAAAGTGAAGTACAAAGTTCCGACGTCAATTGGTTACCGGAGTCCTCTTTTCATCTAACAAAAAATATCATATAAGGAAGAAAGTCACTTTTACACCCAATAACTCCCATGCTTTCCATTGGTCAACAACCAACTAACCCAGTCCTTTTTTTTGCACAAGCTTGCATTTTTCGAGCAAGAAGAAGAATTACCTGAATTTTACATGGATCATTTTCTTTCTGAAGTGATTACACTGGCAGTCAAACTCCTTCTTTCGAGAGCTATTTTTGGGGCTTTTAAAGCAGGATGAATTTTTGAATAAAGTACTATTGCGAAGAGTATACATGACTTGGCTCTCAAAAAGCTGAAACAAAAGACCAAATCGAGACTAGAGATACGAATGGAACTCCGCAATTATTGGAAGGACTCCATTTCAAAGATGTGGTTGAGCATTCCTTTATTATGGACGAAGAGCTCAAAAAATAATTTCTCGGGCTAAACAAAATCTATTTGGATCTCATTAGTAATGGCAGACAGTAGTAACTTTGTTTATATTTTTGGACACATATGTAGTTAGGACTTGGTTCCGTCAGCAGCATTCTCCCTAGAAACAATTACATTATGAACAATTTGTTCTTTAAAAATGCTCTCTCTTATAACAATCTTTCTTGGGCATTTCTCTGTTAGAGTAATGCCAATTCTAAGAACAGGTAAGTGTACCATGCTCTTCCTTTTAGTGATTCTGAGCTTGATCCTGATTTGGAGATCTTTTGGTTTTCATTCAAAAGGAAAATATCGATTTATTAATCTATTTTTTTTTATTCTGATTTTTCTAAAGAACTTTTTGCTATCCTATTTAGGGATTTTGGGTTCTCAGCTTCTCTCTGGGATTTGCGTTTTAAGTGTCGGGGGATCACTTCCTCTTTCAATCCCTTCTAACCCCTCCTGCTTGGAAGATTCATCCGACCTCCAGGTCCTGCCGGAGCCTTGGCCTGTGACTCATAATATAGGTTATGAATCTTCGATACAAAATTAAATTTTCACACTGCCCTTTTCTACTCTCTAAAGAGAGGGGGGAGTGTTGGGCATAAGTAAAGAAGGAACTCTATAATTGTCCCTCTCAATGGGAATATAACCGATTGCTTAAGTTTGAGAATAGGGATCTCTAGATCCGGGAGCTGCAACACTCTTGCGATTGTCAATTTCAATGACTTTTTACTGATCATTCTGCCTTGACAGAAAATGCTGATTCCAACCCCCAAGAAGCCTTAATGTGCTTTTTAAATGAGAAATGCCATGAACTTAACCAAGAGGGCGGAACCCCATTAGTAAAAGACCGATAAGAACTCCGCTTTTTGAATTAATTTTTACATGATCTGTGAAAAAATGAAATAAACTCCGTATATTTCAATATTCCATTTGGGTAAATAGATACAAGATCTCGTCATCGAAGTGACGTGAGAAATATTTGTTATATGTTCTTGAAGCTGCTATATTTGCTTTTTTTGCTATACTTAGACGGACAGTGGAGTGGATCAGACGGGAGAGAAATGGAATGCCAGGATCACTTGGTAAGCAAGCAGGCAATAACTCTCAGTTTTTTCTCTTCTTTCTTTTTAATTAGAGATTTGATATTTCGTAAATAACTCAGTGAGTGCTTTCTTATAAGGGCTTAGAAGAAGAAAATAAAATAGGAACAACCGCACTGGTCATAATTGATCGACTTTCATACTAGTTCTTGCTCAAGCATGAAAGTTCCATTTCAGGGAAGGATGACGTACTATGATACTTTCTATTTTGTCGATCCCTTCTTTGGTCTCTGGTTTGATGGTTGTACGTGCTAAAAATCCAGTACATTCCATTTTGTTTCTCATCCCAGTCTTTTGCAACACTTCAGGTTTACTTCTTTTGATAGGTCTCGACCTCTTCGCTATGATCTTCCCAGTAGTTTATATAGGAGCTATAGCCATTTCATTCCTATTCATTGTTATGATGTTCCATATTCATTGGTGACCAATGAAGCATCATATATGTGTCGACGTCTAAGATCTTCTTCTAGTGAGTGAAAGCAAGTGACATACATAGTGACTGTCCAATGGTAAGCAGTTAGGTGAGAATCTATATCAAAGTTCGAATACTATACTAATGATATAGAAGAAATGAATATCTGACGAATATTCCAACCAGTCAATATCATAGAGTTGAAAAGTAAGTTATAGTTGTTGTATCATATTCTAGTGTGAAGTAGATCATAGTGGAATGGTGGTTGTTCTATTAGATAGTGGATATCATAAGGTGGATATGGAAAATATTCTTTACCCCAGAGATGTCCTTGCTTTCTCTAAGACCGTGGTTAAGAAGTTCCATCACTGTCAGCACAAGTGTGTACTGATGATATTCAAACCGTCAGCCAAAAAATAAGTTTAGGTTGATAGCTTTCTTTTCTGTCATTTTGACTCGAGTCTTAACCTTTCCTGAATCATAACTAGCTAAAAAGGGGAAGAAATGATTGGTTTCACTTTCACGACATGGAGTTGAGCCATGATCGATCGTGATCGTGAGAATTACCTAGAGCTTCTTGGCCCACGTGTCCCAAACAAACTAAATCGCCTAGTATATATGGCACGGAGGTTAATCCACTAGACTATAGATTTGGTATAATATATATATATATATATATATATTCTTGTGGTGTAGAGGCCCAAGCGCCCAACGGGTAACATTTCAATTATTTTATTTCATTATGTTGGACTTTTCGTTTCTACTCTCTTTTTTCACTCTGTCGGAGTCTTCCCTATTTCAACTATAGCTTCACCAATTGCATGCAATACCCCATCACCTTCCTCTTGTTGTTGTTTCACTTCAAGAACGGGAGTACTTAGGAATCTTAATTAATTCTAATTATCTCTAATAAAGGACATAGCTAAATAATTATGCATTTGTTCAAACTTGAATTGAGAATCATATGCATGCCTGATGTTCAATTCGTTTGTAAAAAGATTAGGACGCTGCATATTATCTCTGTCAAGTTAATTAACATAAATATATTTTATACTTTTGTTTGTAACGGCTGAATTAAATGAAAGCTAAACATCAAATGTTAGTATAAATAATACAACAAATCTTGATATAGCAAGCCATGAATTTTTTAGACAAATGTTAGATATCACTATAAAGAGGTTTGACGGTATTTTAAACCCTTATGACTATTGGATGAGCTTATTTGGCATTGATATGGTTAAAGTGGATAACATAATTACCAATCACACACCAAATGTGCGTGAATTAATACTTTTACTTTGTTAAAAAAATCAGAAACATGAATAAAGAAATGAAAAGACATGAACCCTCCTTCCTTTCTCTTCTTATGCAAGAACTTATTCCTACTCTCCATTCTTAAAATTTATTGCCAGCGTAAAGGTAATTTAAATCTAAAGTTGTCAACTAATGTAAAGTAGCAATGTATAATTATTTTCTATGAAAAATAATGTATTATGTAACTTCTTTATAGCTACAAACAACATCCCTCTTTTGCATGTTTTCGGTTTGTAAGATGGGACAGAGAGGAAAGCAAAAATCGAGATTTGAACTTTGAATCGTCAACACGAAAATAGTTGCTAAGCAAGAATTTCGGTCCAGAGCCCTAGATATTAGGACTTTGACGTTTAGAAGAAAATAATATTTTAGATGATAAATATTAAGGAAATAAATTTTAATTTTTTTCGTCTACTTCATCCGACGACAACATGCTTATTCTCATTCAAATTTTTAAAAAGTTTCAACTGAAAGAAAAACATGATAAATTATAAATCGCAAACCAATATAAGTTGTGGTCAAATTATTAGAATCTTCATCCTTAAACTAATATCACAAATTCTTAAACTTTATATATGCAACAAAAATTAAACAAAAAAGAGACCTCTAAAATTGATTTATTTGAATAGAGTTGTAATACCCACATATAATAAAACATGAACCTTTTCAATATTGACAACATATATATTGTTCATCAATAAAATATATAATCAAGAGAAAAAGAGATCGACAATCAAATCATAAATTCACGATAATAACATAATTATATAGTGTCACCTTAAAAAGCTGGGATCATATATTATTTGTTTATTTTTAAAAATCCACATAAAAATCAACAAAAATAATACAGTTGCAATAGTTTCTCAAAGCAAATTCTCTCATCAAGTCCAGGTTCAAGATAAGAAAATGCAATCATCCTGAAATAAAATTATAAGCCGGAATAATTTATACTTTGTATTAACATGGAACATTAAAAATTATAAGGTCATTATTTATAGGACTCTTTTGCTTAATTTCTCCTACTTACTTTTTACCATAAAATTATTTTTTACCATATATTATTGAATTCAATGAATAATTTATTTTCATAAAAATGTATCTTTTCAAGCAAATAAAGTCAGATTATATTTTTAGATATACGTGTAGTAATTTTATTTCAACATAGAACATGGATTCTAATTTTAGTAGTACGTCCTTCATTCATTCTTAAATATATTATTTTCTTATCATATATTTTAGGATTCCTTAATTAATTCTTCTAATATTTCTCACCATATATGTTTCTCTTATCATATTGTTTTAGGATTCCTTAATTTTAAATATCATAAAATAATTAATTAATAATTTGAGAAAAATAATAAAAAGACGATTTTGTTTATAGCAAAATTTTTTAATGAAAGGTAAAAAGTTCAAACAATCTTTTTAAAGCGCTTCACACTCTTAATAGATTATATACGTGCCTTGTACGTATATTTCATTTTAATGAGTTCAATTTTATAGAATCATTTGAACATAAAAATCTTAGTAGTTATCACATAATTATTAACGATTTGAGTACTGGAGTTAATAATAATGAGAATAAGCAAGACAATACTAGCTTAACTATCCAACAAGCCTTTTATAATAAATTTAGTTATAATAAATCAAAGTAGGAAAAAATCCCAAGAGCGGTGATTTAACACTAACGAATATCACAATACATTTAATAATAGTTAACAACTTACCTTACAATCAAAAGAAAAAATATAAAATCAAATACAAAGGAATTTTTATTCGTTTAGTAAGTGCATGATAAAATAAAAACAAACAAAATATAGGAAATTCAATTGAGCAAACAAAGTAACAAAGCATCAATCTAAAAAATAGCACCTTTTACAATTAAATTTTTACTAATTCAAATATAAGGAGGCAAAGAAGGACAAAATTAAAATACCTCAAATATAATTTGATATAGCATTTTAAAACATCTCACCGAATATTTATATATTTTTGAACTTTCATGCAAAGAACCTCATGATGTTTGAAACATCAGGGCATAATGTCTTTAACAAAATTGAGAAAATAGTGAAATTACTTACAACAAACAAACGCACAACAATAAAATATAAGGTAGAGTTATTTTGAGGTTAATCTATACATTCAGATTTAACACTTAATTATAGCTTTATACTTTTGAATTCAACAAATAAGTTTAATAAATAATGTATCAACTATCATTAAATAACATAATCAAAATTAAGTCATAATTAAAGAAAGAACAAAAAAAAAGGAAAAGAGATAATAACCTTAGACTTTTGGCTATTTCATTCAGCGACAATATGCTTTGTTCGTCTGATTCTTCGATTGGTAAAATTTTCAACTTAAAGAGAAACACGAGAAATTATATCAATTGTTCATTATTTATAATTTATATAATCGTTAAAACTATTGATAAAAAGAAAGAAAAAAAAACACAAAGTATGATGGTAATGAATATAAGAAGACGAGTTTATTCAAAATCAAAATAAGAGAAAAAAATGTAAGTAAAAATAGAAGAATAGTGTGTTTCTTATCAATTGTAATTCAAAATATTGCTTAAATAGGATTATAGAAATTATTTTTGTATGTAAAGTAAAATTCTAATTAATTTAAATGTATTAAATATTATAATTTAGATCAACTGAATTTTAAAATGTTAAGTACTAGGACTATGTGTAGTTTTAATGGGAAAAGGATTCAACAATTAAAATGTTTTTGGTCAAAATATTTACCCACATGTGACTTTAAGAACAAAAACATATTTTACATACATTAAATGTATAAAGAAGAATTTAATACATAAAATTTATTTGCACCATATATTTTAGGATACCTTAATTATAAATTATTCTAGTAGCTCTTACCATATATTTTTAGATTCCTTAATTAGTAACTTTTATCAAATATTTTTAGAATCCTTAATTAGTAACTTTTCTAGTACATATAGTATAGGACTCCTTAATTTAAATATTATAATATAACAATTAATTAATAATTATATGATAGTAAAAAGGACGATTTTGTCTAAAGAAGAGACTTTAATTGAAGGACAAAAAGTTCAAATCACTTTTCAAAGGGTCTTCACACTTTTAATATTATATATAATTTTTTCTTAAAAATAAGAAGATACTCAACAATTATAAAAAGAAACAAATTAATGTCTATTGACACTTTTCAAGCCATATGGTTAAAATAAGAAAAAACTATCGGACTTATCAAATATAAGTACTTAATTAACAATTCTAAGCTTCAATTAATTATAATTTATAGCATAATATAACTAGATTGCCTCCTCGTTAATTATAATTATAGCATAACATAACTATATTACCCCCTCGTTAACTATATGTTCCTTGTATTTTTTTAATAATTTAATGGAAAAAAGTTACTGCAAAAAAGGTGAGTTATATACTTTTGTGAGTAATATGTTAAATAGAAGATCGGAAACGTTTTTCATTGTTCAATGTTAAAATGAATAACTCACAACTTTTGTACGTTATGTTAAAATAAAAATGGATAATTCACAAAAATTGTGAGTTATGTTAAAAGAAGAATGGATAATTCACAATTTTTGTGAGTTATGTTAAACTAAAATGCATAACTCACAAAAATTGTGAGTTATGTTAAAATAAAAATGGATAACTCACAATTTTTGTGAGTTATGCATTTTTCAAAAAATCTGACGCCATTTGTAATCTGTCGTTAAAAAATTTGTGCATAACTCACAAAAATGTGAGTTAAGCATAGTTTAATACTTTTTAAAATATATGACATATCTTGATACAATTTTTAGTTTGATGGCATAGTTTGATCCCGAACTCTCAAAATTACAGCATCAGCTAATCCATTTGAACAATCTCATGAGTAATCATATATAGGGAATTCCAGATTGCTCGTGATATAACATTTACTATTTTTAAATTAGAATACACAAATACGTAGATATATTTTTATTGTATGATGTATTTTGTTATTTTCTTATTAATTCTCTTAATATTTCTTATCATGTATTTACTCCTCAAGTACTTTAAGATTCTTTAATTTTTAAATTATATTTCTCTTTTATCATATATTTTATTAAATTCAATTATTAATTTTTCTAATATGCCTTAACATATATGTAGTACTTCTTTTACAATAAATCTTTCCATAAAATTAGGAATAGTCATCCTAAGCTTTCCATAAAGTTACTCAGCAGACCTTAGAAAAGTATGGAGACATTAGAATACCTTTTTTTATGTATTTGTTATAGTCAAAATTCAATAGAAAACTCGCACACCAAAATAACTTTCCATAAAGAGATTAGCTAGTAACTCAGTCAATTGATGGGGCTAAGATCAGTAGCGGATCTAGAATTTTCTTTCAGAAGATTCAAAAAATTAAAATATAAATGTGTGAATAAGCCAACAAAATACAATTTCAAGTGAGAAGGAAAAAACGAAAAAGGGTTTTGGGTTTTTTAATTTTGAAAAAAGGGTTTTAAGTTCTTGCTGTTTTTTTTTTTTTTAATAATAATAGCAGTTGTACAAGACAAATAGTGAAATAATTGAAAAAAGGGTTGGTAGCCTGCACCCTAGAGCTAGGATCGAACTCGTGACATGAGCCTTAACAAGCAATCCAAGAAATGCAGCCAATACCACTAGGCTATCTAACATCCTAGAGTTAGATGGTTCAAATTTAATATATATACATAAATATAAATTTTCTATCTTATATATATAACGTAATTTTTTATCATTGGAGTTCGAATGAACCCTGGCAACTACGTGGTCCTCCCCTGGCTAAGATGGTGAAGAGCTGTTAGATTCTTGAACAAAAAAATCATCCTGAACGAATTTATCAAAGCTCCGAAAAAGCAAAATACTTAAATGGACTAATTTCTACAAAATCTTAACATTGGGAGAGAGAGAGGGAGAAGCTAATATACATGGATTAATTCAAAAGAATGGCTACCTCGAATAACAAATTCTAACAGAATTTTTGATATATATATATTCACAAGACTCAAACTCAAGACCTATAATTAAATATATAGATCAAAGAAATTATATCCATCCCAACACTAACCCTTACCTTATTGGTGTCATAATGGAAAATATAATTGAAGCACAATGTTGGATGGAGAAACTTGATACCAAAAGTAAAAAGTCCTAAATGAATTACTATTATTAGGTTTGAAAGGCAAAGTCCAAAATACTAATGTAAGGCCATGTTGGGGAGTTCAAAGTTTAACTTGCTATAATAATTTAAGATATTTAGAAGGTAAACAAACAAAACGATGGGGTAAAAACATTCATTTTTTTGGCGACACTTAAAACCTCATCTAACGATTGAACAAATTTATACCTGATAAGACTTTAATTTTAATCTAAAAAATACTTCGGATGTAATAAATAACATAGAAAAGATGTCTTAAAAAAGGAAAAGTCAGTCCCTTGAGAGGTTGGAATGTAATATTCATACCTGGTAGATTTTGAACAAAATTTTAAGTAAAAAGTATTCCTTGAAAGATATTATTTGAAGTTTTTTTTTTTTTTTTTTGGGTAAACCAATATTATTTGAAGTTGATTTGCTTTAAATAAAAGAGGAGAAAAACACACACAAAAAAGGAAAGATTAATACAAAAAAAAAGTTTACATATAAAGCATTGAAAGTTCCCCAGTTAAATTGATTTGCTCAGCAATCTTGAAAGATTGAAATATCAATTAATTACGTTATAAGTTATCACAATGGATAACAAAAAGTTTAAATCGTTAAAATAATTTGTGGGTCAACAGTGCAAGTAATTGTACTTCTAATAATTATCTGCAACTCATTTTTGTCTCAACAATTACGTAAAAGAAAACAATTATTTTCAAAAGGTGCAAAACTGAATTTGATATTGTCTACGATCATCTACTGCATCAATAATTGAGCACTGACACTTGTGTGGGTCCTATTTTATCTACCTCACTTTGAAAGTCCCAACCCAAATAGTTACTTAGTAGAATGGTCTTCTACCGTTTTAATGTTATCCAGGTTAATTTTCATAGATATTAATTCATGTTTTGATAATTTTCTACAAATATCATTTTTATTTCTTTTAGAACAAGAATATTATTCAATTATCTTTATTTTTCTCTAAAAAATCTTAACACTTTAAAAAACTTTTTTTTCCTACTTGAAATATCATGTTATTAAAATCTTATTTTCTTAATAATAAACCTGTTTAATTCTCCAAATTTATTTATTCATACCTACGTCTTACAAACTATAAAAAAAATCTACATTCTGTGAAAAAATTTTAAAAAAATTTACTGGTTACCTAATTCTCTACAAGTCTTTCAACCAAACTAATTCGATGAAAAATCTTAAAAATAAAAAAAAATGAATTCATTTTGCGGATTTTCCCCAAGTAAATTTATAAACGAATCAAACAAATTCGCAAAGTTAGCATAGGCAAAGAAACTTTAGAAAACTAAAATTTATTATTTTTAATTTAGTTTTTTCATATTAATTTTTATTTCTATTATACTATATTTTATCTTATTATATAATTAAACGCCAATTTATATTTCTTTCTCATCCTAAACCCACAAAAAAGAAGTGATAATTGGTTGGGTACTATTTTAAAGATTCACTTGTAATATTAGATCATTTTGTTAATATTTTTAAAAAAATTTAATTTGTTTCATGACTAAATCATTTTTCTTTCCTTCAAAAATAATACATTTAGTACGCATATGAAAATTCGAAAGACATCATTTTTATTTCGTTTACATTCTAAGAATCTTTAGTATATGAAATAAATAACCAAAAAATATTAAATTAGTACCAATTCATATAAATACCTTGAGTTTTAAAAATATTATTAAGTGGTAAAATCAATAAATTAGAAAAACTTTGAAAAGTACCAAATAAAATAATTCAAACCTTTACACATCAACTACTTCATTGATGAGTAATGTGCATAACATTACCAGACGAATTATTTATCTTTAAGCTGTGTGATTATATGATATTTTTATCATGTGATGTAATAATTTTTCTCGTATTGAATAAAGAATAAATATAATTTATATTCTTTTTTTTTTTTAAGAAAGACAGAGTATAAAATTTAAAGTACATAATTAAATTGTTTCTCAATGATAAATATATCATGTGTGTTTATTTTTTAAAAAAAAGAATAAAATTTTAGTTAAATAAATTTGATAAGTTAAATAGATCTATTTATTATATATATTAAAAAAAATTAATGAAATGACATGTCAACTAGGAGAAAAGAAATATTTTTGGAGTATCAAATATATTTTGAGGAAAATAGAGATAGTTGAGTGGTATTTTTATCCTTAAAAAAATAAAAATGATATTTATAGATAATTTTCAAAATATGAGTGACTATCCATGGATATTACTCTCTGCAAAATAAACTCTCAAAATACATAAATAAATTCTAATAAAGAGCTAACAAATGGAAACTTCGAGGGTATCTCTTTTTGTTGTACATAAACTATGGATTTGATATTTCAACCACATTCAATTTCTCCTGTATAAGAATAAAAAAAAACACCTTGAGTTTATTTTCTATTTAAAGAAAACTTCCTTAGGCCTCTTAAAATCAAGAAGCAGATTGAACAAACAACAAAAAGATATCTTTTATCTTATATTCATAAAAATTTAGAAAGAGAAATCAATGAATTGGACCAATTAAAAAAAAAAATCTCACAAGAAGGTCCACAAAATAATCAAAAGATGCAAACTTTATAACTATCTAACAAAAGCAAAAACAAACTCTAGAAATTTCCTTATTCTTCACTTTGGAATCAAATTAAGGGAAGCAACCAAAAAAAAAAGAATTAGAAGAAGAAAAGGTTGAGTTATCACCCATGCCTCCGGGATTAAGACAAAATAGGAAAGTCATGTTTAAGACTACTAAATCTCATATGGCTCGACCGCTTATATGATTTTCAATTATTCATTTAATTACAAATTCTAATTCAATTACACCCGTCATTCATTTGGGGACATAACAATTTTGCCTACAGTATCGTGACTCAAAGATTCAGAGACACAAATGCTCAAAGCTAAGCTAAGCACAACCTCCTATGACAACTATAAACTCTAGAGAATTGACAAAAAATAAATTAATTGAGGTACACAGTGAATTTATGTCAACTAAATCAACTTATCAACTAAAAAATGATTTATTGAGAATCATGAAATACAACTATCCCAATCCAAAGTTATTCGACACTTTTTCAAACCTGGATCTGAATTATCTTAAATATTTTTGGTATATTCTTTTTTTTTTTTAATTTTATTTACATTGAAAAAAAAATGTATTTCCTGTGGCGGTATACTTTACCATTGAAAGTTATAATACAACTACGCTGCATGTCTATAAATATCTTAACAGAGGACACTTGAATTTATATTATCGCAATGACATATATTATGATAGAGAGTTGTCACCTTAAAAAAATTTCACCAATAAAAATTTCAACACCCTAACATGAAATCAGTATTTTGAGTAATTTTGAATTAGAAGAATTATTAACTATTTTTTATTTTTCTTTTTACAAATCATGAAAAAATTTAAAGATAAATCCATGAAACATACTTACGACGTGATTATTTTAGAGGTCATTAATCGTATGAAAAATCAAATAAAAGAATATATGGTCACAGATTATTTAGTGATAGAGCACAAGAAGTATAAAATATTGAAGGTGAAAAAAATGATATAACAAAATTTTACAATTATTGTATCATAAATTGATCCGATATGAACGATGGAAAATGTTCCTTTACTCAAATCGTAGTTTTTCTTTGTGATCCTCAAGTTTCTAGTCTTGATTCTATGTGTTTTCTTAAGAGAGAGGATATAATTTATGTAAAGAATAAAAAGAATGAAAATGTTGGAATTCAGCAAATGACAATTAGTTGTTTGGTCAGAGTTTGCTAACTATGTACGTATCTTGACTTTTATTGAATAAAATATGACCCATGGGGTCTTTGATTAAAAAAGAATCAACAAATGACTTAAGGATGCCATTGCACAGCTTAAACAGAAATTCAAACTGAACACTGGCATAGATTGGCTTACATGGTATAAACTATGTACAGAAGGAGAAGGATGAAAAGACATTCATGATTTTCGTTTTTAGGGGTGATTCAAAAGTAAGGCTAGTAAAGCTTTTGCTTTAGGCCCCCAAAATTTTTTAAACTATTTTAAAGTTTAAAAAATTTTAGAAGAAAGGACATTGTATGACCTTTTTCAAAACAAATAGCTCAAATTTAGGCTTTAGGACAAATTAGACCACTTGGCTCATTGAAATTTCACTTATTGACCATTTTTTTTATAGGGTAACTTACATAAATCCATGCATTAAGTGATATTACATTTTATTCCAACTATTTGGTTAATTACATCTTATTTTGGTTTTTTGAAATTGTGATACATATGTTATAAGGTGATACATATAAAAAGTGATGCATTTAAAACTGACTAGATATTTATTTAAAGAAGTAATAGATTCTCTTTTATTCTGTGGAGCAAATCACGCGCAATCAGTTACACAATGAATTGATGAGATTTCAATACACCCAATCAACTTTCAAATTTCAATTGGTGACCACTTCAGTTGAAGCAAAGCAAAGGAGCATAACATGGAGGCGGCGGCGGCGGCAACGACGGAATCTGTTCAGTGTTTTGGGGTAGAAGAAGATTGTTGTAGCAGTAACCCTGCTTGTTGCTGATCCTAGAAGGTGTGATCCTAAGAAGTTTAGTGGTTGTGGTGCTTGTTCTAGGTTCCAGAAATCCTACCGTTGATTTTTGTTTTTGTTGGAAAATGTTTATCCTTTATTGCTATTGTTTTGGAATTCTGCTATGAATTTTTAAGTTATTTATGCTTTGGATTTTAAACTTTTATCAAGTGATTGCAGTATCATGTATTAATTTCATGCACAAGTAGATCGATAATGAATTGAATTCTATTTTGCGAAAAAAAAAAATTCAATTGGTGATTGCAAGTTGAGAGTATCTGTGGCTACTTCAAATGCATCCTCTCCCATTCTCTCTTCATCACCAGAAAATGGATCTCCTTGTTCACCAGAAGTTATCTGTTATATTAGTGATATATTTTTATAGTTGAAATAAATGTATGTATCACCAATAATCTGACCGCAAATGTATCACTCATACATTGTCAATACAAATATATCACCAATAATCTAACAGCAAAATGTATCACTCTTACTCTGTTAACAAATGTATCACTCATATATTGATAACAAAATTATTATTCATATGAATCACCGTTGAACTATGAAAATGTATCCCAAAAATTAATATTTTTATATATGTATCAATTGTATTAACAAAAAAATATGTATCACCGACGAATTTCATACTAATATTAACTTAAACATGTATGAATAACTAAATCCCTGAATTTTTAAGTGAATCACCCATTAACAGCATATGAATCACCCAATAATTGATGATGCCGGTGGGGTGAATTTTTTGGTAGACTGTTATTGAGATTTTCGGTGGTGAGTGGAACGTTTTTTGAAATGTATCACTCGTTAACAACATATGAATCACCCAGTAATTGATGACGCTTATGGGGTATTTTTTTGGTAGTCTGTTATGTGATTTCTGGTGGTGAGTGGGTCATTTTTTAGTGGACCGATGCTGGTTCACCGGAACAGTGAGGTTCGGTGATGGGGATGGCTGCTCCGTTTTTAGATACAGTGTAAAACATATGAATCACCCAATAATTGAAATAAATAATTGTATCTGTTATATGAATCACCATAATACCATATGGATCACACATTAATATCATATGTATCACCATTAAAATTATACAAACTGTATATATCGTATGAATCACTATTATATCCATATAATAATATTATATTTATCATTCATATGAATCACCATTACATAATAAACAACAGAGCTCAATTTTTCACTTTTTTAGAATATTTGGGTGTTGACTTAATCCTTGACCAAAGACACCGACATAATTAATTCTTATGTAATGTAATTAAGGCTTACAATAATTAATTGATGGAGGAGAAGAATCAGAAAGGAAGATAGATTTAATTGATGATAGTTGGGGAGAGATTTTACAGAAGAAAATATTTGAAAAAAAATATCTTGCATGAGTTAATGATGGAGTAAAAATAGGATGTGAGGTTTTGATGATATGTATCAAGAGTAAAATTAAAAGTTGAAATTTTATGTAAATTTTTAAAAAATAAGGGATATTAGATAATATAGCCTCTTAAGTTTGAGATTTGTGTAATTTAACCTTTTTTATATGGCCCAATTCGGGCCCTTTATTCAATTTTTTTAAAATTATTTTTTCCTAATTTTTTGGAGGCAAACAACATCTTTTTTTTTTAAAAAAAATAATTAAATATAATTGTATAGAAATTGTGTAAGTGTTCTATAAAATACATATCTATATAAAAATATATAGAAATAATATAGAATGTGTATAGAAACTGTATAGTAATTGTATAAAATATGAATAATTATTTTAGTTAAAGGTTGTATAAAATATGTACAAAAATTATATAATTTTTGTATATAATATGTATATGTGAAAAATATGTATAGAAACTATGTAATTGTTGTATAGAACGTGTCTGAATAATTACTGCAAATACATGTTGTATAGAATGTATAAAAATTGTATATGATATGTATATGTATAATATGTGTATAAAAAGTGTATAATTATTATATAAAACATGTATCTAAACAATTGCGGCTAAATATTATGTAAAATGTGTATAAAAATTATATTATTGTTGCATAGAATATGTATTGGTATAAGAGTGTGTATAGAAACTATATTATTAATGTTTAAAATATGTATATATATATATATATATATATATATATATGCTAGTTTAACAGTACATGTTTTACATGTGCAATGTTTGATTATTTAAACTTAAATAATTTTTATCTATTGCGGAGATTTTTAATGAAGTGTAAAAGTTTAAATCATTTTTCAAAGATTCTTCACACTTTAATATAATAATGTAAACATAAATATATTTTAGTGTAATCACATATATATTTTACCACCAGAAGTTTCAAGTGGATGATTAGGGATGGCAATGGTGCGGTGCAGTGTGGGTGCGGTGCGAGTTTTGAGCTATGCGGGACAGTGTGGATTTTAAGTTATGCGGTGCGGTGCGGATGCGGGGTGGGTTAAAGAAAGTTTTTTCTTAAATGGTGCGGTGCGGGTTATGGGTATATGCGGGTTTAAATTAAAATAAAGCTAAAAATTAGTATTGTTCACGTGAATATACCTAAAACTATATGTATTATTTACTTAAAATTTTATAATATTTAAAACGATATGTATAACAGTACAAATAAATAATTTTATAGTAGCTTTTTTAACATCTCTATTCATTTTTATAAAAATATGATTACTTGTACACGTTATACTTTTTAACAATTTTTTAGTGAAAAGTGATACAATAGAAATTAGTTATTATTTCCTAGTTGTAGATTTGAAAATATTATGATTTTCAATGGAGTTACAATTTTTTCAAAAAAAATAAAAACATACACGGGGCGGGGCGGTGCGGTTATGCACGGATATGAGTGTGGGGCGGGTTTATGCCGGTTTAAAGGTGATGTGGTGCGGTGCGGTTTTAAAATTTGCGGGTTTAGAAAAAACCCGCACCGCACCATTGCCATCCCTATGGATGATGGATCATCACTTCTGCATTTGTCATGCAGTACCTCTTTCCTTTGCTGTCAGAGGTTAAGAGAGACACATCAATTTGAACTATATTTGTGGTATGGTTATTTTTCTTTTTTTTTTTTTTCTATATTTAAAAACTTTTCTTATTTTTAAAGTCAAATTCTTATAAAATCATATATTACGTACTTAAAAGATTTAAAAATTTGATACTTCTGTAATTCTAACGCTTTTATATTTATTTCTAGATTTTTCAAATCTTCTTAAAATCAAATTTAGTTGATTTAGAATTCTTAAACTGATGAAAAAAATATTAGTTGTCGTTAATTCAGATGAATTCTAATAAGAAAATGTTTCACCATAAATATATTTAATTAATTTTTAACTCTTAAATATTAGAAAAAAAAAAGTGAAAAGTCAATTTTGTCTAAAACAAAGACTTTTAATAAAGGGTAAAAACTTCAAACAATATTTCTAAGACCCTATACACTTAAATATATATATATATATGTATATATATATACACATTTGTTTTAATTGTATTTGAAAAATTAAAAATTATACAATTCTATAATTGTTGATTGCTCTTTTTGTTAGAATTAAAAAAAAAAATAGATAAATTATTTTTAAGCAAAGGAGAAAAAAAGGATGAAGAAGCAGTGGCAAACAAAAAAAGAAAGAAGAAGCCCGGACAAAAAGGTAACAAAGCAAAAGAAAAAGGACATGCATCAGCCCAATGGCTACAATATGAAATTTTCAATTCACATGCCATTTTCGGAGGAATATTTTTGGCCGACAGACCACTTTTTCCTCTCCTCAAAATTTTAATATTAAATTTTATAATTTTCAACTTTACTCGAAATAATAATGAATATTGTGAAATACGTCTGAAAAACAATAATAAAGAAAGAAAAACCTACATCCGAAAAAAAGAAATAATAACTTTAAAAAATCATCTAATTTTTACCAGAATATTTTAGAACTTTGAATTAAACAACTCAAGCTTCATATTCTAATATATAAAAGAGTGAAGGGAAGCAGGAGGCGGTCGTCATACTTGCTTCCTTCGTGATTTTACCACATCACCCTAATTAATTATTATATATCATTTACATATTAAAAAATTAATAGTATTTAATAAAAAAATATAAAGCAGAGATTTATGACATGTCTGCTTCAGCTGCTTCAACCGTAATTTTACTATTTCATCCCTAATTAATTATTATAGGTCATTTAAGTATTAAAAAAATATATATATATTTAATAAAAAGATAAAATAAAAAAAATTGATTAACTAACTATTGATGTTTTAAATCAGGGAAAAGAACACTCTATAACACTTTTTAAAACAAATCGCCCAATTTTTAAAAACTTTTCAAAAAGTGACCAGTCGGATATAGTATTTCCGCTTTATAGCCATTTCCTAATTTGGGTCATTTTGGCCTACGTAGTGTCACACCCCTGTTTTTCACCGCATCCGACCCCGCTAGGGAGTTGGCTTTAGAGAAAATGATTTTTTCCAATTAAAGTGATGTTTTGAAAAGGGATTATTTTATTCACAGAGTCGCCACTTGGAATTGAGTTTGGGTGTTTCAAGTTACCTTATTGAATCCCTGTTCAAAAGGAAATGACTCTTTATTTTTATTTTTTGGTCTGCGAACTAGAAATCCGGATAAGGAATTCTGTTGACCGAGGGGAAGGTGTTAGGCACCCCTCGAGTCCCGTGGTTCTAGCACGGTCGCTTTAATGACTTATGTCTATCTAAAACTATTTCGATAAATTGTGTTAAGGCCTATATTCGCTCATTTTTATTATACCGAAAACTTGTCTATCATCTTATATTGAATAAAAATTGATGAAAATTAATTTTAGAAAAATATTTGTCAAGGTGCATTATTGCATCCTTGAATTTTAAAATCTCCCGGAAAGATGCGTATGCCGCATTCTTAATTGAGGCTAAAATTTTAAACATATCTAAAATTTTCTAGCGTTTTAAACGTTGATTAGTTGATTCAAAAAAACAAAAAAAAATAAAAAATAAACACCTTAACAATATACCTTAAACAATATTCAATTAAAGCGGTTAAATTATTACAATTACAATAAAATATTCAATTAATAAACCTTCATTCCTTCAATCGTCTTTTACCTTATGTATGATTTGCACAGAAAATAAAGTAAAATTAATAGGGGTAAATAATAAAAATAACTCCCATGAAATTTAATTACTGTACTTACTATATAGATAAAGATTTGCTTCCGTCAATCAATTACTTCAACACTTATAATAGACTTTAATATTTAGCAATTACTTCAACAAACATCAATTTAACTTAACAACCTCTTCATAAACAAAATAAATTCAAATAAAATAAATGCATACATTAATCAACCTACAAAAATAACATAATTAAAATTAAGGAAATTAAAAAAAAAAAAAAACTTGCTTAACATAATTGCTTACTGAAGCCGAAACAAGACATCAATTTTGATAATGCTCTTGATGAATTATGTCCAATTTAATTTACACGATGAAATCAAACTTTGTGAATACAAAGTTTTTTTTTCGTGTTTAAACATATAAACTTGATAACTTAATTGCATAACAAATAATAATGAAAGTTCACATAATTAATTAATTAATTAATTATATATACTAAATAATGCGAGAAACCACTTCAATATTTTCATTCATACTTCGGTTCATAACGATGAAACTTACAAAAAATATATATATAAAATGGGATAAGAACCTGATGAATTAAACGAATGTAGAAGCAAGAGCGATATCACCAAACTCAAACAGAAACTCGAAACTCGATTTATTACTCCTTTTTCCTTTGTTTTCTTCTTCAAAGTTTTTCTTTGCTGTGTTTTTCTCTCTTTTCCCTCTTCCGTTTTCCTCTTCTTCTTTTTTTCTGTGTTGTGTGTCTTATATCTGTAGTGTAGGTGGGTGTGTGTCGTGTGTTTGTGTGGAGGAAATGAGAGAGGTTAAGTAGAAGTGGGAATTGTGGGGTGGTTTGGGTAGTTTAGGTTTCTTTTTTTTCTTTTTATTATTATTATTATTATTAATAAAATAAAAATGATTAAAAACTAATAAAATATAATATAAGTTAATAACTAGTCTTAGGAATATGATTAAGAAATATTAATATCACAACATTCTTTATTAAAAGTTGAAAGAAGAAAAACAAATATAATTTAGAAAAAATTCTTTTTTTTTCTAAAAATAAATAAACAATAAAATAAAAACTTATTTAAAATGTGACTCTATATTTGTAGTTTTCAAAATTTTTAACAAACCTCAAAAAATAAGATAAATTTAAAATGCCTAAAATAAAAAAAATTAATTGAACATTAAAATGGTATAAAAACATTAGGTTTGGGTCAAAAATTAGGTGTTTACACGTAGTTCATATACAATACTGATATAGTCTATATACAATACTGATACAGTATTCAACTTGGACAATTCGGTCCTTTTAAGTTTTTTTTTTTTTTTGGCTATAAATTGTTTAACTGATTAAATATTATGCTTTTTTTTATTGTTCAAAAATAATAATTAAATTATATAAAAATGATATAATTGTAAAATAGTATATGTATCTTTATGAGATATATGTATAGAAATCGTATAGTTCTATCAAATACGTACAAAATATTAAAAAAAAATATAGAAAGTGTATGAAAATTATACAATTGTTGTATAAAATGTGTAAAAAAAATGTACAGTTATTGTATAAATTGTGTATCAAAATTGTATAATTTTCATATAAAATATTTATTTGTATAAGATTTGTATAGAAATTGTATAAAAGGCGTGTAGAAACAGTATAGAACAAGCCAGTAAATTAGATTGGTTAGAAAGTGAAATTTAAATTCCATGGCCATTTTCATGAAAATGGTTTAATTTGAAGTGTCGTTTCTGTTTTTTTCCTTTTAAATTATCTTGACATCTTTTATGAGGCATGTCTAAATTGTTTCAGAACTATTTTTTATATTAATTTTATTATATCACTTCTAATAAGTTATTTTCTAATTAATTATTATATGTCATTTACATATTAAGAAATTAATAATATTTAATAAACATTTATGACATGTCTATTTCAATTGTTTCAATCGTAATTTTATTATTTCATCTCTAATTAATTATTATGGGTTATCTAAGTATTAAAAATAATATTTAATAAAAAGGATGAAATAAACGAAAAAAATGATAAATTAACTATTGATGTTTTAAATTAACTTGACATCTTATATGAGGCCCGTTTATATTTTTTTCTCAACTATTTTTTGTAGTAATTTTGTTGTATCACTTCTAATAAGTAGTCATTTAAGACATGTCTGCTTCGCGACTTCAACCGTGATATTTGATTGAATTTCGAAATTATATAAGTGTCACTTAAATTGGAATAGAAGAAAAAGTACTATAAATCACAATAATTAGAAACATAAATTATTTTTAAAATATAATTGACTACCAACACTACAAAAGTTTGGACAAGGAGAGTATTATAAATTATAAATGGCTAACAACTTAAAATAGTAAATTACAATGTCAAAAACTATTATAAATTACAATAGCTATCAACTTAAAATATCTAAAAATTATAAAAAATATAATTAATTATCAATATTTTATTTATGTCACATAAATTGAGACTAAAAAATAACATATATTAGGCCCGTGCTAGCACGAGCCTTTGATATCTAGTCAATAAATAAAGTTTTAACACTAACATCCAAGTTAATGTATTGCAAATAAATGTCTAGCATTTTATTCCCTAGAATTAATCCTTACTTTTATTAATAATCATATTAATATGTGAAGTTAAATGTTATGTATCTTTTATAAATACTACACAAAAAACAACTAATATGCAAGAATAAAAAAAGAGAATATTAAATTATTGCAGTATTATTTTTGTATGTATATATATATATTTAAGTTCTTTTATTAAAATTTGATTTTAGACCATTATTTTATTGACACGCCTCTGTTTGTTTCTATTATTATGGTTAATGATACCATTAAAAATTTTAAGTAGTCTTTGCTTTAAGTTAACTTATTATCTCCTTTGGTATTAATTTTTTTTAATTAAAATCTTAGTTATTGATAATAAAACTTTAATTTTAGTTGATATGATATTAATTTGTCTCTCTTTTTATTAACTTGATAATGTTTTTTTAAATGTAGAAATTCAAAGTTTAAATAATATGCTACTGTTTAAGTGAGGCATTGGCTTGGTAATACTGATTGACGTGCAAAAACAACAAGAAATCAAAAAGATCAACGTTGCAAAACGGACAGAAATGGCCAAGTGGGATGAAAGGCTAGCGCTGGAAACTTGTTTCGTGTTAGCTTTTGTACTTTCTATTGGCATGACTATTTAGTTGTTTTTTGAGAATTAGAGAGTTCTGGACCATCCAGAAGTAATCCGATAGAATATTTTACTTTCTATATGTTTTATTGCTTTAGAGAGACAATCAGTATTATATTTATTTATTGCGTGGCGTGGACTACATTGTTAAAGTGTGAGACTTTTCAATACCGTCAAAATAGCTATCTTAGCTATAAGTAATACGAGCTCAATTCGATATATGAATGTCTCCCTTTTGAAATGCATTGGTTGTGCTTTACTTCGCAGCAAGTTAATCTATTTGCCCATGTTAGGTATGTAATTCTACCATAGCATGCTTGTGTTTGTGTTCATATATAGAGTTCAACTTTGTAACACTTATTTTTGTGTACATATTTAGGGTTCAACCTTAAAACATTGAATTATATTGAATTCGTGAACTCATCACTTGATCCACAACTGTCTTGTCAATTAAGGCCGAAAAAGTTAGAGATAAAAAGCAAATAGTACAAGAAATAAGTTTGGAAGATATTACACATAACATTTAAACTCTCCAATTTTATGTGACACCCTTTATTTAGATAATAATTAAGATATTACTTTAATTTACGTATTAGTATACAAGTAATTGTGGGAGAGAATGGTTAAGTCACAGGTGAAGTAATCTTAAAAGACAAGATCAAATCAAAACCCAAATTCGATTACTTATACAAGAAACAATAAACAATATTGCAGTAAACTATTGACTTAACCAAAGTGCAGAATGCATAGTCAAATTGATTAATACCTTGGCTATCCCTCCATGAGTTCTTTGTTTTTCTTAGTTTGCTCGTCAATTGCTAATGCATTCAATTTCTCTCATAATACATTAATGATGGTAAAACAACTTCGTAAGTCGCTCAATTGGTAAGCAAGAACTTCGCTCAATGATTTGTGATCTGTGTTTGATTTTGGAATCACTTCCTCTTTTTCCTTATTTGATGAATTTTGTGTTAGTTCTTATCAGGAACTTGTTTGTTCGTTGTTTAGTAAGGTACTTTGATATAACTACATATGAGTTTTAGGATTTGTAGTTAAGTTCTTGCTGAATAATTATTTCTTCAGCTTCTGTGCATAAATGTTTATCTTCTTTATCATCTCTAATTGTGGTGCTTTGAATGAGAATCATGCTTAAGTAAAGGTGTTGACCTATTTGATTAACTCCGAGAGCATATAATTGTGTGTGTTACTGCAGATACTATACTACTAGAGTACGTGCTTTGCACGTGTACCTCACGCCAATTAATAAAATTTTATATATTTTTTTTATACTTTACTTTATAAAACTATACATCAATTAATATGAATATTTTGATAAAATACTCATTAGCCATTATTTTTTAAAGAGTGTGTAAAATTCAGAATAAACAAACAAAAGTGAATGAAAAATAATTTATAGCCACAAAAATTATTTATATATGACCTTACCTACCTTATAGGTATGGAGAAATTATTTCTCAAAAGACTTAACACTAAATAGTGGGATTAATTATTTAATTGACCTTTGTGTCACCTTAAATAACAAATAAAAGTATCCTTAGATAAAGACTCACATCATCCCAAGAGAATTGTATCAATGAATATTATGTTGGCTTAGTGCAATTGAAAAACAATTAAAATGCTAACCTGAATGAACTCTATCAATAAAATTTTTTGTGTTGGCGGTAATTATGATCTTGTTAGTCCAAAAAGAATTACATGCAATATTACAATAATGTTCAATATTTATATTACTCCATGAGAATATTTAGGATCCATTTAGTTGTAAATTTTTTTTATTTTTTCCAAAACTATTTGTACGCCAAAATGCTATTTTCACTTTTTTAAAACTTTTATTTTTTTATTTTCATAAAAATAACCCCATCTAAATTATATTTCATGTTTAAATCACATTATATTTTTCTAGAATATATTTAAATTCTAAATGTTTATTTAAAAAATAATGACAAACACAACTCTAAATTCAATTCCAACTTAAATTTCAAACAAAGTGAACTTTTTTCAAGGCCAAAAGCCCACTAAATTAATTTCAATAGCTTACTCAACTTGATAAATTAATTGATGTTATAAATAACGATGTATCTTTGCCGCCATAAGCATACTTTGTAATAGAGGGGTTTCTTAGTATAATGAGGTATACTTTCATCGTCCTTCTGGCCTTTTCATCTTTAAAATAAAGTATGATTATCTGAAATCAAATCAATTCCGATGTAATATAAATTTTCTAATATTAATAGACATTGTTAAGATTTTAGATATTAAAGAATATGAAATCAAAAAGCACTAAATCTTTTCCGGATCAAACTAACCTAATAATAAAACTAATTAGTACAAGAATTTTAAAATTAAATTGACATTAAATAGTAAATTAAACCTAATTCTAATTTCCATTTACATTCCACGGCAGTTTGGGTAGAAATTAACTATATGTCCTAAATCTATAGTATTGTTATAAAATATAAAATAAAGAACAAGAAAATAGAGAAAAAAGAGAGGAGACTTCTGTATTTCTCATGACGAATTCTTGATGAGTGAATTACAATAAAGGAAAATCTCTTTATTTATTGGAAAAAACTAACCCTTGGGTTTCTAACTTTTCCATAAATAGATATTCACTATCTATGGTAAAGTAGACATTCACTATGTATGGTAAAATAGATATTCATTATATATGGTAATATATTTGTAACACTCCCCCTTGAATGTCTAATCGATAGATAATGTGCCTCGTTAAAACCTTACTAAAAAAAACAGTGGGAAAAAAATCCAGTGAAGAAAAAAAGTACACATCTCTAACAATACACATATCGGTTGCCTCATTAAAAATCTTACAAGGGAAATCCAGTGAAAAAAACCTCGTAAGGGAAAAAGAATACAACGCGTATTAACTCCACCTAATGAGAACATCCTTGAGCTTTTACATCCCGATCTTGTGCATCATCTTCTTGAAAGTTGTAGTTGGAAGAGACTTGGTGAATAAATCAGTCACATTGTCACGTGAGCGAATTTGTTGCACGTTAATATCACCATTCTTTTGGAGCTCATGTGTATATAAAAGCTTTGGCGAAATGTGTTTCGTTCTATCTTGTAATAACCCTACAAATTATTTTATAAAATTATCCTGTTTTAACCCATCTAGTAATTTTTAGACATTATTTTATAATAATAGGTCAAATTGATGTTTTCTTAACTCTTGACAACTATGTATAAGAATAAATTTTAGTGGGTAGGGTTATTATTAGGGATGTACACAGGTCGGGTTGGTTAGATTTTTATTTTTTTTAAAAAACAAACTAATCATGTCGGTTTATTAAAACTATAAACCAAATCAAACCAACATAAAATTATTTTTTTTGGTTTAGGTTTTAGTCGTTTTTTTTTATAATCTTTAGTTTTTACAATTATATTGTGATCGAAGATCCTAGATCAAATATATTTTCAATCATGTGCTAATGAAAAATCATAATTATGAAAAAATGAGGAGCGAAAAACTCTCTTGATACTAAAAAGTGAGATGAAGAGTGTTTAGGTTTTAAGTTTATATTGGATTTTCGATTATTTAATTAGCAATTAATGGACAAATATTACAATTTAAAGACCCAAATCTAAATATATATAGGGCAAAATTCAGAAATAGTATACTTATCCCCTTAATTATGAGTTTCATAGCAACAGTTTCATAATTACATAATATAGCAAGTTGTATTTTGTATTTTTGCAAACTGTTGCTACAAAAATACAAATACATATGATTTTTACTGCCCTTATGATCGATATGTATTTTGTATTTTTGCAAACTATTGCTACAAAAATACAAATACATATGTTACAAAATATAATTTGATAAAAGCGTTGCTATTTTTTGTAATTTAATACTTAAGTATGTTACTTTATGTATTTTTTTCAATATATATCTACATCTACTTTCAAATTATTGAAAATTATTAAAACTAGTTGAAAAAGTATTTAAAAAGTAGATTATAATTAATAATTTTTGTATAAAAAAGTTTGAATATTATATATATATATATTACGTCTGTTTGATTCGGGTTTGGTTTGACTTTTTTTTGGTTAACACAAAACCAAATCAAGAATGGTCGATTTTTTTTTTCTAATGTCAAACCAATCAAATCAAACCATGAGTCGATTTTTTTTCTCAGTTTGGTTTGGTTCGTCGGTTCAGTTTGACTTGACGATTTGATTTATACACCCTAGTTATTATATTTATTAATACCAACAGAAAAAATTGGAGGAAGAGGACACGACAGTTAGCAGTACCATCTCTCTCGTCTACGTTTTCAAAGAAGATCTCTCGGCTAAGCTTCAGGTTAGAAGTATTTTGAGTTGATATACATATATATGGTAGCCTGTTTACTATTTTCTTCGTTTAAAAAAGAAAAACCTACTTTGATTTGACATAAAGTTTAAGAAAATAAAGAAGACTTTTGAATCTTGTGGTTTTAAATTAAAGTTGTGTCAAATGAATCAAAATATCCTTTAATCTTGTTGTTCTTAAACATGTCATGTGAAAAGTTAAAATTAAAATATTACCAAAAAAAAGTTATTTTTTTAAAAATAAATTAAAAAAAAAAGATTATTTTTTTTTTAAACGGAGAAAGTATTATGTGATGGTTTTAAATCTCATGAACTAGTGGTGAAAATAGTTCGTACCTTTAGCGTTGATCAGAAATATAAAAAAAAAAAGAAAAAAAGAGCGACTGCCTTTTTGGAGAGAGAAAAAATGACACGAAGGAAACATGAATCCGTATTCTTTTAAGGGAAAATACATATATATTCTTCCTTCTAGACTATATGGTGCTAGTGGGGGGTTTTATTTGATTAAATTTTTGTCACATTTTGGCACCTAGTTTGCTGTAAAAGTGCTGACTACTAGATAGAATGTGTCACATTTTAAAGTTGTTGATTAAAAGAATGTCATGTAGAGTAAAATGAGGCAATGGCTACTGACAACTGTCTCCTCCATTATATTATATGACCCTGGATAATTGTTAACGCTACGATAGATAGTATAGTAGGCGCTGGCAGTTTTGCGATAATGGACGTACGATACTATAATTATCATTTTCGTGTATCGCTCTAGATTCCAAAATTTAGAAAAGTAGAGTTTTAAGTCTATAATTTCTTAGACTAAGAATTTATTAAATTAAAAATGTTGCATTTGATTAGATTAGACTCGTTCGGAGGTAATTAAAAAGGCTAATGCTTTCATTTGATCCTTTCGGCCTCAAGTTAACTTCACGAATCTTCTTTTAAGGCAAGTTGAGATTTTTCTTAGGCTCTTTTTTCAAAGTGTTTATTTGAATATTTGTTAGTGATGTGTAATGAGAGTAATGAGAATTGGAGGTCCCGTATAGGTGATTGTGACGAGCATCTATGCGGGTACCGATGTTGTTTGAGGAAATAAAATAAGTTAATTGTATGTTTAAACTGTTTTTCCAATTTTCTAGCATGATGGACTGATTTGTTATGGTAAATAAATTATTGAAAAAACTAGCTAATGATGATACTCTCACTTGATAAGTTGAGTTGACTTTGAAACTGATGTCTGATCTGATTTAAGACACGAAGTGCTTTGCTCGACTTTATTGATGATTTGGGGTTGGAGTTGCACGCATGCACATCACGCATTGCATTTCATATGGGATCGGAGTGCACGCCTGTACAATATTATATATAATTATTGGGATCGGAGTGCACGCCTGCATAGTATATTTATTAGGATCGGAGTGCACGCCTGCACATTATATATATTGAGATCGGAGTGCACACCTGCACAGTATATTTATTGGGATCGGAGTGCACACCTACACAATATATTGATTGGGATCAGAGTGCATGGCTGCACAGTACATGAACCTTGTGAGTTCCCCATGGATCCTAACCTGAAAGCCGTTGCTCGGTAGGTGTGTACACAACATATGCATTGCATTGCATTGATTCATTTGGTTCAACTTAGTTAAAGTGTATTGTACTTATTGTATATGTGTTATTTATTTAGCTGGATTGAGAAATTCTTGGATTATGTTTTGATATCCTTATGACTGTTAAACTTGACTATTCAGTTAGATTAAGGTGGTTTACCTGAGTGCGGGTTATATGTTTATTTTTAGATGATTTACGTGATGTTACTCGTCACCACTTTGAATTAGGATCGGTTAACAATGCTTGCTGAGGTTCCGTACTCACTCTTGCTTTTTCTGCACCTTACGTGCAGGTACAGATCCGACGACCTCTGAATATTAATTCTTGTGGTTTCTTCTTTGCTAGCATCGTTGGAGATTCGAGGTAGCTGCTACTGGCATTAGAAACTACTGAAATTTCCTTCAGCCTTATCCTTAAGCATTTTTAGCATTTTGAAAGACTCAAACTTTCTTTTGGTTCTGTATTTAGTGGTTTGTATTAGTGATTTTCAGATCTGGGATTATGTACTATTTAATTTTACTAGCCTGTTAATCTATTTATGAATTTATTTGGGATTGGTTATGTTCTTATTTTCTTCCGCTTTTATGAGTTTGAGATGTTCTTGGAATTGGGTATTTGGCTTACCTATCACAGAAGATGGAATAGGTGCTATCACGATCCCAAATTTGGGTCCTGAAAAAGGGTATCCGATCCCCAAGTTCATTGGTTTAACAAATACAAGTTGAGTCTAGTAGAGTCTCGCGGATCGGTGCGGAGACGTCCGTTACTTATCTTCGAAAGGCTATAGGACTTTAGGAAACATTCATTTTAGTCTCTCTCTTATCGTGCAATATTGATCTTTTAAATTTAAATACTGAATTCTTATCTTATCCTCTCACAGATGGTGAGGACTCCTGCACCTCAAAATCGCAGTCAGGAGCCTCCACCAGCCCCCCACCTGATTGCTAAAGGGAGGATACCTATATGGGGTAGGAGATACGGTAGGGGCAAAGGTTGTGGTAGAGAGAGAACTCCAGAAGTTGCTCAGATTCCTGGCAGGGCAGGGTCTCTCGAGGTTAAGTTTGAGGCAGGAGATGATGGTGTTCAGGTTCCAAGTGATGATGTAGGCCCAATCAGGCACCACCAGGGTTTGTTGTTGTATCGCATCTTTAGAATACCTTGGATAAAATATTAGGTGTTTTGGAGACTATTGTTTAGGAAGGCAGATCACTTGGTACTCCGCAAGGTTCACATGTTAAGTGGGGGCGCAGACCCTAGATCAGCAGCCTATTTCGATCTATCAGGGTCCAGTAGTTCAGCCAACATCGAGGTATGATGGTATGCCATTACCAGGGGTTGGATCTACCATTGGAGGTATGACAGTTATGTCTGATAAGGAGCAGTAGCGGTTTGAGAGGTTTAAAAAGATGGATCCACCACAGTTTCAGAGTGATCTGCGTGAGGTTACCTATAAGTTTTTGGTCAGTTGCCGCAAGATACTTCAGAGTGTGGGATTAGTTGACTCCCATGGGGTTACTTATGCTGCCTTACAGATGCGTGGTCCTGCCAAGTAGTGGTGGCGCTTTTATATTAACACCAGGCCAGTAGGTTCTCCACCGATGACTTGGGCTATATTTGCATAGGCTTTCTTTGATAGATTCATTCCTCGAAGCTTAAGGGAGGAGCGTAGGCACCAATTTGAGAATTTGATGCAGGAGGACATTTTTATAGCTGAGTACGAGAGACTATTTTATGCCTTAGCCTGTTATGCTATGGTGATCTTGCCAGACAAGGCCAAGATGATCAGGAGGTTTATGAGGGGTTTGATACTTAGGATCAGAGAGGCCGTGTTCGCTGTAGCCCAATCTGGAGATTCTCTTCAGAGGGTGGTTGAATCGGTAAAAAAGTTTGAGTTGATGCATCGTGAAGAGTATGGGGATCTGAGGGACAAGAGGTCCCGTACTTTAGGTCGATTCAGTGGTATCTCATCTGGAAGTAGGGGTTCTTTTAGAAGAGATTTTCGCCCTCAGCATGGTAATTGGTAGGCCAGTTCAGGCAATGATGCAGACAGTAGAAGGTGGATATTCAAAGTTTTTATGGTTCAGGACAGGCTTTATAGGGTTCTTATCAGCGATTTTTAGGCCGTGGTGGCCATACCAGATATTTAGGTCCTTCTCGACAGTTGGTGGCTCTTAAGTCTTGTTATGAGTGTGGTAGTCAGGATTATCTTATCCAACATACATTCAGAGATGTCCACAACAGAGTTATCAGGCCCCTATTAGAGAAGCAGTACCCCCCATTAGGGGTAGAAGAAGATCTCAGAGAGCTAAAGGTGCACCACCAGCTGGTAGGAGAGGTGGTAGAGGAGTGACTCGGCTGATATATAATAGACCTCAGTGTTATGCCTTTCCATGAAAGCCCAAGGCAGAGTCTTCTGATGTAGTCATTACAGGTATTGTCTCTGTTTGTTATCGACCTGCTTCAGTATTATTTCATCCTGGTTCTACTTTCTCCTATGTGTCTGCATACTTCGCTTCCATCATTGATATGAGTTGTGAGTCTATGGCTGTTCCTATTCATGTTTCTACTCTAGTAGGTGATTCCTTAATGGTGGATCAGGTATACTGATCCTACATTATTTCTATTTTGGGGTGTGATACCTGCGTAAATTTGATTATCTTGGATATGGTTGACTTTGATGTAATTTTAGGCATGGATTGGATTTGTCCTTATCATGCTATCTTGGACTGTCATGCCAAGACAATTACTGTAGCTATGCTTGATAGCCCGATACTACAATGAAGCGGTGTTTGGAGTTCGTTTTCATTCAGGCTCAGCGGTTAGTTGAGAAGGGTTATCTATCATATTTGGCTTATGTTCGTGATACTGATACCGAAATACTTTCTTTAAAGTCAGTGAAGGTGGTTAGAGAGTTCGTAGATATATTTTTTACTGATCTTCCAGGTGTTCCTCTTGATAGAGATATTGATTTTGGTATTGATTTGGAGTCGAGTACTAAGCCTATTTCTATTCCTCCTTATAGGATGGGCGCCAGCTGAGCTGAAAGAATTGAAAGATCAACTTCAAGACTTGTTAAGCAAGGGTTTATTCGACCAAGTATATCACCTTGGGGTGCACCAATATTATTTGTGAAGAAGAAAGATGGGTCTATAAGGATGTGCATTGATTATCGGTAGTTGAACAAGGTAACAATCAAGAACAAGTATCCTCAACCGTGTATTGATGACTTATTTGATCAGCTTCAAGGTGCTTCTGTGTTTTCGAAGATTGACTTGAGATCAGGGTATCATCAGTTAAAGATTTGAGCTTCGGACATTCCTAAAACTTCTTTTCGGACTAGATATGGCCACTATAAGTTCTTAGTTATGTCCTTTGGGTTGACTAATGTCCCAATAGCGTTTATGGAGTTGATGAACAGGGTGTTTCGGCTTTATCTTAATTCTTTTGTGATTGCGTTCATCGCTGACATTTTGGTGTATTCTAAGAGCGAGGCAGATCATGCAAAACATTGGCCAAATTGATATTTTCTTAACTCTTGACACCTATGTATAAAAATAAATTTTAGTGAGTAGAGTTATCATATTTATTAATACCATCAGGAAAAATTAGAGGAAGAGGGCACTACAGTTAGCAATACCATCTCTCTCGTCTACGTTTTCAAAGAAGATCTCTCGGCTAAGCTTCAGGTTGGAAGTATTTTGAGTTGATATATATATATATATATATATATGGTAGCCTGTTCACTATTACGAGATAGTGTTAAATCTCATGAACCAATGGTGAAAATAGTTCGTACCTTTAGCGTTAGACAGAAATAGAAAAAAAAGAGTTAGTCTTTTTGGAGATAGAAAAAATGACACGAAGGAAACATGAATCCATATTCTTTTAATGGAAAATACACATACATTCTTCCTTCTAGACTATATGGTGCTAGTGGAGGGTTTTATTTGATTAAAATTTTTGTTACACTATGGCACCTAGTTTACAGTAAAAGTGATGCCTATTAGATAGAATGTGCACGTGGTCCAAGACTAGAAACTGTTGTCTGATCTGATTTAAGACACGAAGTGCTTTGCTCGAATTTATTGATGATTTGAGGTCGGAGTTGCACGCCTGCACATCACGCATTGCATTTCATATGGGGTCGGAGTGCACGCCTGCACAATATATTTATTAGGATCGGAGTGCACGCCTGCACAATATATATATTAGGATCGGAGTGCACGGCTACACAGTATATTTATTGGAATCGGATTGCACACCTGTACAATATATTGATTGGGATCAAAGTGCACGCCTGCACAGTACATGGACCTTGTGAGTCCCCCATGGGTCCTAACCTGAAAATCACTGCTCGTTAGGTGTGTGCACAACATATGCATTGCGTTGCATCGTATTGCATTGATTCATTTGATTCAGATTGGTTAAAGTGTATTTGTTGACCTTGTACTTATTGTATATGTGTTATTTATTTTGCTGGATTAAGAAATTCTTGGATTGTGTTATGATATCCTTATGACTGTTAAACTTGACTATTTAGTTAGATTAAGATGGTTTTCTTGAGTGTGGGTTGTATGTTTATTTTTAGATGATTTACGTGGTGTTACTCGTCACCACCTTGAATTAGGGTCGATCGACAATGATTTCTGAGTACACGTGGTTCCGTACTCACTCTTGCTTTTTCTGCACCTTACGTACAGGTACAGATCCAACGACCTCCGAATATTGATTTCTGTGGTTCCTTCTTTGCTAGCATCATTGGAGATTCGAGGTAGCTGCTACTGGCATTAGAAACTACTGAAATTTCCTTCAGCCTTGTCCTTATGCATTTTTTCGCATTTTGAAAGACTCAAACTTTCTTTTGGTTCTGTATTTAGTGGCTTGTATTAGTGACTTCCAGACCTGGGATTATGTACTATCTGATTTTACTAGCCTGTTAATCTATTTATGAAATTATTCGAAATTGGTTTTGTTCTTTTTTTCTTCCGCTTCTATGAATTTGAGATGTTGTTCTTGAAATTGGGTATTTGGCTTACCTATCACAGAGGATGGAATAGGTGCCATCACGATCCTGAATTTGAGTCATGAAATATCTCCTTTTATGAATTCTACCTTAAGTTGTTTATGCATGCTGCATTATCTTTATATAAAATCGTGGGTACTTTGTCACATTTCAAACAACATTTTTCTCAAATTATATATATCATGGATCTCAACCATACACATTCTTGGCTTGTTTTATGAATAGCTATTATCTCAGCATGGTTCGATGAAGTAGCTAGATAGACTGCTTTGTATATCTCTAAGATATGATAGTATCCCACATGTGAACACATTACATGTTTGAGATCAAGATTTATGTGTGTTAAATAAATACCCAATATTAGCATAATCAATAAGATCGGAACTACAATCTTTAGATTAAATAAGCTCATATGTTTGATCTCTTTTCGCTGTCTCCTAGTAGGAGCAGAACTATACCTTGCTAACAAATTGATCGAAAAGGCTTTATCAGGCCTTGTGGTATTTGCAAGATACATGAGTGCACTAATTGCTCTAAGGTATGGTACTTCATAACCAATCTAAATTGGTATATTTTTCATTTCAGCAAATAATCTATTGCTTTTGAAAACTCTCCAAGAGTTTCAATAATTTTCAAGCTATAAGCTTATACAATATAAGGATTATAAATAAGTTTTCCATAAATTTTTAAATGCTTCAAATATTTTGAATCCTTAAAAAGCTTCCATATAAATTTTGTCAACTGACAATATTCAACATTTCATGTGTGATATTTTTAAGTGTCTGGACTGTAAATCAAATAAGTTTTATGCTTACCAAGATGCATCCTTTCATATCACTTGATAAATATTTATATGTCAGCATGCTTAAATAAACATTGAATTTAGATCCTCATAATCTTTTACAATATTGCGCCAATATTGTATTAAAGAAATTATCAATGATATATCATTTTGTATCGGTTCACAATGTGACATTTTAAGATCCCATCACTTTATTATTTTCAGGTACCTGAACCTTTCATAAGGTTTCATGAAGTGTTATGTCTAGGCTCTTCAAGAGCACATTGCCTTCTTATTATAATTATTTGCTCCTTATCCTTTTCAAGAATAATTTCATTTGGAACTGATTGGTTTACCGCGCTTTATGTATGTGTAGACTTTGTCCTTTAAGGACATAAAATAGGAGCACTTGCAGCTTAAATAAAAGATTAAATTTGAGTCACCAAATACTTTCGATATTTGACTTGAATTATCTTTTGAATGAGGATCTGATGATAATTCCTAACATATTTCATATCTGCTTATAATCTTCCCTTTATGTTAGAAAAATTACCATACATCCTCCATCTTCTTTGAAGAATTCATCTTTGTGCATCATGGTATATTTATTAATTATATACCACACATCAAAATTATTAGATGAATAGCGAGTGGTTCCTGACACAAAATCAACTTTGGGGGAATTAATCATATTTATTGGTTTGATCCATACAAGTACTTTTGTATATAATATTTCAAACCAACACATGAACCTTTTATTCTCATTAACAATGGTTCATCTATTTATTGAAGGCATTTAACACCATCTTAACTAGCATTAGTAAGATGAATTGCCTTGATTACACAATCTGGAAATTATGTTCTTAACTCAATTTATACTTAGCAAACGACTTTTTGAATGTAAATCGTAGGTTGACAATAAACTCATATGTGATCATCTTATATCGATGCATCTTAATAGATCGCATGACAGGTGAACGGGCTCATATTCACCTTTTATTCTTTTCAGATTTTGAGGAATCAAATCCCAACATTAGTTGGTCCAACAAACTTATCATGAAAACAAACAACATTAAAAGTTTATAAAGAATTTCCTAGTTCTTCAATATATGTTTAATACTCACTATGCACACCTTTAGGATGTTGCAATCGTTCATGTCGGTTTATGAACTTTTATACTAGTAAACTCCAAGTTTACCATGACATGTATTTTGTTTTCTTTAGTAAATTTCAGATTTACCATTATATGAATAAAATTCAAATTTACTACTTTAGAAGTAGATTTCAAAATAACTCTTCTCAATCATTCAACCTCTTTCGGAGGTGAGTTGTGATATCATCACAATCAAGTGCATGTTTGTATTGATAAGTTTCACTAAATATTATCACATTCACTCCATGAAATGAATCTATGCTTATAACAATCAAAATTCTCATTCACAAGAATGGAATATAATCGTGCCTTAAGCCTATCAATATTATGATAGCTTATAACCTCTTTCAAGATATTGCTAATTCAAGAGAAAATCGAGGTTTGCATATAATGTAGAGAATTTTTTCTCTAAAATATCTTATAATCATAATAAGCGTGTGAAAATATTATCACTTTTGATGATTATTATCATATTGTCCCTTCACACTTATATTTGTATATTCAATCCCTTGTCTTCTTTCAAACATATAATGCACTGCTACCACATTCACTTCAGAGAATGAAGCATATTCAATGGGACATATCTCATGGTTTTTCACAAACACCCATTATTTTGCCTTAGCCATCATAATATCATCAATATAGTGTATTGAGATTCAAACTCAATATCTTATCCATATAAAAAGGCATCTTAGGCAATAACTCGATGGGACTTGAACCAAACATCTTATCATCATGGTGCGTTGGAACTTTTAACCCATTGTCTTACCCTTTTAATAAGATGAGACTTAAATTCATCATCGTATCTTTTAACAATATTGTTCATAAACAAATTGAAAGCATAAGTGGTTCCAAACTAATTATTTTTCCTCAAATTCAACAATAATTATATCATTAGTAGCAAAAGACAAATAACATAAAGAATCACTAACCTTGAAATTACCTTTAGATTTATAACCTCACCTTGTTTGACAGAGTCTCGTGCTGATAACGTGTTATAAAATATAAAATAAAGAATAAGAGAAATAGAGAGAGAAGAGACAAGACTTCTTTATTTCTCATGATGAATTCTTAAGGAGTGAATTACAATGCAGGAAAAACCCTTTATTTATATCCAATTACCCCCCTAAATTATACCCAAAAAGGCTATGACACACCTCAACTTAAAGAGGGTCCTATTACCCCTGAACTAATTAAAAGTGTAATTTTGATACCCTTAGTACCTACGTGGAACATACGTGGCACCAACGTGATACAACACACTGAAGTGTCCACGTAGGCACACATGTGCACCACATATGTGCCATGTAGGCACTAAGGGTGTCAAAATTACACTTTTAATTAGTTCGGTGTGGGGGGGGGGGGGGGGGGGGGGGGAGGGGGGAGGAGGTAATAGGACCCCTTTTAAGTTGAGGTGTGTCATAACTTTTTTGGGTATACTTCAGGGGGGTAATTGCGTATTTTCTCTTTTATTTAGTAGCCGTTTGGCCATGAAAACTAAAATTTTTCAGAGTTGGAGTTGAAGTTGGAGTTGGAGTTGTGTTTGGCCATGTCTTTTTTTTTTTTTTTTTGACTTTTGAAAAAACTTTTTTAAATATGATTTTATGCCCCAACTTTTACAAACTATCAAAATCACCCAACTAAAATTTACCTACTAACAGAAAAAGAACACAATTAGCCACTTTTATAAAAATAATTACATATACATGGTCATATCTAATGAATTTCAATTATGACATATATAATATTTACATTAATAGCCGTTTCTCATATTTGAAAATTTTAAATATGGATGTTATATTAACAGATCACTGCTTCCTATTTTTTAGGTGACAAATAATCTTTCAAACAAATTTATTTTTTCAAGAATTTATTTAATTTATTTCTTTTACTTTTTTCGTTCCTAAAAAGTAGGAAATGATGAGTTGTTATTAAATTTTAGGGTGCCGCTAATTTATTTCTTTAATTTTCTTATATGTGAAAGATTTTACTGTGTGTCAGTAAATTATTTCTATGTAAAACATACTTTGCATATTTATGGTATATTATATCATATACCATAAATATATAAATATGCTTAGTACGTTTCTTTATACTTTGTATATTTATATACGTGTGTATATGATATATAAATGGTATAAACTTCATATATAACATACTTTGTATATTTATGTTATAAATATGCTTAGTATGTTTCTTAATACTTTGTATACTTATATATGTGTGTATATGATATATACATGGTATAAACTTTATATATAACATACTTTGTATATTTATGTTATAAATATTACTTTATATATTTATGGATATAAATATAATACTTTGTGTTTAAATATATCAAATATTATGGTATATAAAGGTAACAGTTGCAGTTTAAGGTATAAATTTGTTAAATTGGATATATTTTTTTTATGAAAAATATGTATCACCAATTTATATTTTTAGCATATATATGGTATAAACTATTTATATTTGAATAGTATAATAAGGATGTACACAATATAATATATATAATCAAATTAAAAATGAGAACAATTTGTGGCAGTGGTAAACTAATCTGCTACAACTTTATTAATTTCATAAATATAGAAAACGATTATCCATTATTAATTACACGACTATAATTCCTTAAACGTCCGTATCACAACAGAAAAATTATTATTATTATTATTATATTATAGTAATTAGGATCATTAGCAGTAAAATAATGTCTTAAATAAGGGAGAAAATTAAATAAGGGAGAAAAATAATGATGAGAGAGAAAAAGAGATGTATATTAATTAGGATAGCATTAAGTTTGAAATTATAATTATCTTATTTTTTAAAACTGCTATATACGTAATATTGAAAAAGTAATATTATAAGGAGAGTTTTATGTAAAAATTTAAAAGATTAGCGTTATATGTAATAATAATAAAATTTGAAATTGGAATTGAAAAATTGTGAAAACATCAAAAATCTGTTTTCTCTTTTCAGAAAATTTTTTCAAAATTATTTTTCGAATTTTCATGGCCAAACACCACAATTTCCAACTCCAAAATTTATTTTCGGAAAAAAGAAAAAAAAATTCATGGCTAAATGGGCTCTTAATACTTACTCATAAAAAAATTAAAAATGGCAAAAAATACACTAACAGTAGTGTTAGGATTTGTTCTGAATTTTCTACCTTACTTGAATTCCATCATAATTATGTTTTACTTCAAAAACGTACATTTCTATTAGGTTTATTCTTTCTTAGAGTAAGGGTTTTGTAGCTCTATAAATAAAAGATCTCTGTTTTGTTTAGGGGTAGATTTCTCTCAATAGATTTTGTGTTTTTCAATATTAGTTTTTTTAATATGTAGGTCGTTTGACCAAATATATCAATAATATATATGTTTTTAGTATATTTTTATTTGTCATCCGAATTATCACCGTCATGGTTTGCAAACTATTGGCTTCCGCATGACACCCTCTCGATTTTAAACCCAACAAGTGGTATTAGAGCCTACGGTTCAAAGGACCAATGATTTGGTGAGACGAGATTAAAGACGGGTTCAAAGCGGTTTCAAGTTAAGATGTAACCAATTTGATAAAATTGAAGATCTTTGCCTAGCTACATGGGAGAAGGAGTTTAAAACAAATTTTCAACATTCCTGCTATTGCATCTTTAAAATATTCTTAAATCATTTTTAACTCATAATATTTTAAACTTTATTTTTTAACCATGACAAGCAACAATGATAAAGATTACGTGAAGCAAAAGATGATGATCAATTTTGTCAGAAAATTCAAGCCAGGGGAGATTTGTTAGGATATGTCCTAAATTTTCACCTTACTTGTATTCTATTATAATTGTGTTTTATTGTGAAAGGATTTCTTAGTGGAAAAAATTTTCTAGTAGGAAAAAATCTCTTTCCTACTAAATTTCTATTAGGTTTATTCTTTTTTAAAGGAAGGATTTTGTAGCTTTATAAATAGAAAATCTCTCTTCTCAAATCATAACACAATAGTATCCACAATATATGTATTTAAGAGTTTTATTTGGGAAAATCTCTTCTAATAGGTTTTGTGTTTTTCAATATTAGTTTTTTAATATGTAGGTTGTTTGACTAAATATATTAATAATATATATGTTTTTAGTATATTTTTATTTGTCATCTGAATTATCACCGTCTTAATTTGTAAACTATTGACATCCGCTTCACGCCCTCTCGATTTTAAACCCAACAAATAGCTAACTTATAACTCACACTCTTACCTTTTAAATATATACTTTTTTAGGTTTAAAATGTTAACGGAAACAAAATGCACTAACGAATTTTCTCAAGCAAAAAATTAAAAGATAAAATATTTTCTTTTAATAACAAAATTAACAAACCTAGAAGATAAATAACAAACTCCCAACAAACCTAATCCCCAATATTTTCTTTTAATAACAAAATTAACCACTTCCCTCAATAAAATTTTAACACCTCATATCACCACCCCACACCCTACCCCCACATATCCCCTACCCCATCACCTCACGTTTGTTTCCTTTTTCTTTTCCAAAACAAACTCACACAAAAGCGACCTCACGAGATGACATCACAGCAACAACAAATCATCTTTATCACAATATATACATATTTACATACACACTGATATTGATATTCATTCACACACCCACAATCACTGAATCCATCTTTCCATTTTCCATACTACATCAACCCACCACAATACCACACAGTGAATAAACACACACAGCTCACAACACTCACTGACCGAATACAACTTTACCAACAAGCTCACACATATTTTCACAAATTCACCTCACAGAAAACTAGGGGTGTGCATCTGTCGGTTCGGTTCGGTTTTATGTGTTATTGGTTTGGTTTATCCATTTTCGATTTTTAAATATGTAAAATCAATAAGATATTTTCTTATCGGTTTCGGTTTATCGATTTTTGGTCCTTAACTGTCCGGTTTTCGGTTTAACCAATAAGAAAATACTTATAAAATAGAAATAGTAACAACTAACTTAAAAAAATGAAATCTTAGTTACCGCCAAAATCCTACGCAATGCATTTTAGTTTACAGGAATCTTCAAACTTGAACTGAATATTAGTTAGAAAAAAATATTAAATCCTAATTGTTGGAAGCTATAAATGCTTCAAGCTTTTCAATGCGATAATAACCGAACTTTATATTATCTATCTATCTATCTATCTATCTATCTATCTATAACTTTGTGTATCCTTATTGGATTATCGGTTTAACCGATAACCTAATAAGCTAAAACCAAAACCGAACCATTTACCCAATAAATTTTTTTATAAAACTAATAAAAAATCGTTAACCCAATACCAATAACATTTTTATCGGTTCGATTTATCGATCGGTTCGATTTTTGCACACCCCTACAAAAAACAACATAGACAATTTTGCTCTTCCACACAAACACACATAACAGTGCACACAAGGAAAATGGGGAGTGAACAAAAAATCAGAGAGAAAACTAGAGAGAGTTCGGATAGAGAGTGAACGGAGGGAGGAGATCGGGGCAAACCAGCGAGAACACTCTTTTTTTTCCTTAATTTTCGATGAATTCTCGTCGAAAAACGTTATCTTCACCGACAAACGCCCCATTTCTGACCGGACATACCGCCAGCCACCAACGTCGGCCAAATCCACCGGTAAAATCCTGTTAACCACCACTCCGGTAAGCTCGAATCGCAGGTGAACCAGTGAACACATAGCACTTTCGTCCAACTCCCCCTCTCACGACCTACATAAAAATACAAAGATAAAATGGGTCTGGGAACACATAATTCGGCAGTCGAGATTTGTGAATTTAGTTTTAACATCAAAGTTAAATTTTGGTTGAGGTTCGTTGGTTCGTGAGCTCTGATCCATCGCTAATTGTTCAGAATAAAATTGAGGTTCATTTCTCATCCCATTCTCGATTAATCTTTATTGTTTGATACCTAATGTGTTGAATTAGTGATGTGTGTGAGCCTTGTTTCATTTGATTTTGAGTTATTTGACTCATCATAAGTGTTTGTTGATATTGATTGATTATTTGAGTTGAATAATTGTATGATTGGGAATTGAGTAATTGCATAATCGATAATAAATTGGGGTGGGATTTGGAAATTGATGAAGTAAATATTGACTTGTTTGATCACTAATGTTAATTTTGTTGAACGTGATAGTATCATGATAGGTCAAAATAGTTAGGCAAACGATAGGTTGGGTAGGAAAAAGTTGGGGATTGTGGTTTTTGTTGAATGTTTTTGAATGTGTTGAATGGATTTCATTTTATCTCACTTGAATTCATTGTATTGATTTTGTTGGGGAATGCTCCAAAAAAAATTGTATTCATTCATTGGGGAATGCCTCGAAGTATCATGTACGCAAAAGAGGTTCGTGATCAAGGCTCGAGGCATCGGGTAAAGCATTGGAGCATAGTTTAAGATTAGTGTAGGTTTACTTTTCAGTATCTTTTTATTTTGGGTTTGTTATAAATTGGACTGAACTCTGTTTTTTTGGAGTTTGAATTATTTGGCTGTTTGTCTTTCTTTTTTTGTGTGTTTTTATTGGTTTATACATACCATAGTGTATACTAGCCGCTATACTCCATAAAGCGATCGTGGTCGAACCACGGGATCGAGAGGTGACTAACACCTTTACTTCGGTCAACAAAATTTCTTAATTAGAATCTCTGTTCGTGGATCAGTTTTTAGAGTCAAACTGTTTTGAAAAAAGATTTTCAAAGGTGACTTGGCACGCCCGATTTATGCCAAGTGACGACTCTGAGTTTAAATGTAAATAATCCTTTTTGAAATAATTTTTAATCTTTTGTCACTTAATAATAAAATCCTTTCAAACTTAAAATCTAATTCTTTTGGTTAAAAAAGAGGTGTGACAGCTCTAGCGACTCCACTGAGAATTTTTCAGAATTCGAGCTTATTTTTTGAGTTGTATCGGCTTAGTTTGACACTATGAGTGTATAGACATTTTGTTTGTGTTATTGTTTTATCATTGTTGGATGCGTAGGTGCTGCATGTTTATAGTTTTCTTTTATGTGTTACCGCTTTATATCTGGCATCATATGTATTACTTTGAGTCAATTTTTTCTGCAACAAGTCCTGGAGTACACGTCATGTACACAAACTCTAGTTGAGTCACCCTTATTTTAGAAAGGGGAGCTGTTGGATGTATGGAGTAGGTAGAAAGCAATCGCAGCCACTATCGACCATATGTGCCCCCGAACAACCTTGTTAGTAGACCCCAGCCTAGGTCAGCCTTTAGGTCATGCTTATCTGCATCATATTGAGACCTAGCGGGATCCGCTTGGTCCTTTGTAGGAGACTTACTCCTAAAGCATCCCTACGTGTTAATTGTTGCATCTTGGAAGGTAACAAGGTCATTTGACAGACTGATTTGGTGAAGAACGTGTGTTTAGGCAAAGCAATTCGAAAAAAAGAAGAAAAGAAAAGGTGAATAAAAAAAGAGTTTCATAGTTTTTAGAGTTCTTTATTGCTTTTGTTTTTCACAATTCAAAAATTTAAAAAGATTTTTTACCTTTTGCACTCATTTCTCAAAAAAATCAAAAAGATTTTCCTTTATCTCCTTTAGTAAGCATTCATAATTTGAAAATTTCAAAAAGATTTTTTAAATAGGAGCTTTTTATAATGAAAATTCAAAAGATGGGAGAAGTTTTGTACATTTCATATAATGAAAATACCAAAAAGATTTTTTCATTCATAGTTATTGGTGTCAGTTTTATGTGAAGTGTCAAATTAAAAATTCAAAAAAAGATTTTATTGACTTTTTTCATCGTCTGTCTTTAGTTATGTCTCTTAAATCAAGGTTTAGTTTGTCATTTAATCCTAAATTGTCCAATCTGGACGAACTACGCACAACTGATTCTCCTCTCTCAGAAGTGAGATACGTAGGCAGCCCTTCCAGGGTTCGGTGATTTTATTTCAAAAATTCAAAAAATAATTTTCTTCACTCTTCATTTAGAGTAGGTGTCATATACATCTTTAAAAGAAAACCACAAAAATATTCTCTTTTAATAGTTTCAAGTTTCATTTTCGCATGAAATTCAAATTTGAAAATCCAAAAATATTTTTCTTTGGTGATCATAGGTTTCATTCCGTATAGGGATGTTAAAGCTGAAAAATTCAAAAAAGATTTTCGTCAATTCTTTTGATAGTTTGTTATTTTCTTTTCTTCTTAAAGTTTCAATAAAAAAAGAAAAAAAGAACGTTTGATTGGCCACCTTTGGCCAAACTTCACGAACTACGCACACCTGATTCTCCTCTCTTGGGAGTGAGATACGTAGGCGCCCTTCTTGGGTTCGGTGATCTTTAAAAAAAAAGAGAAGGAAAAAAGAGGTTTTGAAAAAGTGCTGAACTCTAACACATTTGTTATATCTTGTTCAGTTAGTTTAAGGTGGTTGGTTTGTGGCATTCTGGCTAGTCCTCCAAATCACGTCAAATCCAAGGAAGGGTTAGTCATGTCCAACAAGGATATAGAGAGTGACATTATGGATCAGACAAAGAGTGGGAAAATGAGAGTTTAAAGCAAGAGATTGTGAGACTAAGACAACAAATAATTAAAATGTATCAAGCTTGGGTCGGTGGGTTGCCTCCTCCTCCATTCTCCATTATTGATCCCACAAATACCTTGAGTTTTCCATCATAACTGCAAAGTCAGTTTCCTACTGTTGTTGATGCACCATAAGATGCCTCAGAATTCACTCCAGGTCAAAAGCATCCCAATGCTTCCATCACTCATTTTCTAGCTTTTCATTGTAAATCTACCACATTGATAGCATCACCTATTGTCTCTACTTTTGCTGCTCAATCCTTAACTGAGGCTCCCACCTCGGCTTTCTGTCCAACGATTGTGGTTTCCTAATCTTCTAGTGAGTCAATGTTTAATACTCTATGATCACTATTATACTCCTGAGACCACGTCTATGTTAATTGGACCACCAAAATTTCTTACCAAGAAGTCTGACATGACAGAAAAACAAAAGAAAATGGCTAGAAAAATGAAAAGTACAGGAAAGGTTATGAAAAATTCTCCGAGACTTGTAAATTATGAAGATGTTGCATATAAGGACTCGGACATGTCTTCAAGTGTTAACCTCCCTCTTAACTTTGAGGTATTAGAATTTGAGGATCATGATAAGTACGAGGATTCTGTTAAACACTTGGGACGATATTGCAATCAATTAAGCGAGACTGAAGGAAAGAAGAAGGAGAATGTAGCTATTTTTGTGTTGGGGCCACAACGGGGCTTGAGAGGGTTAACTCAACAATACTGTTCGCCTCGACCCCGAGCATAAACATCAGATCCATATAATCACCTATAATAAGGTTCTTTTTTACAAAATTCAAGATATTCCATTCCAGTTCCACAATATCCTTTGAACAATGCACAACAGTATACTCATCCGCCTTCTTAACCACAATGTCGTGCATCGGTCCTTTAACATCATCCTCGACCCCCACAAATTTACCAAGGAACCTTTAAATTTAAGTTTTATTCAAGGCCAGAGTTCGTAATGAGGAGGAAGGCAAAGGATAATTTCACACCAATTGGGGAGTCCTATACCTGTTTGTTCTAGACATTAGATAGTGGGGCATGGTTACTCCTATCCCTGGGTATACTCCCAATCCATATTCAAAGAATTTTGATCCTAATATACGATGTGCTTATCATTCTAATATGCAAGGTCACAGTACTAGAGATTGTCGTATTTTGAAAAGAGAAATAGAGAAGATAATTCAAGAAAAATTGATTGTGGTGCAAAACATTGGCCCCTCAGCCGTCCCAAAAAGTTCTTTACCAGCACGTAGTACTGCACAATATGTGGGAAGCAATGAGTTAAGCATGGGAATTCAAAACTTTTTTATTGAAGAAAATGTGTCTGATAGTGATGGAAGCTCTAGCCATGCTGATATGCGGTGGCTAAGATGTCAGGATCACCAATTGAGAAGTCACTTTTCTCCCTACTAGGAAGAGGTCTGGTAGTTTGTTTTATTTTCTTTTCTGTTATTCGAATTATTTCAGGGTTGTAGTTTGGGATCTATCTTGTTTTATCCCTTTGTCATTTATGTTCAAACCCTTCTATCTTTCATTTTAACTAAATGAAGTGTCTCTTTTCCCTTTGTATTTTAAATATGTGTTGTTTGTTTGTTTTCTTTACATAAGTATATTTTATGTTGGTTTTAGTGATATGACATGTTTGCGAAATTTTCAGCTAGATCTTAAAATTCAGTTTAAGCATGAACTTTGAATCAGAGGGCTAAAAGTTAGAAAAGACATTTGAGAAATAAGTAGAGTGTTGAGATATTTGGTGACCAAGTTGAAGCCTTCTTTGAAAATTAAGGCAATCATTTTGAGAATCACAAGAATAACTTTGTCATCAATTGAAAGACATATCTCAATTAGGTTAAATAGTGGATGCGTGATCCCCATACAAGAGAAACATGAAGATAATCAGCTCCACGAAAGCATGGGTAATTTGATGTGAGGGATGTACAACAAAGATGGAGCTACATGCTTGACAAGTATAGAAGAAGAAGTGACACACATGCTAAAGTCAAGTTAATGGTGTAAAAAGGTGTTATAAATGATCTTCACCTTTCACTTTATATTGCATGATGCCTACTTGCATTTTCAAGGATTGATATGATGAAGACATTTCATTCTGCTATCAAAACATTGTGTCATCCTTTGCTTACCTCATTTGAACTTTAGTATTATTTTCTTTCATACCCCTCTTTTGGAATCAAGATAGAGTCAGCAAAGCTCAGAAGAAAGTGTTGAGAAAAGAGTCAAAAAACCTTTAAAATAAAGATAAGAGAGAAAAGTGTGTCCAAAAGGAAGAAAAAAGATGAGTGTCAAGAAAAATAGAGTCAGAAAAAGATCCAAAGAGAATAGAGTCAATAAATGAAAAAGAAGAAGAGAAAAAAATCAAAATCAACAAAATAAGTTGTCGAAATTACGCGGGACCTGATTCTCCTTTCTTGGGGATGAGATACGTAGGCTGCCTACTCTGGGCTCGGTCCAATCAAATAAACAATTTAGAATTACCCAGTTAAAGAAACTAGGGCATGAGTTAATTTCCATTGTATGAGTCGATTTTAAAAGTTGTAAGTCCCACCCCACTTCAAGTGTTGTTTGGGCCTCTTGCTATCCTTTCTTTCTAACTCTATCCAAAAGCCAAGTTACAACCAAAGAAAGACCTTTAAATCAATCTCTGAGAATGATAAGGCTAAGCATACTATGCATATGATAACGTATTTTGGGAACTTCTTGTCTTCTTCAGCGAAATTAGGAGAAAAATAAAAATGAGAGAGTTTTATTGGTGAAAACCCTCACAGGCACCGTAAGATGATGATAAGTTGAGAGAGATAAAAATGAGAGAGTCTTATCGGTGAAAACCCTCATGGACACTATAAGACGACTGTGATTTGAGATAAATGAAAATAAGAGAGTCTTATTGGTGAAAAACCCTCACGGACACCATAAGACAATGGTAGCTGAGAAAAAGAAAATGAGAGAGGCTTGTTGGCAAAAACCCTTTTGGGCGTCACTATCTGACTGAGGTCTTTGAATGCAATTGGCCCAAGGAAGCAACACAGTTTCAGGGCCATTAACTCAACAACAACTGGTGAAAATTTTGGATAAAAAATCAGGCTGCTTAATCCAAAATGCATGTCATAATCACTAGAGTTGACTGTTATTTTCAGATAAGTTTTTTTTTTAATCTTTTTTCAAATAGGGACATTCATTTTCTTCTCTTTATTTTTATTTTATTTTCTTGAGTTAGTTATCCAAATAAAAAAATCATTATCATTTTTCTCGTCTTTGAGTCAAGTTCACGTCAAAACAAGTAAGAAAAGATTTCAAAATTGGCTACCAGCTTCTTCAATTGCACAAAGCAAGATAAAAAGTCAACACATGAAAAAGACATGATTGTGAGGTGAAATAAGACATGCAGAAAGTTTTGTCAACAGATTAGTCTGGGATCTCATGGGAATACCAAGGTTCAAAGGGTTTATCTAAGAAGCATGGAAAAACAGAGATATTGTGTTTGTTTCAGAGTCACTCTTAATAACCTGAGTTTGGGTCAACGATGCTATAAGTCAATGATATATGCTAATGATTAGAAGCAAGGTTAAATATGATGAGGGCATGAACGTTTGCCACGAAATCCAAAGCGACAAACTAGCCACCATGTTTAAACTCACAAGTTTTCTTCGATAAAACAGGAAACATGTTACCTTCAAATCAAGGACTTCAGAGCATAAATATCAAGGGCTACAATGCCTCACTTGTACAAATGCAGGAAGCAATGTTATTGTACAGGTTTGATAATCAAATCATGGTAAAATTCATCATCCTATATCCCTCGAAGACACACTTCCTTGTCCAGGTATTTTAGTTTTCAATTGCTAGGTGATATACATCTTAAATTAAACCTTCACTCCTAGAAGATGTTTTTTCCAGTCGAGTCGTTCCCCTTGACTCTTAAAAGATGTACCTTCTGGTCGATTCGTTCCCCTTCACTCCCAGAAGACGTACCTTTCGATCGATTCGTTCCCCTTGACCCCCAGAAGACGTACCTTTCAGTCGATTCGTTCCCTTTGAACCCTAGAAGACGTACCTTTCAGTCGAGTCATTCCCCTAGAAGACGTACCTTTTGATTGATTCGTTCCCATTGACTCCTAGAAGATGTACCTTCCGGTCGATTCATTCCCCTTGATTTCTAAAAGATGTACCTTCCGGTCGATTCGTTCCCCTTGACCCCTAGAAGACGTACCTTCTAGTCAAGTTGTTCCCCTTGAATCCTAGAAGACGTACCTTCCTGGTTGAGTTATTCCCCTTGATTCCTAGAAGATGTACCTCCTGGTCGAGTCATTCCCTTTGATTCCTAAAATATGTACTTCCTGGTCGAGTCATTCCCCTTGATTCCTAGAAGATATACCTCCTGGTCGAGTCATTCCCCTTGATTCCTAGAAGATATACCTCCTGGTCGAGTCATTCCCCTTGATTCCTAGAAGATTTACTTTCTGGTCGAGTCAGTCCCCTTGATTCCTGACTGAATACACAGCTCACAACACTCACTAATTGAATACAACTTCACCAACACGCTCACACACATCCAACACGCTCACACACATACTCTGACAAATTCACATCACAGAAAACAACACAGATAGCTTCACTCTTATATACATACACACATAACAGTGCACACACATAAGGAAAATGGAGAGTGAACAAAAATTTAAAGAAAAAACTAGAGAGAGGTCGGATAAAGAGTGAACAGAGGGAGCAGATCGGGGAAAACCAGCAAGAACACTCTTTTCTTTTCTTAATTTTCGGTGAATTCTCTTCGAAAAATGTCATCTTGATCGACGAATTCCTTATTTCTGACCGTACATACCATTAGTAGCCAACGCTGGCCAAACCCACCGGTAAAATCCAGTTAACCACCACTCCAATAAGCTCGAATCGTTGACAAACCAGTGAACAAATAACACTTTCATCCAGCTCGCCCTCTCACGACCCACATAAAAATATAGAGAGAAAACAGGTCTAGGAAAATAGAATTCGGCAGTCGAGATTTGCGAATTTAGTTTTGACATCTAGGCTAAATTTTTGTCGAGGTTCATTGGTTTGTGAGCTCCAATCCATCGCTATGTGTTCGGAATAAAATTGAGGTCCATTTCTCATCCCATTCTCGATTAATTTTAATCATTTGATGCCTTATGTGTTGAATTAGTGATGTGTGTGAGCCTTGTTTCGTTTGATTTTGATCTGTTTGAATCATCATAAGTGTTTATTGATATTGATTGATTATTTGAGTTGAATAATTGTATGATTGGAAATTGAGTAATTGCGTAATCAATAATAAATTGGTGTGGGATTAAGAATTTTTTGAAGTAAATATTGACTTGCTTTGATCGCTGATGTTAATTTTGTCGAACATGATAGTATACTGATAGGTCAAAATGGTTAGGCAAATGATAGGTTGTGTAGGAAAAATTTAGGGATTGTGATTTTTGTTGAATGTTTTTGAATGTATTGAATGACTTTCATTTTATCGCACTTGAATTCATTGTACTGATTTTGCCAGGAAATGCCCTGAAGAAAATTGTATTCATTCACCGAAAAATGCTCCGAAGTATCATGTACGCAAAGGAAGTTCGTGATCAAGGACCGATGCATCGGGTAAAGCATTGGAGCATAGTTTAAGATTAGTGTAGGTTTACTTTTCAGTATCTTTTTATTTTGGGTCTGTAATAAATTGGACTGAACTCTATTTTTTTTGGAGTTTGAATTGTTTAGTTGTTTGTCTTTCTTCTTTTGTGTGTTTTTGTTGGTTTATACATTTCATAGTGTCTACTAGCCGATACACTCCACGAAGTGATCCTGGTCGAACCACGGGATTGAGGGGTGCATAATACCTTCCCCTCGGTCAACAGAATTCTGTAACTGGAATCTCTGTTCGTGGATCAATTTTTAAAGTCAAACTGTTTTGAAAAAGATTTTCAAAGGTGACTTGACACACCCGATTTATGACAAGTGGCGACTCTGAATTTAAATATAAATAATTCTTTTCAAAATAATTTTTTATTTTTTGTCACTTAATAATAAAACCTTTTTCAAACTTAAAATCTAATTCTTTTGGTTAAAAAAGGGGTGTGATTGTTACAATATATACTACATATGTAAATGCATATTAAACATAGATATCTAATTTATTCTTAAGATTATACAAAGGTTCTAAATATAAACTATACAAACTTAAGTAGTGAATGCTCGTAGAATATAATATAATATGATCTAATATTTTCATCTTTAAAATAGATTGATATTGTGAGACGAATCAAGTTGAATTATATAAAGTTAAGTGCTTCATATATTTCACCAACTAAAATTTTAGGTTTGTCTTTTCCTTTTCTTTTCAAGAACACATAATGTTTAGCAACATCATCCAAATTGTTGTAGCAAATTGGATTTATTTACATGGACAATATAGAGATTATAAAGGAGAAGACTACCATGAATATGTTCTAAATTAATTGAAGTTGAGGAATTGCTTAAATGAATGCCCCAAAAAGTGCTCAGCAGAAGATAACAACTTGCATCATCTTAATATAATTATATCATACATATGTATGTCCTTGCTGTAGACATAAAAATTTAGTGGGTTAAATTCGTACAAAATTTGAGTTTAATTCATGATCATTTTGGTTGATTAATTAATTTGGGCCCTACAAATTAGTCTATTTTATTAAATTCAAGACCAAGGTACATTACACTTTGGAGCCCAGACTCATGCCACGTGTCAGCGTGACTTAGAGTCCTCGTTAAATCCCAGACCAACGAGACGACTCCACATGTACAAATGACGTGAAAATCTCATTCAAATTCAAGAACCAGTCAAAAGTCGTCAAGTGTCAAAGTGACATATTTCGGCTAATCAAAAGCAACTAGGCCTACTCCCTACAACTATAAATAGGGGGTAATATAACATTCTAAGGAGATTCTGAAAGAGGACTTTGACAAGCATTGGCAACATCGGCATTGACTATCAAGGAGCAATAAACGGAGTTCTTCCTGGAGATTATTCCAAAGCGACAAATATTTTCTGATATTTTTGGCGATTGAAATACATCTCTAGAAGTTCAAACCATCCAACGATTTGAGAAACATGCTACTGAAGGCTCTAGTATTATTTTTAAGTTTAGTAGAGAAGAATCAAGAGAGTCACAGAATTGTACTCACAAGATTCATCAATAAAAATTACTTTTTTTCTTTTATTTATCTTTGGTTGCAGTTAATTTTTGACGCTTTGAAAATTTATTAAGAACAAATTATGGCACGGCCAGTGGGTCTATTTTTTCTCTTCATCTCTTCCTCCTGCAAATTGAAAGCTACAAATTCAACTATTGCAATGGACTTCAAAAAAACAAACGATGTTATATGCAAGGGCTCTACTGCCGCATTTGCTGACCTTAGTCGTATTGGACCGATTACTCGCCAAAAGGTCAAGGCTAGTAGCTTGGATGAATTTGAATACTTCACCTCTTTGGAGGTGGCGAAAAACAACAACTCTCATATAGCGGCTGTTGTGGGAAATCTTACAACCATGTTCTTTGGCGAACTTTCTCTAACTAGATCTAACTTTGGTGAATTTAACGATTCCATGGATTTTCCAATTTCAACGAAGTTCAATGCCTTAATGGATGAATCAAATGATATGAATGAGAAGTTCTCAATGATGGAGCAAACCATGAAGCCTTAAAAAAGTTTGTTGATGACAAGAATCTTCATATTGCTCAACTCATGAACAAACTGGAGGCTTGCGAATCAGGAAAACCGAGTCACATCCCTAATTATCCACCCAATTTCACTCCACAAAACAAGGATGTTGAGAAACTACCTGCTAAATCTATATTTCAAAAGGAGAAACAATTTATTTCAGCTGTAGCTTTATCTGTCCAACAGTTGTAAGACATGATAACAAACACCATCATCAGGGCTCAATATGGTGGAGCGCCATAGAGTTTATTATTTTACTCCAAGCCTAACACAAGGTAAATTGATTGAATACCCATGCCAACGAGCTATCAACTACCAAAGTTGTAGCAATTTAATGGCAAGGAAAACTCGAAGCAATACATTGCCTATTTTTTTGAAACATGTAGCAACGCTGGAACACATGGCGATCTCTTGGTAAAATAATTTGTTCGTTCATTGAAGGAAAATGCATTTGAATGGTATATTGTCCTGGAGCATAAGTCAATTGATAGTTGGGAGCTGCTCAAGAAGGAATTTCTCAATCGATTTTAAAGCACTCGGCGAACTGTGATCATGATAGAGTTGATTGGCACTAAGCAAAAAAAGAATGAGCCTGTAATGGATTACATCAATTGATGGAGATCATAGAGTTAAGACTGCAAAGATTGCCTTTCTGAAATATCTGCAGTAGAAATGTGCATTCAAGGAATGCATTGGGGCCTTCTATGCATACTACAATGAATCAAACCGCGAACATTTGAAGAACTTGCTATACGAGCATATGACATGGAGTTAAGCATTACAAGTCATGGGAAGGCATCTCCTTTTATTGACCCGATGAAATAAAAAAAAGAGTTCAAGAAAGGGATGACCTCAAAGACTAAAGAGTCTATGGCAATGAAAGCAACTTCTGTAAAGGTCATGGCTAAGCAAAAGGTGAAGGAAGATGAAGCCACGAGGCAATATCCAAGAGAGGATAAACGTCATCCAACATTAAAAGCGTTAGAAGATAAGGTTTATCCATTGCCATATTCAGATGTACTTATGATATTGGATGAATTGCTAGTTAAGAAAATCATTGATCTTTTTATATAAAAAAGGCCAAAGGAAATCAATAAGGTCAATGATCTTAACTATTGCAAGTATCATCACATTGTTGGCCACCCAACAAGAAAATGCTTTATCTTGAAGGAGAAAATCATAATGCTGGTAAGTGAAGAAAAAAGCATCATCGACATGGATTGAAACAATAGAAGCAAATCACGCTAGTATCATCTACTAGAAGAAGAAGTGTTCAATGTCACAAACTATGCCAAGCTCAATCTTCTTATAATTTAGAAGATACGAGCCAGTTGAAGTGGATTTTCCAAAGAAATCTCTTAAAGCTCATTGGGAACAGATAATAACACCAAAGATAATAATGATGATGGCTGGGCCTTGATTTCTCATAAGAAAATGAGACATCAAACAGTTCTAAGAATGCGACTTCCTAAGCCAAGAGTGATAAAGAGTAATGTGGATCATCTACAACCACCAAAAAGTGTTAAGTTTGATACTAGCAAGAAGATTGATGGTTCATTGTCACGAAAGGATCAAAGGCCTATTACATTGTATGAGTTCTTTCCAGAAAAATTTCTTGAAGATAGTCAAATTGATGCTACACATGTAATTTCCAGCACAGAGAAAATAAAAGAAAGCAAAGAAGGGCATTGTCCAACAATAGCACTAGAATATCATGCTAATGAGAAGTCACATCATATTGTGCTGTAATTTCCTTCACGGCTGATGATTTATTATTAGGGCCTAAACTACATAACATACCTTTGTTTGTTGTATGGGTCATTCGAGAAAAACATCTCAATCGCATATTGATCGATAATAGTTTGCCAGTCAATATCATACCGAAGATGGTGCTCAAAAGGCTTGAAATCTCCATTAGTGAATTGTTCAAAATCAATATAATGATTCAAGGTTTCAATCAAGGAGGAAAATGAGCCATAGGAAAGATTTGTATAGTATTATCTATTGGCGACATGAAATCAAATATTTTGATTTATGTTATAGATGCCAAAACATCCTAAACTTGCTTCTAGGACGCCCCTGGATGCATGAAAATGGAGTGGCGTACTTTGCAGATGAAAAATTCTACTTGAATTCTTGTGAATTTGGTATAGAGAAACAACACTATCCAACCCAACTGATGTTGTTTTAAAAGAAGAAGTAGAGGTTCTGTAGGCTGTTGTTAAGAGTCCTAAGGAGAGAATTGAAAAATTCTCCACTAAACTTTCATCATCTGAAGGAGACATGCAGACGAAGATGGATAAAAGACATAATTTTTTGCTACATCCCTCATGAGCGTCGAACGGATGGACAACCCTTGCTGGAAGTATGTACTCATCAAAGCCACCCTCCAAGAAAAGAAATGAGCCATAAGTCATTTCAATATTTGAAGGAGATTATGCCTGTCCAAGTTATACAACCCCATCTATCACACCCGAGCCTTCAGAAAGCAATACTTTGGCTTATAAGATAAAAGGTCACTTTGATCAGAAAGCCTTTGCGCTGCTTGAAAAATAAGGTTACAACTTCTTCAATTCAGAAAGGATAGGTGATCTCAAACATGACATCACCGGTGAGATGATACATGATCTTACAGAGGCCCAAATAAAATTGAGAAAGCAAGGACATTATGTTGCCACTCCTAAGTTTTGCCTAAGATTCAAATTACTGGAACCTCTTTAAATTTCTACTAAGAAGGGCAAGGAAACAGCTTCATCACATTATGCCTCATTAGAAAAATACAAGGAAGCTAAGGATGAGAAAATGCCACAACAAACTTCTATGTTTGACGCATAGGAAGATTGACACTTCGTGTCTCTATATTTGAAAGATTGGGTTGCAAGGACAAAAGTAAAGCCTTTGAACAAATAGAAGGAGAGGCTGACACCTCAAGAACTTTTGTCTTTCATCATTTGGGAACCACAAGAAAGTAATTAGCAAAAAACAGGTTGCTGAAGAATGAAAACCAAGGTTTTTTTGAAGGAATCAATGACAAAGACATTCATAGTATCTTCCCATCACGTATGAATAAAAAGGTTATGTTATCAATCACCACATATAGTTCGCTAAAAGTTAAAAGGTGCACCATTATTTTCCCTAATCATTTTTGTGGAGAAACAAAAAAGAGCTAGAAGAAGCCATCATGACATTCGAAGAAAGGCAAATGGAACATTCAAACTTTGTACAAGAATTCTATCATATAACAGTTGAATAAGGTCCACACTTTGATGGAGTGGATGATAATGTTCAAGAGGCTCCACCCCAACTGGAGGATGGCGTACAATCAACCATAGATTAACTTAAAGAACTTAATCTCGGTACTCTACAAAATCCGTGCCCAACATTCATTAGTGCGCTTCTTACACCACAAGAAGAGAGGGACTACTTTAAGTTGTTAGTTGAGTACAAAGATGTCTTTGGCTGGTCGTACCAAGAAATGCCAGGCCTTATTCCTAGGATAACTATTCATTATTTTGGGATAAAAAGAAGGCACGTCCTATAAAACAGTCACAATGGGTGTTTCGTCCTGAGTTGGTAACACAAATTAAAGTAGAGGTCAATAAGCTTATCAAAGTTGAATTTATTCGAGAAATGAAGTACCCATTATAGATCTCAAACATTGTACCTTTCAAGAAGAAGAATGGTCAAATACGTGTCTGTGCTGATTTTTGAGACTTGAATAAGGTATGTCCAAAAGATGATTTCTCGATATCGATCATAGAGCTCATGGTTGATGCGACAACTGGACATAAAGCTATGATATTTATGGATGGATTTTTCAAATATAATCAAATCAGAATGTCTTCAAAGGATGAAGAATGCACTACATTCCGAACTCCAAAAAGGATATATTGTTACAAATTTATGCCTTTTGGTCTAAAATATATGGGTGCCTGTAACGACCCAAGACTACCCCTAGTTGTTACACGGTGCTTACGGTCCTGAGGGTCCATAAGCTAACCCATGAGCTGGTACCTGCTTTGAGCACTGAATAATATAATCATGAATGCAGAAGAATGACTGAAATACCATAAGGTTTTAATAATGAACCGACTACTGAATTATGAATCTGGTATAATACTAAAATCTTAATAATCTGAATAGCTAATTATAGTGTCTGAAAAGCCTCTAAACTGAATACTGTGAGTTGATGGGATAGGTCCCCAACTAACTCTACTAACTACTAAGATAAAGACATGAAGTAATATAATCTGTCCTCGGGATGATGAGGACTCACCACTGCTAATGTACTGCTGATGATTTGAGGGACTAAGTGCGATCCAGAAACTAAGCGTCAACACCTATAATATGATACATCATAGCGCAAAATAAAGGTATGCGATCAGTACTTTGAATGTATTGGAATGCTAAATGAGGTAGACTGATATGCATAGTTTCATGAATAGGAATAATAATAACTAACTGATTATACATGTAAACATAGAGTATTGAGTAGAGAACATAAAATCTGTAGGTACTAAAAATATGAAGAAATCTGTAAATACTGAGTATGCATGACATTCTATAAATACTGAAATATGTGAAAATCTGTGAACACTGGGGATGCATGTCCAAGCATATAGCATGGACTGAGTAAAATTTATAAACTGAAATACTGACAAAATACTGATATCTGTATACTTTGGCCAAACAACTCTAAGAATATATAACTGAACTAAGACTGTAACTGAGACTATATCTGAGATTGTGAGAGGTATCATGTAACCGACATTCCCTAATTTGAGATAATCGGGGTCCAACCTATAACCCTAGTTGGAAGGGTGTTAAAACCGTGCCACAAGTACTAACAATGATTATGTGGATCTACTAAACTGATATAATGTCCAAAGGACTAAGGGTGTCAAGCCTGAACTGACGGGTGGCCCCTGCGAGATAGTCAATCCTAATTTGATGGGTGACTACTCATATCCTATGCTGGTTATGTAGTTCTGGAGTATAGGGACTACTACTAACGCCTCTACCTATCTGATGGGGAAGCTGCCATCCCTGTACTCGCTCGGTGCTAAATCCTACTCCCAACTAAAAAACACTGAGATACTGAACTGTTCTGAGTTTAATGACTGATATTTGACTATTCTGATAAGGCTCATAGTATAATCTGAAGACTATTCTGTAATGTACTGAGACTATACTAAATAAACAGCTAAGGTTTTCGGGTATTTAATACCCCCCAGGACTCAAAAACAATAATAGTGAAATGACACTAAAACTTGGAGATTAGAACATGAAGGCTTTAATTAAATCAATCACTCTTGTAAGCATTTTATCAAACACTTGTAGTTCATGGTTTAAAACAATCATAGGAATGTTATAAAACATATAGAAATAGCACGAATCCGACATAATAGAGTTAAATCGTGGTCTTGTTCAATAAATAACAACATTAAAACATGGAGGATTAAACAATAACAATAATTTCATGGTAACATGGTATAGAATCATAGTTCATGGAGATTCATGGGTGAAATCATAATTTAAAACATAATAACTTGAATAGATCATAATTTTATAATTTAAAAGGGTTGCTTGGACTCCATGGATGAAACCGATCCATGGATGAACATCTAACATACCTTAATTTATGGATTTCTTGAAGTTCTTGAGGATTGACCTTGAATTTGAGAGATATCTTCTTTGATTTGGGGGAAAAGTTATTAAAATAATGAAATAATGGGTTAATTAGGGAAAATTTTGTATTAAAGGTTGACTGGGGTAAGAGGAAAAAGACTGTAATGCCCTTAGATTTAAAACTCGGAATTACTGAAAAATTCCCAATTTTGTGAGCTGGTGCGATGCGGCGCTATCGCGCCGTATCACTGGAATTGGATAACTGGGAACTGAGGGCTTGGTGAGATGTAGAGGAATCGCGGTGCCCTTTTGATTCTGAAATTCACCCTTGTTGCGACGTGCCATTATCGCGACAGGACACTGGAAAATAAAAATTGGGATTTTAGTTGTCAGCGCGACGCGATGATTTTGCGGAGCTTCACTGGAAATTGACAATCGTCATTTATGTTGGCTTCGTGACGCGCTAAGGGTTAAAATGACGGTGTTTAACGACTTAAACTTAAAATCGTCATAACTTCTTATTCGGTTATCAAATTTAGGCGAATTTTATATCATTGGAAAATTAATTCAATTTTCTACGCAATGGTAGGCTCCAAACTAGAAAATAATGAGTTTTCAAAAATTATATATACGAATACTCATGTATAGGGACTTAGATTATGTTAGGAAAATACGGGGTATTATAGTGCCACTTACCAATGAGCAATGCAAAATATTTTTGATGACATATTACATAAGTGGGTGGAATGTTGCATCGATGACTTGGTGGTAAAGACAAAGTGCAGGGATAACCATCTCGAAGACCTTCGCATTGTTTTTGAGAGGTTAAGAAAATTTGACTTGAAAATGAACCCATTTAAATGTGCATTTGAGGTTACTTCAAGAAAGTTTCTTGGATTTATTGTGCGTCATTGTGGAATTGAAGTTGACTCCACAAAGATTGATGCCATTCAAAAAATGCCTGAGCCAAAAAAACTTGAGAGACCTCTGTAATCTATAAGAAAATTTGGCATTCATTCAAAGGTTCATCTCTAACTTGGCTGGAAGATGTCAAACCTTCAACCATCTAATGAAGAAAGATGCACCTTTCCACTTGGACCAATCATGTCAAAATGTTTTTGAAAGCATCAAAAGATACTTGTTGAATCTACCTGTATTAGGGGCACTAACTCTTGGAAGGCCGTTGATACTTTACATTGCATAACAAAAATGATCACTTGAAGTACTTCTTGCTCAGGAGAATGAAGAAAAGAAGGAACAAGCATTGTACTATGTAAGTCGAACCTTGATAGGAGATAAGTTGAATTATACACCCATTAAGAAGATGTGCTTATCTTTGCTTTATCCGATAAAGAAATTAAGGCATTATTTTGAAGTATACACCATCAAGTTAATTTCTTGACCTGATCTGGTGAAGTTTGTAATGATACAGCCAGTTCTCTCATGGTGTCTAGCAAGATGGTCTGTATTGCTTAACCAATATGAGATCATATACATACCTCAAAAGGCTGTGAAGGAAAAACACTTGTCAATTTCCTTTTTGATCACCCTCTACCTGTGGAATGAGAGATTTCAGATAAGTTTCCTAACAAAGAAGTATTATTTACTAAAGAATTGCCACCATGTACAATGCTCTTTGATGGATCTGCACGTCGAGATGGTGTAGGAGCAGGAATTGTGCTCATATCACTAGAAAGATTAATCTTGCTATTCTCATTTGTTTTAGGTAAAACATGTCCTAATAATGTTGCAGATTACCAAGCTTTAATTGTTGGCCTTAAAATGGCATCAGATATGAAGATTCCATAATTGGATATCTATGGTGATTCTAAGTTGATCATAAACCAACTTTTGGGTAGTTATGAGGTGAAAAAGGAAGATCTTTTGCCATATCACTAATATTCCATTCTTCTGCTTGAAAGGTTTGATCAGGCGTTCCTAAACTACGTCCCAAGAGAAGAAAATTGCATGGCGGATGCTCTGGCTAACTTAGCCACAACATTGGCACTCGGAGAGAATGAGTCAACAAAGGTTCAAGTGTGTCATCGGTGGGTTATTCCTAGTTGTCTTAATCTTCAAATAGATGAAATCTACCATATATCTGTTCGAGTGGTGGAAGAAGAAGATTGGCGAAAACCACTAATTGAGTATCTCCAACATGGAAGGCTACCTGGAGATCCACAAAAAAAAAGTTGACATTGAGAGAAGGGCACCACAATTCATCTTTCATGAGGCAAATATTATTTCATAATTCTTACGAATGATTATTCCTACAATGTCTTGACAAAGAAGAAGCTCAATAGATAATGGAGGAAGCATATTTTAGCACATGTGGAGCACACCAATTAGGGCCTAAACTTTATTTATGCATCAAAAGGATGGGCTACTATTGGCCAACAATGGTGGTGGATTATCTAGAGCATGCCAAAAGGTGCCAAGCATGTCAATTCCATGCTAATTATATCCATCAGTCTCCAAAGCCCCTTCATCCAACTATAGCCTCATGGCCTTTTGATGCCTGAGGACTTAATGTTGTTGGACCTCTTCCAAAGTCATCAAAAGGACAAATGTACATCTTAGCCGCTACTGACTATTTATTAAGATGGGCTGAAGTTGTGCCATTAAGAGTAATAAAAAAGGAAAACATTGTTGATTTTATCAAGTCAAACATAATTTTTAGGTATGGCATACCAACACACATAGTTATTGATAATGGAATTTCCTTCAACAATAAACTCATGAGGACTTTATGCAAGAAGTTCAATTTTAAGCAGCATAAGTCTTCAATGTACAATGCATCTGCCAATGGTGTTGACGAAAATTTTAACAAGACACTTGGTAACCTATTGAAAAAAGTTGTTGCAAAAAATAAAAGGGACTGGCATAAGAGGATCGGTGAAGCTTTGTGGGAATATCGTACCACCTTCAGAACTGTAACGCAAGCGACTCCATATTCATTTGTGTATGGCATAGAGGCAGTCCTTCCATTAGATCAACAAATTTCATTATTGCAAATTGCGATTCAAGAAGGGCTTACAACTAAACATAACGCTCAACTTTGTCTAGCAGAGTTGGATGCATTGGATGAGATGAGATTAAAAGCATAACAAAGGTTTAAGTGCTATCAAGCTCGACTTGCTAGAGCGTTCAACAAGAGAGTGCAACCATAATCATTTCAAGTAGATGACTTGATCTTAGCAGTTTGAAGACCCATAATCCTCAATAAGCGCATTGATAACAAGTTTATGTCGAAATAGGATGGGTCGTATATGGTGAAATAAGCATATCCAAGTGGAGCTTATAAAGTTGTTGACCATAATGGTGTAAGATTTGGTCCAATCAATGGCAAATTCCTGAAACAATACATTCTATGAAGGTCGTTACGGCCCTTAAGGCACGAGCTTAAACTGCATGTCACTCCTGACCTGCATGAGTCTAAACTGTGAACGGCTCTCCAAAAATAAAAAAGAAGAAAGAAAGAAAGAAGGAAAATAATTAACTCAGCATACTGAACTAGGTTATGACTTGATCCTCTTTTCCGAGGTACATAAGCAGCTTAGAGTATTTTTACTCTAAGTTTAGTCATATGAGTAAAAATGAAAAAAAGGGAAATAGTGTGTCATTATTTGAGCACATCAATAACACTTTAAAGTGACATATATACCGTATGGGGTTATAGTTCTCTTCACTAAGTTTACCGCAGACGTGCAAAGGTGAAGGGATCAGCAAGGCAAAGTGAATTTTGACAATGTATCTGTATAAATACGTAAAGGCTTTGAGTGTGGTTTCTACATATGTTGTATCTCTTATTATTATCTTTTCAATGAAAAATACAAATCATGATTCAAAGGCTCCTGTGTTGAGATATGAATTTTCTATCATAGCTGCTTAAAGCTGCAAAATAGGCTATCAAATGCCGAACTAAGCTGACTTTGTTGACGAGTCTATATAAATTGATAAAGGCGTTGAGTGTCGTTTTTATATATGTAGTAGATCTTAGAGGCCTCTTTACAATCGAAAAAATGGCTCATGATTCTGAGGCTCCTGTATCAAGTTATGAATTGTCTACCATAGCTTTACGAAGCTGCAAAACAGATGTATCTGATTCAAAATCAACTTCAAAAATTAATTTTGATCAATTAAAAGGGAATTTGGTCATGATTTTTACATAATTTGTATTTCTGTGAGTTATCGTTTCAAAGTAATAAGAATTTTATGATTTCGACATTCCTAATACAAGTTATGAATTTTACACAATGGACGTGCGAATATGACAAAAAGGAAGGCGGAATTTGGCCTGAGTTTATAATAAAATCTATACAAATCTGGAGGGAATTTGGTCATGATTTTTACAGATCTTATGGTTCCATGGGTTATCTTTCTAACGAAATAAGAAATTCATGATTTTGACACTCCTAGTCCAAGTTATGAATTTTCTGCCACAGACGTTCAAAGCTGAAAAAACTGTGTGACGAAAAAAATAATAATTTTGAGTCAAGTTGAGAAAAAAATTTGTACAAATCTAGAGAACTTCTTATCATGATTTTTATATATATCGCAGTTCAATGAGTTATCTTTCTAACAGAATAAGAATTTCATGATTTCGACACTCCTAGTTCTTATTATGAATTTTTTTTATTATAAACGTCCAAAGCTGAAAAAGTTGGGCGATGAAAAATTTAAGCTGTCTTTTATGGAAGATTTGCACAAGTGCAAAAAGAATCTTTTGGTCATGATTTTAATACATATTGTAGTTTTGTGAATTCTCTTTCCAGTGATGCAACTGGTTCATAATTTTGAATTATCTTATGTCACGAATGTCAAATTGTATGGGTCGGGGAAGACAAATAAAATCTGGTTGGCGTGTCAAATTTGAAAATAAACTACAACACATAAGTATTAAAAGAAAGATGTCACTTTTATTGCTCCAAGATAGACTGCTAATACATTATAATAGGATAAAAAAAAATAAAACTAGAACAAAAATAAAGAGAACATTCTTGTGAAAAAATAGAAAAAAAATTAAGGGAAAAGCTTATGCTAAGGATCTGATGGTGACTTGTCTCAGCGATTTCCTTTAGTTTAGCTAGTTCTTTTATTTCTGTTTCCGATAGTGGATTAATTTTCTCAAGGGAATGAATCTCATCCTCAAAATTTGTGATAATCTCTTAATTTTTGGACTTCTTTTGATGCTCTTGAATAAGCGAGATGGTTTTCTTCTTCTTAGATGTCCAGACTGCTATTTTTTTTCCAACTCTCGCAAGGACTTTTTGAAGCTCTACCAAATGCTTGTACATCTTGACTTTGTCTTTGTTTGCAGTATGAAGGCATTGTTAAGCAGCAGAAAGAAATTCTCGAGGAGAATCTTTAGTTATCTTCTAAGAACTAGACACCTTTGCAAACATCATAATCTCCATACTTCTTTACAAAATCTTCAAGTAGAACCTCCAAAGGAGAAAGGTCGACGACGTTGACCTTCCAAATCCCTTTAAGAGTTAGATCAATGCCTTTCTCCAACTCTTCGATATTCTCTGAGGACTCGACAAAAAATTGTGTAACACATTCGCACAAGGTATGCCATATTCCAGAAACGTAGGACAATTTGAAAGTCAAAATGGCCTTTTGTGGTTCTGAATTTAAGGTAATCTGTTATAACGGCCGAACCAAATCCTTGGATACGTTTGAACGTCTATTATCATTTGCTCCAGCCACCGTATCAGTGGTTAAGGCATTTTGGAAAGATCTAATATTTTCTGACAACTTTGTCGATGGACCCTTATTTGGAGTTTGAGTCTTGGCATCATCAAGGAAAAGATGGGGACTCTTAAATATATTTGAAGGATTCGAGCTTGTGACATAATCCTCACCAAATACATCATCACCAAATATGTTACTGGAAACATCCACAAGACCCAACTAAAAAAAGGAAGTTAATATTGAGTAAAGAGGCAAGTTGGGATATTAAAGAAATAATTAATACCTGATGTGCCAAATCAGCCAAGGACATTGTTGAACTAGCAACACCATCTTCAAAGATAGCGGTATCAATACTCATGGATTCCAAGTTAGCAAACTCACAATTTTGATCGCTTAAATCATTATGTTTTCTTCAAACGCTTTTAGTGTGGTTCTAAGATAGCATTGCTTTCATTTGAGCAAGAGGCGACACTAGTAATAGAAGCCCCCTTGAGTGAAATAGGTGGTCTGGAAGAGTCACTGCAGAGAGACACAATGCCTAGAAACTTGTCAACGCCTTTGTTTAATGTGCTGGAAGATTTCTCCATTTTGTGAACAACGTTGATCACTTCAGAAGTGGTGATGGCTACTTGGGGGGCTGGTGAGGGACTTTTAACTCCTTTATCTGCATGTGTATCCTTGCCCTTTGAGTTTTCAGATATGAGAACAGCTTTGACGTATTGCGAAGGATTACTCACCATCTTCTTGAACTTTGAAGAGTAAAAAAGCTGGCTTTTTGACCATCTAGCAGAAGTTGGTCTCCTTCAGTTGATTAGGGACACCATTTTTCATTGTACCTCTTAAAATAATGTGGGTACTTCATCTCGACACAGTCTCCCGATGTGCTGTCCACTAATCCGAGTACTCACGAGTCATAAAAGGTCCATTTTCCAATGGACGCATTGGTATGTTAAGCTTTGAAAAACTTCCAAGATGAACACAAGAATTACAAAGATGAACCAAAGCTAGCAGCGAACCATCAAAATGATAATTGCAAATCTGAACCAAAGCTAGCAGCGAACCATCAAAATAATGCTATGTTAGAATGTTGGAAACGTCTTGACAAAATCTAAATTGGCGACTAAATCTAGGAGGGATATAAGGATCCACAATCAGATCATTATCATGCCTCAAAGTGATGAAACTTGAACGAAGGACTATGAAGAAGTCACTCCAAGAATTAGACAGTTTACCGCTATCATTAATTTGTACCTCTTTTCCCTATAGCAAGGCCAAATGAGGAAGTTTCTTTAAATTGACTTATTGAAATAACTTGTGAGCATCAACAAGGTCAAATTATTTTATCATCTTTTCTCCTGAAATTAGCCACATTCTCACCCCTCATTGCGGATGGTTTACATGGTAATAAGTTTCAAAATACTCACCTATCCATCCATAAATATAATAGATGGGAAAGAGTGCATGTCAGGACCCCAAGTTTGAAGAAGTAGAGATCTCCCTAAGGCCGTGATAGATGTTTGCAAGAACCGGGACCGTCAAAGAAAATTTTTCTCTATGAGCTATCATGCTTGCGACTTTGAAGATTCTAGCACAAATACAACCAACCTTCTCGTTGAGTAGCAAAAATTTACAGAGACAATATCCATGGAAAGCCACCATATAAGTTTTATCCCTAAGTGATTCTTCCTCGCCTAGCTCGACAAAAGGGGCATTCTCATCTTCGATTTGTGGTAAGAAAATTCATGTCAATATTCCCCAACGGATCAAGATTCATCCTTTGATTCATCTATTTTTTAGACATATTTTATAAAGGCTTACATATTTTCTTGACCCTCAAAACCAGAAATTAGTCCAATCAAGAAAAGAGACGTCATCAGTGTTACCTTTTGTAAGCCGGTAGAATGTCAAAAATAAGTGTGAGTAGCTTCTAGGGAAAAAAGGCTTCCCTTTGTCATCCACATATGTCAACTCTTTAGCCGAGGGAATAACTTCGTCGTAAAATAACCTATGAACATGAAGGCCTCCGATGTTTCTCAAGTCCCATAAAGATATGGGCAACTCTCCAACAAAAGTACAAACTGTGTTGATCAATGGACGCCAATTCTCATAGAAGGCCTGGAGCACATTCTCGTTATGGTCATATGTGAACAATGAAGCAAAGACGGCATCATAAGTCTTGTTGTGCTCCAAAGTCTCCTTATTATGGGCAAGAATGTCTTCTATCCACTCCCAATAGCTAGATATATATCGAACCTCACCAAATCCATAGGGAGTAACACGCCAACTGCTGAGGCTCCCATTGCAGCTAGGAGAGCTCACAACAACATCATTTTGACGGGTAGAAGACTTCAAAAGGAGAACTTTTTCAGTCATAATTTTTCCCGAAAAGTTGTCTATGACGTCCTTAGTTTCTGTCGTTGACCATTCTATGATATGGAGGAAAGTTTCCAGCGTCTTTCTAACAAGCGAGAAGGCATCAATCATCGGAGGATGAACTTTCAAAGTGAGGGCTTTGGGATGTGAATTTGGTTTGCTTTCCACGATCTCAAGACAAGGTATGGAGTTTCACGGTCATTGAAACAAGTCATTGTTGAGGACCAAAAACACACTACACTATTTCTGAGGATTAAGAAAGGAATAAAGATTAATTGTTGTGGATACACAAGTTGGGTAAACTAGGAAACAAGGGAACCTGAAGTTGAGTGTTAAAGAAAAACAAAAAAAAAATAACTGCAGCAACACAGGTTAAACTTGATTGTAAATTTTTGTTTAGTTGCTATTCCTTGTTTTCGGTTACAATAAACATAATTGCAAAACTTGGTTAAGTTACGATTCCTTGTTGTTACTTATTAAAAAAATGAGTAGCTTGCGATTGCAGTTATGTATTTCATATTCGAACTGTGAAAATTTGAGCGAACAAAAGGTAGGAGGTTGCTATGAAAGTGATAGTTACCTGAGAAGCAGTTTGTGGATTCAATCGTACCGGGCAAGGTCACAGCTTCACAGTCTAGCAATCAAACACAGTCGAACACTTTTTTTTGTGGCTACCGAATGCTTTGATGAATGTTCTCAACAAGGGAAAATCTTATATAGAAGTTCTGGTGAAAATATCGATTTTGTATATAAGGGAGGTGGTAATAAGATTGAAGAAGAGAATCCCTGGAAATTTCAAATTTTCAAGTAGCTAAAAGAAAATTACCATATTTTTGAAAGATTTCTTTAGAGGAGACTTTAATTCTTTCATTAAACCAAAAGGAAAGTTAATATTTTTCTTTGGTACATGAAATCAAAAGAAAAGTTAATATTTTTCTTTGGTACATGAAACCAAAAGGAAAGTTAATATTTTTCTTTGGTACATGAAACAAAAAGAAAAGTTAATATTTTTTTTGGTACAAAAGTTTAAGTCAACTTCTTTACTTCATACGTGCAATATGTCAAGTGAGGGTGTTGTATTGATCCTTCTAATTCAAATACATTGTGAGGGTCACATTGTTGTGCTAGTAAGAATTGCTTAAATAAATAGTAAGGCGATGATTTCTCTCGTTCATACTTATCCAAGACGAAAAAAATAATCAAGTTGGTTATTTATTTAATACATTTGAAATAATATCAAGTTTGTACTCGATTGTGGGTAAAAAATGAGGATCACCACAAACAAATCGTTGGTTGCTTTAACAAAGCCTTTCACTACATGAAAGTTCACGGAGGAAACTTTAGTTAGACCACTCGCAAGTATTGGTCTAATTAGGATGCACCGATGAGAAACAAATACCTTTGAAGTCACAAAAATGAAAACACATTCATGAGTACTTAAAGTCTCATCACCAAGTTTCAGCAAGCCTACACGTCGACAAGTCTCGAAGTAAGGGGCATTTGTACATATATAAAAATTCAATGGGTTAAGTTCATACAAAATTTGAGTTTAATTCATGATCATTTGAGTTGATTAATTAATTTGGGCCCTAAAATTAATTAGTCCATTTTATGAAATTCAAGACCAAGCTCCATTACACTTTGGAGCCCAGACTCATGCCACATGTCAGCGTGACTTGGCATCCCCTTCAAATCTAAGACCAATGAGACGATGTCACATATACAAATGATGTGGAAATCTCATTCAAATTCAAGAACCAGTCAAAACTCCTCAAGTGTCAAAGTGATATATTTCGGCCAATCAAAAGCAACCAGGCCTACTCCCTACAACTATAAATAGGGGGTAAAATAACATTCTAAGGAGATTCTGAAAGAGATTAATAGGTTGGATTTGAAATTCAAAAGACTAAAATAATTTATTCGTCATCGTACGTTCAAACATCTTCTTTTCCACCTTCTCAACCGTAGTCTCGTCTCAGCTATGACGTTGACATCCCAGCATGAAAGAAGAGAGTTTAGGATTTTAAAGAAATTAACTGAAAAATATTTTTAAAAAAATGTTTCAGCTAATAGATCTGTTATACATATCAGATGGACGAAGATTTTACCAAACACACCTAAAACTGTTTGTAGACAAACATTTGATTTAGCCATTGTCTAGTTGTGTTGCACTAACTATTGAGTGATTTCAGATAGGAAACTCACACTCTCAATAGGTTGGATTTGAAATTCAAAATACTAAAATAATTTAAATGTATTTTTGATCCTTAACATTTAACTCTATATTAAACTTCAAGCGGTTCATATAAATCGGAACTTCTTAAACTTACAATCTTTATTCAGGAGAAAATAGCCAAAAAAAATTCCAATCTTTACCCCAAATTCCAACTACACACTTATACTTTGCGGGGGGCCTATGACCCCCCTGAACATTTTAAAAATGAAATTATTACACCCCTAAAGGCTTATGTGGCAAAGAGAGTGTATCTCACTCTCTCTGAGAGAGTGAATAGTCCGAAAATCTTAAAAAAAAGTATTTTTGCATATCTTTTTAATATAGAAGTAGATATAGTTTACCCAAAAAAAAAAAGTACATATAATATATATATTATTTTTATTTCATTTTATTTTCTTTCTTCTTCATCACCATCACTCCCTCTCTCATAAAAAGCTTCAAAAACTCTTCAATGACTATAGAATTATCTTCGTAAAAAGCAACATATTTACTTAATTAAATTGAATGTCCATTAATTAAAGAAGTAAATATGACAACATTTAAGAGATAAACGAAAAGCATAAATGTTGTCATATCCCTATATATCTTTTAGAAAGAAACTAGGATTATTTTTCCTTATAAATAGTGTAATGATGAAGATAAAGTGTTTGATGTTTTGTCATTGAGAAAAATGATAAAGATGGAAAGACAGAGAGCAAATTCTGCTTGTTATCTTCATCATTACACTCTTCTTCAAACTCTTCCTTCTCATCATCCAATTCCAATAAACCACCAGTTTTTTCATCTTCTAAGTTAGAATTCATCAACAACCCAGTCTTAGAAGACATCATTTTTTCACTCTATTTCTCATCAAAATCATTTTTGGAACCATACCCATTTCTCAATTCACTTGATTTCCCACAAAATCCACAAAGAAAAGATTCCAACCCTTACAATACCAACTAAATTGTAAAACCCTCAATCCCAAACCAAACAACAACAACAACCCCAAAACTTTATATAATTGTCCAAACCACCCAAACACCAAAAACCCAAATCCCAAATCCGCATTCAAACTCAAATTCTTCAGGGATTCAACACAATTCATGAAAACAAAATTCAAAAATCTCTTATTGAATTCAAAAACTGAACACAAAATGAACAAGAAATATAAAAGACGAATAATCTGCATGTGGGTCTCAATGTTTTATATGTGACTGTTCCAAAATACAGAAATTTAAGCAAAAAAAACTAACAATGAATAATACTTCTTTTTTAGTTTCTAAATAATGAAAATTGTTGATTTTTTGTAGTATCCATTGGAGCTTCGCCGATTGGAGCTCCGAGAGACGATCGTTGTCGGTCTAAGTCGTTGTAGAGTTAAGAAAAGTTAGATAGAACCTAGAGAAAAGTTAGAGAGAAGATAAAAGGTATATTAGCTTATTAAAGATGTCGAATATATATATATATATATATATATTAAAAAATAATAATTAATTTTTTTAATATAAAAATATAATATTACGTGAAAGTTACGTGGCATGACATGGCAGTTGCGTGTTGCTCACTTTTCATTACACATCTGGGTGTGAGTTTTCGGGGGGTAATAATTCCATTTTTAAAATGTTCAAGGGGGTCATAGGACCCCCGCAAAGTATAAGTGT
>NC_061114.1:196029695-196068221 GCF_002878395.1 Capsicum annuum
CATGAAAACAAAATTCAAAAATCTCTTATTGAATTCAAAAACTGAACACAAAATGAACAAGAAATATAAAAGACGAATAATCTGCATGTGGGTCTCAATGTTTTATATGTGACTGTTCCAAAATACAGAAATTTAAGCAAAAAAAACTAACAATGAATAATACTTCTTTTTTAGTTTCTAAATAATGAAAATTGTTGATTTTTTGTAGTATCCATTGGAGCTTCGCCGATTGGAGCTCCGAGAGACGATCGTTGTCGGTCTAAGTCGTTGTAGAGTTAAGAAAAGTTAGATAGAACCTAGAGAAAAGTTAGAGAGAAGATAAAAGGTATATTAGCTTATTAAAGATGTCGAGAAAGAGAATATATATATATATATTAAAAAATAATAATTAATTTTTTTAATATAAAAATATAATATTACGTGAAAGTTACGTGGCATGACATGGCAGTTGCGTGTTGCTCACTTTTCATTACACATCTGGGTGTGAGTTTTCGGGGGGTAATAATTCCATTTTTAAAATGTTCAAGGGGGTCATAGGACCCCCGCAAAGTATAAGTGTATAGTTGAAATTTGGGGTAAAGGTTGAATTTTTTTTTTTTTTCTATTTTCTCTTTATTCAGTGCAATTTAAACTTTACGTTGACCTGATAACCCTCTGAACTTAGTTATTTGACAGTCTCGATCCTCTAGACGATATGTGAAAGAACGTGAATACGCACTCTTTTAGATGCGTGGAAGGGAAGAAAAATTGAAAAATCAGCTTTATGTGGTTGCATTTCTCTTTATTTTTTTCTTAGTATACATTAGCCTTTTTTTTTCTTTTTTAGATACAATGATTATTTGATTCAGCTAAGTATTTCTTTTCATTTTTTGAATTCAAATATACAAAAATTTAGTTGAAATTCTATCTACTTTAGTCAAACAAAACGAGAAGGTTAAATCAAAGTAATGAGTTCAAACAATATATTTTCTAAAAAAAAAATAAAAAAATTATGCAATGACTATTTATCAACAATTCATTATTCCTTTTTCAAGTGAAATTCGTACTTGTTATGAAATATAAAGTAAGAACAATAAGAATAAATAGAGAGAAGAGAGGGAGACTTCTTTATTTCTCATGAGAGATGAGAGATCATAAGATTCTTAATAATACAATGAACAAAAACCCTCTATTTATAAGAAAAAATAATCCTAGTTTCTTTCTAAAAAATATATAGGGAAAAGACATCATTTCCACCCAATACTATACAAGAAAAGTTTAAGCCACACCTAAATTATATAAGTGACCTATTACACACCTTAACTATATAAAAGTGATATTATTACCTCCCCGCGACCCCCATTCTAAGGCATGTGTGTTACCCTTATTTTAGGCGCGTCCAGCCTATTAAATAACAAAAGTAAATGGCTAAAAACATTAAGGGAAAAGGCATTGTTTCCACCCCAAACTATAGTCGAAAAGTCGAATCCTTACCTAAACTATATAAGTGACCTATTACACACCTTAACTATAAAAAAATGATACTTTTTACTGACGTGGTGCTGACGTGGCAGCGCGTGTAAAACACTACACCACATAAAAGTGGTGGTAGCCTGACAGGGTGTAAGTAGTTTCACTTTTGTATAGTTTAGGTGTGTAATAGGTCACTAGTATAGTTTAGGTGTAGCTTCGACTTTCGGGTATAGTTTGAGGTGGAAACGATGCCTTTTTCCAAGATATATATTTCATATCCTAGTAGATATCAAATAGATCTTGATAGATCGTATCTATATTCTTGATAGACATTTACTATAATGTAAATACATTCATAACACTCCCCCTTGAATGTCTAATTGATAGATAGTGTGCCTCGTTAAAATCTTACTAGAAAAACCCAGTGGAAAAAATCTACTGAAGGAAAAAGAGTACACATCTCTAACAATATACATATAGGATGCCTCATTGAAAACCTTACAAGAAAAACCCAGTGGGATAAAATCTTAAAAGGGAAAAGAGTACAACACGTATTTGCTCCCCCTGATGAGAACATCAATGAACTTTTGCATCCCGATCTTGTGCACCATCTTCTTGAAAGTAGCAGTTGGAAGAGACTTGGTGAATAAATCAGCCACATTATCACTTGACCGAATCAGTTGCACGTTAATATCACGATCGCTTTTGTAGCTCATGTATGTAGAAAAGCTTTGATGAAGTGTGCTTCATTCTATCTCCTTTTATGAATCCTCCCTTAAGATGTGCTATGCATGTTGCATTATCTTCATAGAAAATTGTGGGTACACTTTCACATTTCAAATCATATTTTTCTCAAATGATATGTATCATGGACCTCAACCATACACATTCTCGGTTTGCTTCATGAATAGTTATTATCTAAGCATGGTTCGATGAAGTGGCTACGATAGTCTGCTTTATATATCTCCAAGATATGACAGTATCCCCATATATGAATACATTGTATGTTTGAGACCGAGATTTATGCGGGTTAGATAAGTACCCAACATCAGCATGACCAATAAGATCGGGACTTCAATCTTGCTAACAAATTAACTGAAAAGGCTATATCAAGACTTGTAGCATTTGCAAGATACATGAGTGCACCAATTTCACTAAGATATGGTGCTTCATAACCAATTCAATTCGGTATATTTCTCATGTCAGCAACTAATCTATTACTTTTGAAAACTCTCCAAAAGTTCCAATAATTTTCAAGATATAAGCTTATACAATATAAGGATTATAAATAAGTTTCCCAGAAACTTTTATTTGCTTCAAACATTTTGAATCCTTAAATGTTTTTATATAAATTTTGTCAAGTGACAATATTTAACATTTCATGTGTGACATCTTCAAGTGTCTGGACTACAAATCAAATAAGTTTTATGCTTACCAAGATGCATCCTTTGATGTCACATGATAAATATTTCTATGTCAGCATACTTAAATAAACGTAGAATTTAGATCCTCGTAATCTTTTATAATACTGCGTCAATATTGTATCAAAGCTATCATTAATGATATATCATTTTGTATCGGTTCACAATGTGACATAATATTTTGAGATCTCATCACTTCATTATTTTCAGGTACCTGAACGTCTCATAAGGTTTCATGAAGTATTATGTCGTAGGCTCTTCAAGAGAAAATTGCCTTTTAATTATGATTATTTGTTCCTAATCCTTTCCAAGAATTATTTCATTTGAAATCGGTTGGTCTACCACGCTTTACGCATGCATAGACTTTGTCCTTTAGGGACACAAAATAGGAGCACTTGCAGCTTAAATATGAGATGTTTTCGACATTTAACTTGAATTATCTTTTGAATGAAAATCTGATGATAATTTCTAACATATTTCATAACTGCTTATAATCTCCCCCTTATGTTAGGAAAAGTAACATACAGCCTCCATCTTCTTTGAGGATTCCATCTTTGTGCATTATAGAATATTCATTAATCGTATACCACACATCAAATTATTAGATGGACAACGTGTAGTTCCTAACTCAGAACCAACTTTGAGGGAAATTAATCATAATTTATTGGTCTAATGCATACAAGTGCTATTGTATGCAACATATCATATTTAAAATCAACATATGAAGTTTTTTTCTCTTTAGTAATTGTTTAGCTATTTATCAAAGGCATTCAATGCCAAACCATCATCATCAAGATGAATTGTCTTGATTACACAATCTGAAAGTTATGCTCTTAACTCAATTTTATTGAGCAAACAACTTTATGAATGTCAAAAGCAGGTTGACAATGAATGTACATGTGATTATCTTATTGATGCATCTTTTCAACATGTCACATGTTAGGTGAATGAACCCTTATTCACCTTTTATACTTTTCAGATTTTAAGGGATCCAATCCTAAAATTAGTTGATCCAACCAACTTATCATTAGAATAAACAACATTAAAAGAAATGAAGAATCTTCTAATTCTTCAATACATGTTTGGGAAAAGGCATCGTTTCCACCCCAAACTATACCCAAAAAGTCGAAGCCACACCTAAACTATACTAGTGACCTATTACACACCTAAACTATAAAAAAGTGAAACTATTTACACCCTGTCAGGCTACCACCACTTGCATGTGGTGTAGTGTTTTACACGCACTGCCACGTCAGCACCACGTCAGTAAAAAGTACTACTTTTTTATAGTTATGGTGTGTAATAGGTCACTTATATAGTTTAGGTGTGGATTCGACTTTTCGACTATAGTTTGGGGGTGGAAACGAGGCCTTTTTCCTTAATGTTTTTAGCCATTTACTTTCGTTATTTAATAGGCTGGACGCGCCTAAAATAAGTGTAATACATGCACCTTAGAATGGGGGTCGCGGGGAGGTAATAATATCACTTTTATATAGTTAAGGTGTGTAATAGACCACTTATATAATTTAGGTGTGGCTTAGACTTTTCTTATATAGTATGAGGTGAAAATGATGCCTTTTGTCTAATACTCAATATGCACATCTTTGAGATGTCACAATGGTTCATATCAATTTATGAACTCATTTATAGTAGTAAACACAAGTTTACCGTGACATGTATTTTTTTTTCTTTAGTAAATTTTAGATTTACTATTACATGAATAAGTTTCAGATTTACTACTTTAGAAGTAGATTTCAAAATAACTCTTCTTAGTTATTCTGCCTTTTTCTGAGGTGAGTTGTAATACCATCACAATCAAGTGCACATTTGCATTAATAAGCTTCTCATTCCCCAGGAATGAAATATAATTGTGCCTTAAGCCTATCAAATTCTGATAGCTTATAACCTCTTTCATGGTATTGCTACTTTAGGAGCAAATCGAGGCATACATATAATGTCAAGAATTTTCCTCTAACATATCTTATAATCATAATAAGCGTGTGAAAATATTTTCACTTTTGATTATAACTATCATATTGTCCCACCACGCTTATATTCGTACATTCAATCACTTGTCTCTTTCAGACATATCATATATTGCTACCACATTCACTTCATGGAATGAAGCATATTCAATGGATCATATATTGCTACCATATTCACTTCATGGAATGAAACATATTCAATGGACAAGTTTCATGACTTTTCATCAAAAAACATTATTTTACCTTAGCCATTATTATATCATCAATATGGTGCATTGAGATTCAAACTCAATATCCTATCCATTTAAAGGCCTCTTAGGAATTAATCGATGGGACTTAAACCCAACATCTTATCATCATGGTCTCGAAATTATAACTTAATGTCTTTCAGGATATACTTCAAAGCAATTGCTGCTTTAAAAGTTAATAAATCATTATTAAATTAATGACTTATCATGATGATTATAGACATAGTTTAGTCATAATTAGACTTCGGAAGTATTGTTGCTATTAAAAGTTGATCCCAAAATATGAGAATATTACCGTGTTGTTTTTGTTTGTTTGTGATCTTCTCCTGCCAACTAAAATAGTTAGCATCATATTTGAAAGGAAAACTAGAAAAATAATAATCAAAATTGTTAAAGGAAGTCAACTCTTGCAGCAAAGAGAATACATTATTGATGCCAGTAAGGCTCCCCATCCTCTAATTGTCAAGTATGAGAGTGACTAAAATAAGTTCCAAAAATATCATTTTGACTAAATGAATAATCATTAAAGTATTTATCTTGCATTCGATTAACTTCAAGATTCTTCGTGGAAAAATTCAACTGATAACGTGTTATGAAATATAAAGTAAAAACAATAAGAATAAATAGAAAGAAGAGTGGATACTTCTTTATTTCTCATGGGGATGAGAGATCATAAGATTTTTGAGAATATAATGAATAAAATTTCTTTATTTATAGTGAAAAATACTTCTAATTTCTATCTAAAAGATATATATTTTATATACTAGTAGATATCAAATAGAGCTTGATAGATCTTCTCTATTTTCTTGATAATTTGATTAAATATCATTATCTTTAACCAAATATAAAAACTCAAATATCATTATTCTAGGCTTTTCAAAACAGATTTAGCCCAAAAAAGAATGATTTAAATAATAATTTGTGTACCAAAGAAGATTAAAAAAATATATACATTTTATTCTTAAAAAAAAATCCACATAGATCATCTTAAAAAAAGGAAAGGGGATCTCATGTCCCCTTTCTTTTTTGCAACGGCGATGTAGTACTTAAGTATGGGCATTTCCTGAGTTGAAGGATCATAAGCAGTTTAAATACCATTCAATGTGGCACAAGCTTAAGATCACTCATCTAAGTTTTGTTGATGATTTGATGCTATTCTCAAGAGGTGATATCACATCAGCGACCTTATTACATGATAAATTCAAGATATTTATTGCTGCATCAGGCTTAGAAGCTAATTTGTGTAAGAAGTGCATTATATTTTGGAGGTGTCACTGATACTGTTAAAGGTCAAATACAACAAGTGTCGGGCTATAGTTATGGAACATTGTCTTTTAAATATCTGGAGTGTCTCGATCTATCAACTAAGAAGTTAAGTATAATTCAATGGCAACCTCTAATAGATCAAATAGATGGACTACTAAGAAACTATTCTATGCTTGGAAAATACAACTTGTTAGGTCGGTCATATTTGGGGTACAAGCTTATTGTGCTCAAATATTTGTGATTCTTGCTAAAATGATGAAAGCCATTTAAAGTTATTGCAAAAGCTATATCTGGTCAAGATGTAATGTGATCACTACAAAAATCTTGACTTCCTGGGATCAGATGTGTAGTCCAAAAACAACAGGTGGCTGGAACTTGGTGAACTTGAAGCTGTGGAATAAAGCTGTTATAATGGTAAAATGTTATAATGTTATAATGCTACCATTGGTAAGAGAAGTTTGATAAAGCAAGCTTATACTAACTTGGAAGGTAGCTTTATGAAGGTGGAGTGGAAGAGTGCTATTTGTCATAATTCAGCTAGGCCAAAAGTTGTGTTTACTGCTTAGCTACAACTGCAGAACAAGTTGAATGCTCACAGTAGATAGACCGCTGAAGTGGAACAGTCAGTGGATTCTACTTTTGTGAAGTGTACGTAAATAAGAGAATGAGACCAGAAATCAACTGTTTGTTGAATGTAGTTATGCCAAAACAGCTTGAAAAAGATTGCAAGACTGGATTTCACTTAATTCACCTTCTCAGATCCCATGGCGAGCAATGCAAATATGGGTATTACAGAAGACTAAAAAGGGAAAGACCAAATAGCTCAACTGATCAAACTGTTATATGCTGATCAATTCACTCATGAATTATGAAAGAAGAGGAATATCAGAGTTTTTGAGAAGGTGGAGACCACAACCGATGAGGTTGCAAGGAGAATAGCCTGTGCGTGTTGTGTTAGAGCTACTGCACCAATTAGATTACTGCTTGATCAATGTAGCTACTGATAATAGTTCTTGAGTTGTAGGCATCATTCTAGTTGCTTTTTAGTTTCAGATCAGTCAGTTTATGTTGAACTGACTGACTTTGTATTTGTTTACTTTGGTGATTAATGAAATACTAATTATCAAAAGAAAGAATTCCACATACAAAAAAATCCATGTGGCAATGCTTATATCGCATATGGAAATACCAAATTCGATATTTTAGCATCTTTTTTTTTTTTTTTTTTTACAAACATCGAATATCAAAATTTTTAAAATGCATAGAAATTTAAAATAATATCAAAATTGTAATATCAAAAATTTTAACTTCAGTATGATATTTGATATCTACCTCTTATTTTCACATAATAAGTATGATTCAACTTTTTTAATCTCCTCGTCTTTCCCTTCCAGATCGATCACAAATAAAAAGATTATCTTCAAAAGATCTAATCATAATTTTACATCAAGTAAATTTGAAAAAAGCACATACGAACACACAATAATTTCAATACGTTTGAAGTAAAATGATGAAATAGCATAACAAGAAGACCTAAGTTTACTACTATACATTACACATAAATCCAAAGCTAAGATTAACTTTTTAATTGACAAACGAATAGCTAAGCAAACTAAAATAAATAAAACAATTTTATTTTTTATTTACCATATTTTTTGGGTTTGAGGTATCACAATGTGGAAATAATTATGAGTATAGAATTCTATGTTTCACATAAAGATTACTCATCCAGCCTTTCGTATAAATGCTTACTTTTATTTTTGAAGAATAATAGGAAGATGCTTCTTGAAGCTAGTAAATAAATGCCTACTTTTATTTTTGAATAATAACAACGATAAACATCCATGAGTTTAAAACATTATAGTATAAAACATTATTTTTAACTATACATAAAGTGAAGCTTCCTAACAGAAACAGGAGTTGGAGGAGGTTAAATTGGATCTGGACCGTCAGGAACAAGCCTCTTGATATCAAACTCGTATAATGTCTCTATATTTGAAACTGGAGTTGGAGGAGGTTCAATTGGATTTGGCCCGTCAGGAACAAGCCTCTTGATATCAAACTCGTGCAGTTTCTCGATATTTCAAACTGGAGTTGGAGGAGATTCAATTGGATCAGGACCGTCAGGAACAAGCCTCTTGATATCAAACTAGTATAATGTCTCTATATTAGAAACTGGAGTTGGAGGAGGTTCTTGGTCATTTGGACCATCAGAAACACGCCTCTTGATATCAAACTCATACAACTTCTTCATATTTGACGAATATTTATTAAAAACTGAACTTGGGGGAGATTTAATTGGATCAGAACCTTTAGGAACACGCCGATCAATTGAAGTACAATATCAAGATACGAAAGATAGCATAAGGATTATAATTCCAACCATTTTTGCTTTGGCTAGCTCCATTTTCTATAGGAAGCTTTAGCTTTAGAATGAGTGTGTCAACATTTCGACATTGCTAGCTTATATAGGACTTATTTGCAACTCTGCTAACAATTTCAAGGTCAGTATTAGTTTTGCCAAAATCTATTTAAATGGAATCTTTTTCAATATCATAAATATAAAAGATTTTATCACATATATAGTAATTTTTACAAAATCATAATATATAATTATAATTTCTAATTTAATGCGGTAAACAAAACGTCAATTTACCTTATAGTAAGGATTCATTCCAATCCTTCAACAATCTTTTCCTAAAAATGTCCCAAATTCAATTCCCACGAAGCTCTATCTCCTCACTATTATCTCAAAGAAACAAATAAACAAGAGTTAACCTAAAAAAGAAAATATAAATAAATAAATAAACAAGCAAAATTTGAAGTCATAATATCAAATCATGATCACAAATCGCATGTTCAAACCCCTTTGGATTGAAAAATAGTAGTCTAATGGAGCTTTTTCTATTTAAAAAAATATATGTATTTTTTTTTTTTTTGAAGAATATATGTGATGTATATATAAGAAAATATAGAAGTGGTACAATATATCCTACATAAGTAAGTGTATATTAAAAAATAAAATTAATACCTGATTTATTTTTGAGATTATAGAAAGCTTGTAAACATAGATGGTTTTATCACTATATATTGTCTGTCTAACCGTACATGTCTCTAAGATACTTTTATTATACCATACGTATTCATGAATACATTTACATATACACGATTTATACTATTACGGTTTGATAATACAATTAAATATCATTACTATACTATTTATAATTATCCACTTAAATATTTTTATTATCTACTACAGTTAATATTACTGCACAATTTACATATAAAATAAATGTCACTATTATAATGTATATAGACATATATACATAATTTATAATATTACAATTCAATGTATGTATTTAATTATCCAGTATTATAACATCACACATATTTATTCTACGAACACATTTGATTATACCGTGTATAAATTTATTTCTTTTATTTATTTAATTATATGGTGTGTGTATTTTACTAAATTAAAAGTTCTGTTATAACTTATATGGGTTTTGAATTTTACAATTGATTATGGTATTTTTGGATTATAAACCAATTATAGATTTTTTTTAAAAGAAAAGGCATCCGTGTTGAATTTTACAATTGATTATGGTATTTTTGGATTATAAAACAATTATAGATTTTCTTTAAAAGAAAAGACATCCGTGTTGAAGTTTACAATTGATTATGGTATTTTTGGATTATAAAACAATTATAGATTTTCTTTAAAAGAAAAGACATCCATGTTAAATTTTACAATTGATTATGATATTTTTGGATTATAAAACAATTATAGATTTTCTGTAAAAAAAAAAAAAAAAAAAAGACACTTTAAAAAAAAAGACTGTGGGCGATGCAATTTTATTAAATTTAAATCCGTACAAAATTCGGATTATATTAAATTCAAAATATATTAGTGCCAAATAAATATTGCGGATTAATATAATTGAATTAATTATTTAAGTCCAAATAGGTATGGATTTAAATAAGGCCCAATATTTATTGGGTTAGTCCATTAATTTGGGCTACAAATGATGAGCCCACTTCGCTAAGTCCAAGATATTGTCATATTCTAGAGGCCAAATAAGCGTCACGTGTCCAATGATGTGGCATGCCAAGTCAAGTGAAGGACCCAATAGGACCGTGTCACATGTCAAACTGATGCAGCAGACCCATGAAATAAAAGCCCATAAAAGATACCACATCACTTAAATCTGATTGGTCAAAGGAAGTTCATATTCATCATGACTTTTCCTTTCTTACAACTATAAATAGGGGCCTCATAATTCAGATAAAGGACCCCCCAGACCACTAACAAGTAGCAAGAAAAAGCTCGTGGATCAAATGCCGCAATTTCTCTAAAAAGCTCAAGCATTCAAATCAAGTTCATCAAGATTTAAGATCAAGACCGCAATATTCAAGAACAAGCTAAAAAACCCTTGAATTCAAGCACAAGTCAAGATCAAGTCTCTCAAAGCATTCAAATCAAGTTCAAATTCAAGATCAAGCTTTAAGCCCTTGAATTTATATTTGAAAAGGTAAATCAGAGGATTCATAGAGATTGTAACACTCGCATTGAAATCAATAAATTGATTGTTACACATTTTTCTTGTCTCGATTATTTATTTTTCGGTCTCAAAAATTTTATTGTCCAACAAATTCTGGCACGCCCAGTGGGACAGTCTCTACCTCTCATCTCAACTTTTTCAGCTGCAAAGTTCAACAACACTGAAATGACTTTCAAGAAGGTCAACTCTCAATCAACTGCTTCCAAGGTTGCTGATTCAAAATTCTCTATTAAAGTAGAAAGCATCCTTGATGTTACTTTCGGAAGCTTAGGAACTGTCATGAGGAGCAAGGCAGGCTTGCTAGGATAACAAACACTTCCGGTGTCGTCCGCGCCAACTTCAATTTTTGAATCTTCAACCCCTAAAGGAACGAAGTCCAATGTAAGTTCTTCGGAAGGAGGAAGTAGTATGGCAGAATCGCTTAAGAAGACTCTAGCTCTACTTAAGCATTCTGGTTCTAAATACTCTGGCAGAAAGAGTGATGATCGTTCAAGCAACTCATCATCTCCGACCACACCGCATAAGTTGAACACTTCAAATATCAACTAGTTCGATAATCCGTGTTACTCTTCAATATCTCTAGTGATTATGCAAGTGATGGTGACTGATGCCTCATCTATGGAGGAGAAACTTATGAATTTGACAAAGGCAATTGAGAGCCTGACCAAATATGTACAGAATCAAGATGCTCGAATTGATAAGATAGTAGATAGGATGGAAGGTCTGATAGACGGAGATTCTAGCCATGCACCTGGAAAAGACCCAGAGGCTCATGAGTCTGAACATCCTGTGAAACAAACACCACTAACTAAAGAGGTACAAGTTTCTTCTAAGGGAATGATCCCGATTGAGCAATTAAAGGAATTCATTGAAGGGACCCTCAAAGACAAATATAATGTTGTCACCAAATCTTTCCTTCCATATGCCAAGCCTTACATTGCAAGGGTAGATAGTCTCAAAATGTCTGCCGGTTATCAACCCCCCAAATTTTTATAATTTGAGGGCAAATGAAACCCAAAACAACATGTCGCACACTTTGTTGAGACATGTAATAATACTGGAACTTACGGTGACTATCTTGTCAAATAATTTGTTCATTCCCTAAAGGAAAACACCTTTGATTAATATAGGGACCTTGAGCCTAATTCTATCAATAGCTGGGAGCAATTGGAGCATGAGCTCCTAAATCGCTTTTATAGTACAAGGCGTACAGTGACCATGGTAGAGCTCACAAATACTCGACAAAGAAAGGATGAACCAGTCATTGACTTCATTAAATGATGAAGAAATGCTAGCCTAAACTACAAAGATAGGCTCCGCAAAGCTTCTGCAATAGAGATGTGCATCCAAGGAATGCACTGGGAGCTTTTCTACATCTTGTAAGACATTAAGCCTAAATCCTTTGAAGAGCTAGCTATCCGTGCTCACGATATGTAGTTGAGCATGTCTTCTACTGGAAAAGGATCAATGCCTATCCATGACCTACTAAGGGGAAAGAATTAGCAGGAACCCAAAAGATGGGGCAAGTTTGTCCCCAAAAATGACAACAAGGAGTCTATGAATATTGATGTGTCTCCTGTGAAAGTCACCACAAAGGTGAGAAAGAAGCAAAGTGTGAAGACGACTTCTAGAGCACGTCCGAATAAAAAAACTTTAAAGGAAATGCATGAAAAAGAATATCCCTTCGTTGATTCTGATGTTGCTGAGATTTCGATAAACTGCTTCAGCATACTCATTGAACTTCCAAAGATGAAGCGTCCCAACAAAGCTGGGTGGACCAATGACCCTAATTATTGCAAATATCATAGGCTCATAAGTCACCCTCTGGAAAAGTGCTTTGTCTTTAAAGATAAAGTCATGCAACTGGCAAGGGAGAAGAAAATCTTTTTCGAAGATGAGATGACTAATTCTCATCAAATATCTATCATATTTGGCTCGCTGGATCCAGTCCAAATATGTGTTGAAGAGAATAACAAAAAAATATTAGAGCTTGATAGGTCTTCAGTTGACGAAGGAGATAATAAAGGTTGGACTCTGGTGACCAGGCGCAGACACAGGAAGACAAGTCTGCGAAAGAAGTTGATCTAGCAACCAACTAGGAGGATAATGTTAGAGAAACCAAGAAAACAGAAGTTGGTTGAATTCCTATAGAAGACGAGGGTGACGGAGCTTCACCCCCCAAAACCTCAGCGTCCGGTATCTTTAGAGGAATTCTTACCGAGTTGGTTTCGTGTAAAGACTGCCCAAGTCAACCTTGAGACACCTTATCTTAATATTTTCAAAGAGGGGGCAAAGGGTGAGAATCTACCCATAGAAGTTCCTTCAATTTTTGAAAAGCTTATTGAAAATCTTAGAGAAGAGGCACATGTGTGTGATAAAAAAATCATAATCACAAATAATGATCTTCTACTTGGTGAGGCCTTACATAACCGTCCCTTATACATGGTGGGTCAAATTATAGGAAAGAAGATCAATAAAATCTTGATAGATGAGGGATCTGGAGTCAATATCCTGCCTATCCACACAATGAAGGAACTTGGCGTCGCTACTAGCAAACTGAACGAAAGCCCTATAATGATCCAAGGCTTTAACCAAGGGGGCTATGAGATGTATCAAGTTAGGGATTCGTATAGATAATTTTCAATCAAACCCATTGATGCATGTGATCGATGCCAAAACTTCATACAATATATTGCTTAGTAGGCCTTGGGTGCATATGAACAAAATTATCTCATCCTCTTACTATCAATGCTTGAAGTACCTTGAAAATGGAGTGGAAAGAAAGATAGTTGTCGATGATAAGCCATTCACTGAAACTGAGTCACATTTTGCCGATGCAAAATTCTACTTAAAGAAGCATGTCGTGGATGAGAAAAGGGTTGAAGATGTCACCAAGACCAAGTGTGATGATCTTGCATCTAAGAAGGTCGCAGTGACTGTCGAAAAAGTCTTCACTAAGAAGCCTCTCTCCACTTCAAATAAAGAAAGTATCGCTTCTATGAAAAAAAGGCAACTCCCGTTCTTCACTACGTACCGAAGGTAAGAAAAGAGAAATATCACCCATCGGATTCCCAAGATAATGTGCTAAAGGGGATAACATTACCTATCAGGAAGATTGATGCAATAAATCCATCCTCAAGAATTCTTGAAGAGTCTGTGGCTCAAAATCTGCCACAAGATATGACACTCCCTACGAAATGTACGAAAGAAGACTTTGACCCAAATGCATATAAACTATTTGTAAAAGCTGGATACAATCCTAATAAGCCATCAAGGTTGGGCAAGCTTCTATCGGAGAGTATAACCAGGTAGGCACGTGAAGGCGTAGGATACATGAAACCACCTCCAATTCACATCTCCATAAGATGGGTAGTCAGTAATTACATTATCGTGGAAGAAGAATCCACTGCAACTAATAAAAGACCCTCTGTATTTGACCTACTTGGAGGGTCAACTGCAAGAACTTCTGTGTTTGAAAGGTTGGGACCTCTAAATAAGAAGAAAAGCAACAAGCGTAAGAGGAGTCATCAAAGCACGATGATGTACTCTTTACTTAAAATACAGAAGGATTTCCAAAGTTTGATTCCTTCTAGAATGAAGTGACAGACGGAACTGGTCGTTTCATGCAATGAAGTGCTAAAAGCAAAGGCACATACTGTGGTTTATACCAAGCAACGCGAAAAAGATAAAGAGAGTGTTAGCTTCTCATATTATGTTACGACCCAGAATGAGAAAGATGTCTCTTCTCAATTAAAGGTTGATGAAGAAATAGAAGATGCCTTTTGGTGTCATCATACATCCATCAACGACGATGATCCTCAAGAGGAGAAAGAGGTTGGAGATGCTCCATTACAACTTGAATAAGGAGTAAAGATCACAATAGATTCCTTGAAGGAAGTTAATCTTGAAACCAATGAAGACCCAAGACCAACTTACCTGAGTGCGTTTCAAAAAGTGGAGGAGGAAATTGATTACATGGACATACTCAAAGAATAGATGGATGTCTTCGCCTGAAGCTATAAGGAAATTCCTGGATTAGATCCAAAAGTAGCAGTCCATCAGTTGGCGTTCAGGAATGACGCTCATCCTGTTAAGCAAGCCCAAAGACGCTTTAGGTCGGAGTTAGTTCCATTGATTGAAAATGAAGTTAACAAACTCATTGAAGCTGGATTTATTTGCGAAGTCAAATATCCCACGTGTATTTCAAGTATTGTTCTATTACAGAAGAAGAATGGCCAAATTTGAGTTTGTGTCGACTTTTGGGATCTCAACAACGCCTGCCCTAAAGATCACTTTCCAATCCCCATACCAGAGTTGATGATTGATTCTACCACTGGTTATGAGGCAATGTCCTTCATGGATGGTTCATCCGGCTACAACCAAATCCATATGGCACCAAAGGATGAAGAACTCACTGCATTTCATACGTCCAAAGGTATTTATCACTATAAGGTGATGCCTTTTAGTTTAAATAACGCTGGTGCCACTTATCAAAGGGCTATGCAGAACATCTTTGATGGCCTTCTCCATAAAAATATTGAATGCTACGTGGATGATCTAGTGGTAAAGTCAAGAAAGAGAGATGACCACTTAAAAGACCTAAGAATGGTATTCGAATTACCTCAAAGATATCAACTTAGGATGAATCCATTGAAGTGTGCCTTTGGAGTTACTTCTGGAAAGTTTCTTGACTTTATTGTGCGACACCAAGGAATTGAAATTGATCAAGACATAGTTGATGCGATTTTGAAGATGTCCGAACCTCGAAATATTCATGAGTTAAAAAGCCTTCAAGGAAGGCTAGCATATTTAAGGAGGTTCATCTCAAACCTGGCAAGAAAATGTCAACCATTTGGTTGTCTCATGAAGAAGGACACTCCCTTCGAATGGGACCAAGCTTTTAGTAATGCTTTTGAGAGTATCAAATCATACTTAATGAAGCCACCAGTTCTTGCAGCACCCATACCTGGAAAACCGTTGATACTCTACATGGCGGAACAAGAAGGCTCAGTCGGAGCACTATTGGCTCAAGAAAATAGTGAAGGCAAAGAGAACTCTCTTTACTATCTGAGCAGAATGATGACACCAAACGAGTTGAAGTATTCTCCAATCGAAAAGTTATGTTTGGCATTGGCTTTCTCAATCCAAAAGATGAAACACTACTTTCAAGTTTATGTTGTTCGTCTTGTGTCTAGGGCGAATCCCATCAAGTTTGTAATGTCGAAACCAGTCCTTAGTGACTGACTTGTAAGATGGTACCTTCAATTTTAACAGTTTGAGATTGTGTACGTTCCCTAAAAGGCCGTAAAGGGACAAACATTGGCTGACTTCTTGGCAGACCACCCAATACCTGATGATTGGTAATCAAGTGATGAACTTTCTGATGAAGATACAATGGTTATTAAAGCCAAACCCCTGTGGAAAATGTCTTTGATGGGGCCGCACATCGAGATGGAGGTAGTGCCGAGGTGGTGTTCGTCACTCCGCAAAAAGAGGTCATCCCATACTCATTTGCCCAAACAAACCATTGCTCTAATAATGTTTCTGAATATCAAGGTTAGTACTTGGACTTAAGATGGCAGTTGACATGAAACAATTGCAATTACAAGTATTTGGTGAATCCCAATTAGTGATCAAGCAACTTTTGGGAAACTATGTAGTCAGAAAGCCTGAGTTATGACCATATCATGATTATGCACAGAAGTTGATGGTGTGACTTAGAGAAGTAACCCTCCAACATATGCTAAGGAGAGAAAATAAGCAAGGTGATGCCCTAGCTTCTTTAGCCTCAACCCTGACTCTTCCAAATGAGATGCAAGTTACTACCCACCAAGAATGGGTAGTACCTCCATCAACTGAGGATGAAGAAATTAAAGTCAAATACCTCGTTGCCATATCTGAATCTGCAAAAAAAGATTGGTGACAACCTATCATTGATTACTTATGTTATGAGATATTTTCAGAGGATCCAAGGAGAAGGATTGACATTCGTCATTGTGCACCTCGATTTTCTTACTACAAAGACACACTATACCAAAGATCATTTGAAGGAGTGCTCTTATGGTGTTTAGGAGAGGAACAAATAATTCAAGCTTTGCAAGAAGCACGCTCGGGAGTTTGTAGATCACATCAGTCTGGACCGAAGCTCCATTTTTACATTAAAAGGATGGGATATTATTGGCCAATGATGGTGAAAGATTGATTGGACTATGCTAGAAGATGCAAAGCTTGCCAATTCCATAAAAATTTCATACATCAACCTCCAGAGTTACTACATCCAACTGTAGCATTTTGTCCATTCAATGCTTGGGGAATGGATGTTGTTGGTTCACTACCAAAGTCTTCTGGTGGACACTTATACATCTTGGCCGCGACAGATTACTTCTCAAAGTGGGCCGAAGTTGTTGCTTTTAATAAATTAAAGAAAGAAAATGTTGCAAACTTCATCCGAGTAAATATCGTCTACCGCTTTGGAATCCCTCAATATATAATAACTGACAATGGCAAGCCGTTCGATAATAAAATAATGAATAAGATTTGTGATCTCTTTGGCTTCAAGAAGAGCAAGTTTTTATGTGCTATGCTACCGCCAATGGTCTAGCCGAAGCATTCAATAAGACTTTATGTAATTGTTGAAGAAATTCATCTCCAAATCCAAATGATACTAGCATGAGCGAATGGAAGAAGCTTTATGGGCGTATAGGACAACTTACCGTACACCAACACAAGCAACTCCATACTCGTTTACTTTTGGAGTTGAAGCAGTCTTGCCACTTGAGCGTCAAATACCTTCTTTGAGACTGGCTATTCAAGAAGGGCTCACTGATGAAGAAAATGCTAAGTTGCATCTTGCAGAGTTAGAAGCTCTTGATGAGAAGAGGCAGGAGGCTCAACAAAATCTTGAATTCTATCAAGCCCGGCTATCTCGTTCTTTCAACAAAAGAGTTCGCTTCAGGTGCTTTTAAGTTGGAGACTAAGTCCTTGCAGTAAGGAGACCCATTATCACTTCTCATAAGTCTGGGGGAAAATTCACCTCGAAGTGGGATGGACCATATGACGTACAAGAGGCATATTTAAATGGTGCTTACAAGCTTGTCGATGCAGATGGCGTAGGGATTGGGCACATTAATGCCAACTTTTTAAAAAATTACTATCCCTAAAGGAAGATTATATTCCGTAAGGCACGAGTATAAACTGCATGTACACTCCTTAAGGCACGAGTTTAAAATGCATGTGCACTCCTTAAGGCATGAGTATAAACTGCATGTACACTCCTTAAGGCACGAGTATAAACTGCATGTACACTCCTTAAGGCACGAGTATAAACTGTATGTACACTTCTTAAGGCACGAGTATAAACTGCATGTGTACTACTTAAGGCACGAGTATAAACTGCATGTCCACTCTTGGCCCGCAAGAGTATAAACTGTGTACGGATCATAAAAAAACCTTACCCAGAACTACGTTGTGACTTGATCCTCTTACTGAGGTACGTAGGCGCTTAGAATTTCATTCTGAGTTCAGTTGCATGAGTGTCAAAAAAAATATGTTCCTACAAGTATCTACCATATGGATACCAAGTATGAAACTATTCTAATTAAATTTTGGACTTACTCTAAATATCGGTGACTCAATGGAGGCAACCCATCGAAAAGAAAGAGAGTTCCTTCAATGGGATTTGGAATGCCAAAGTTCTCCAAGCCTACAACTAGAAGGATCTTAAAATTTTCATGCCTTAAGGTGGACAAGATTTGTTTCTTTGCACCTTAAGCGGGCCTCTAACTAGTTTATCCTTAAAGGATATTAAAATTTTCATGCCTTAAGGTGGACAAGATTTGTCCCATTGCACCTTAAGCTAACCTCTCATGGGCTTATCCTTAAAACGATATTGAAATTTCCATGCCTTAAGGTTGACAAGATTTGTTTCTTTGCACCTTAAGCGGGCCTCTAACGAGTTTATCCTTAAAGGATATTGAAATTTTCATGCCTTAAGGTGGACAAGATTTGTCCCTTTGCACCTTAAGCTAACCTCTCACGGGCTTATCCTTAAAAGGATATTGAAATTTCCATGCCTTAAGGTGGACAAGATTTGTCCCTTTGCACCTTAAGCTGGCCTCTAACGGGTTTATCCTTAAAAGGATCTCAAAATTTACATGCCTTAATGTGGACAAAATTTATCTCTTTGCACTTAAGCTGGCCTCTCACGGATTTATCCTTAAAGGATATCGAAATTTTCAAGCCTTAAGGTGGACAAAATTTGTCCCTTTGCACCTTAAGCTGGCTTCTAACGGGTTTATCCTTAAAAGGATCTCAAAATTTTCATGCCTTAAGGTGGACAAAATTTGTTCCTTTGCACCTTATGCTGGCCTCTCACGGGTTTATCCTTAAAGGATATCGAAATTTCCATGCCTTAAGGTGGATAAAATTTGTCCCTTTTCACCTTAAGTTGGCCTCTAATGGGTTTATCCTTATAAGGATCTCAAAATTTTCATGCCTTAAGGTAGACAAAATTTGTCCCTTTGCACCTTAAATTGGCCTCTAACAAGTTTATCTTTAAAGGATATCGAAATTTCCATGCCTTAAAGGTGGACAAAATTTGTCCCTTTGCACCTTAAGATGGCTTCTAACAGATTTATCCTTAAAAGGATCTCAAAATTTCCAAGCCTTAAGGTAGACAAAATTTATCCCTTTGCACCTTAAGCTGACCTCTCGCAAATTTATCCTTAAAAGGATATCAAAATTTTCATGCCTTAAGGTGGACAAGATTTGTCCCTTTACACCTTAAGCTGAACATTGAAAAGGGCCCATACTTAAAGAAAATCACTGCACCATCTTCGAGTAAAATTGGTCAGACTTAAGGTGAAGGAGGCGAAGTTAAACTCTCGCACCTTAAGCCGATATTCACCGTCTTCAAGTAAAATTGGTCGGACTTAAGGTGACGGAGGTAAAGTTAAACTCTCGCACCTTAATCCGATGTCTACCATCTTCAATTAAAATTGGTCAGACGTAAAGTGACGGAAGCGAAGTTAAACTCTTGCACCTTAACCCGATGTCCACCATTTTTAAGTAAAATTGGTCGGACTTAAGGTGACGGAGGCAAAGTTAAACTCTCGCACCACAATCCGATGCCCCCCATCTTCAAGTAAAATTAGTCGGACTTAAAGTGGAGGCGAAGTTGAACTCTCGCACCTTAAGCCGATGTCCACCATCTTCAAGTAAAATTGGTCGGACTTAAAGTGACAGAGGTGAAGTTAAAATCTCGCACCTAAGCCGATTGTTGCATATTACTATCTGTTTCAATTCTCCAAAAAAAAAAGAGGAAACAAGAAAGAAAGCAAAAAACACAAATAGAAAGGATATTACCTATCAAAGCGTTATGATCTTAAAAGTTGTATATCACCAACTTGGATTGAGACAAGATGCCATTATAAGAATAAAGACCTCAAAATCTAGTTTGAGTCAATCAAAACGCCCTTTGATGGTGATGGTCCCACATCAAGAAATAAATTATTTGTGAGGCAATGCAAATCTGGAATCCTTTGTTGGATAACATATAAGATCAACTTCGAAAAATCATCTAGAACAATAAAAAAAGTGTTAAAATCCAAATTTTGGATATGTTATACATGTATGTTTCCGGCATCTATAGAATCAAGCGGATCATAATTTTGATACTCTCACATTGAGATATAATTTTTTTAGTGATGTCACATAAATCTAAAATTGTTGATGCATCAAAACTCAATGTTGATTTCGGAATAACACCTGAAAATATCTTGATTGTATTAAATTATAAATTTTTAATATGTTATAGATCTTTGTGTCTAGTTTCACAAAAATCAAGCGGCTTGTCATTTCATCCTTCCTACTTCAAGATATGAAAGTTTTAGTAAAGACGCGCAGATCTGAAATTTTCAGCATGATAAAATTTAGGGCTAACTTGAAGTCTGGTTTCTAGAATATCAAACGTTTCATTATTTTGATAGTCCTACAATTAGATGTGAATTTTCTACCACTAATATGTTGTGCTGAAAAAAAGTGACAAAAATAAGAGAAAAGTAGGAGGAAAAGAAATTACCTCAATATCGTTGATGGCTTGAAAATCCCAAAATTGATATTGAAAAAGTGGGGAAACTACCTCCTTTTATAGAGTTGTAGGATGGATGTTTTCTTCTCCAATATAAATTCAGATTGGAATAAATTCCATTTTCAACTTCAAATTGGAGATTGTTTCTTTCTCCAATATAAATTCAGATTGGGATAGCTTTCATCTCCAAATTCAAATTGGAGATTATTTCCTTTTGTTATACAAATTCAAATTGGAGGTTATTTCCTTCTCCCATACAAATTCAAATTGGAAGTTGATTTTCTTCTTCCATACAAATTCAAATTGATGTTGTTTCCTTCTCCCATACAAAGTCAAATTGGAGGTTGTTTTCTTCTCCAATCTAAGTTTAAATCGCAAGAGTTTTATTCCTGGTTAAGTAAGGCAATGAAAAAGTTTTCCAAAACTGTTTGAAATTGGATATCATGCTCCACCAACGGGTCTTAAGTATAGAGATTCGTGAAAAAAATAAGAGAGCTTTGAGAAACAATGTCAATATGGTTCGACTTTAAAGTATTTGAATGAGGTGTTATGTATGGAAAATCGTTGAAGCACGAAGGAAACATGTTTAAATAATCATACTTCAAGGCTAATCTCTAAAATATTAAATGTCTCAACAAGTCTTGAAGTAGGAGCATTTGTGGGCGATGTAATTTTATTAAATTTAAATCCGTACAAAATTCAAATTATATTAAATTTAAAATATATCAGTTTCAAATAAATATTGCGGATTAATATAATTGAATTAATTATTTAAGTCCAAATAGGTATGGATTTAAATAAGGCTCAATATTTATTGTGTTAGTCCATTAATTTGGGCTACAAATGATGAGCCCATTTTGGTAAGCCCAAGATATTGTCATATTCTAGAGGCCCAAATAAGCGTCACATGTCAAATGACGTGGCATGCCAAATCAAGTAAAGGAGCCAATAGGATCATGCCACATGTCAAAATGATATAGCAGACCCATGAAATGAAAACCTATAAAAGGCGTTACATCACTTAAATCTGATTGGTCAAAGGAAGTTCATATTAATCATGACTCTTCCTTTCCTACGACTATAAATAGGGGCCTCATAATTCAAAAAAAGGACCTTCCAGACCTTTAACAAGTAGCAAGAGAAAGTTCGTGGATCAAACGCCGCAATTTCTCTAAAAAGCTCAAGCATTCAAATTAAGATCGCAATATTCAAAAACAAGCTCAAAAATCCCTGAATTCAAGCACAAGTCAAGATCAAGTCCCTCAAAGCATTCAAATCAAGTTCAAGATCAAGTTTTAAACCCTTGAATTTATATTTGAAAAGGCGAATCAGAAGATTCATAGAGATTGTAAAACTTACATTGAAATTAATAAATTGATTATTATAATATTTTTCTTATCTTAATTATTTATTTTTCGGTCTCAAAAATTTTATTGTTTAACAAAGACATCCATATTGAATTTTATAATTGATTATGTATCTTTGGATTATAACAGATATAGATTCTACGATATAGAAAAGACAGTGGAGGGACGACCAAGGGTGAAGAAGTAATTTCACACTAACGATCAAGGGAAAGAAGTAATTTCAAAATAATAAAAATTCTCCCTGCCCACTGCTTAGTAATATCTGTCAAGCATTTTCTACTGAGAGGACTATGAGAAGCAAAGCCTTCAAACAGCAAAGCTACTATGAACAATCGATCGATTAAATTTGTAGTATTATCGGCCTTTCCAGGTTTACTTCTTCATTCTTTTTTTATCAACTTATGAGTTGAAATTTTGAATAAAACTGCCAAGGCTTTATTATTTGATTGTTTTCATTTTTTATTTGTTTTTCAAGATTCTTGGTAATTTAAGAAACCTTTTCGAATCTGATATCTGGGTTAATTTTAGTTTTTTCATTTGGTTAATAATTATGCTGTATTGCAAATCTTGAAACTAGCTGAATTTGATTCATTTTTGATAAGTTTGAAACAATTTTACTGTAATAAGTGTTTTGCTAATTAGTTTAGAACTTGCAATACTAGTGATTTAGGTTGTAGGATTGCAAATTTTGAAGTTGACTGAATTTATTGCTTTTTATTTTATAATTATGGTGTTCGGGCAAGTTTGCATGCACCTCAACTAATAAAATGGGATACTAGGTATCTCTGTTCCATTAAGGACAAGATAGATGTTAAGAAATATGGTGTATTGTAAATCTTGCAGCTGGATGAATTTGGATTCATTTTTGAAAAGTTTCAAACTAATTTGCTGAATTAGAATTAAAAGATTAGTGGTTAACTAACTAAACATAGCAACTGATGTGCATTTACCAATGTGTTCTTCTTGGTTGCTTGATTAAAACTTTTGCACCAGACTATCATTTGATATATTATAGTGGTCAGGTCATTAGATCAGAGTGTGGGAGAGTTTTGCCATGGCCTATGTGGAGAAACCAAACATGAGTGGGCTACCTTGGACCTCTGATCCCAACATAGAGAAATTTTTTCTTCCCCCGAATGCATCGAGTATTGGGCAATCTTATATCAGGTACTTTCCTTTCAATTCTCTTCCTTGATAGTTACATTTTTTCTAACATGAGCAAAAGAGAATTTCAAAAATTGTATAACTGTAATCAACACCAGGTAGGAACATGATTCACAATTTCAGTGCATACAACAATGACAACATGTTGGCTATGGGAAAGAAAATTCTGAAAAATAGTTACATGTGCATTGTGTGTTATAGTTTATTGCAGAGCTAATAGGAGCCTGTAGTTAATAAAATTTTTCATTACTTGTTACCTTATTGTTGTCCTTAAAAAGACCTCCTTCCCTAGCTTGAAATATTTCGATGTCACGTGAAACAAATTGAGATTAAGAAAAGATATTATAACAACCAACACAATTTTGGGTCGTGCTCAACATAGGCAATCTTTTCTAATAACTTAGAAACAAGGGCCCATATCCAAACTATATCGATTAAACTACAAAGTACACATAAATTGTATTATTATACTGTCATATGTCCAATGCTATTAGCCAGAACAAACAGCTAATCATCAATTATTCTCCATGATACTCTAGATGAAACTTCCAATAGAAGTGTAAGAAGAGCCACCTTCCATGGTTGCAGCTCTGGTCTTCTCCTTCATCTTTTTCACTTTTATTTCGATTTTATTCTCCCGGTCCATAAGTTCCCTTATTGATTTCTCAACCTTCCTTAGCTTTCACTATAAATTCTTGGCCCATCGTCACTTTCGAATCCTTTCTGTAATCCATTTTAATCTCGACTGCCATTGCCAATTCCTTAACCAATTAAAATGCATGTGCTTGCTGCTCTGCGTACATTGGCCAAGTAACCATTTGCACTCCAAAATAAATGCTTTCCAAACTCGAATTCCACCCACAATGTGACACAAAACCTCCCACTGCTTTGTGCGATAAAATTGCGAATTCCTTCTTCCCACGAATGCATCGAGTATTGGGCAATCTTATATCTGACAGGTACTTTCCTTTCAATTCTCTTCCTTGAAAGTTGCATTTTCTCTAACATGAGCAAAAGAGCATCTCAAAAATTGTATGACTATAATCAACACCAGTTAGGAACGTGTTTCACAATTCCAGTGGATACAACTATGATAACATGTTGGCTATGGGAAAGAAAATTCTGAAAAATAGCTACATGTGCATTGTGTGTTATAGTTTATTGCAGAGTTAATAGAAGCCTGTAGTTAATAAAATTTGTCATTACTTATTACCTTATTGCTGTCCTTAAAAATACCTTCTTCCCCCGGATCATGGGCATAGTGGGAGCTTTAGTGCTGCCCTTGATAAGTACGCAGATAAATATTATTCTAAAAATATTTATATGTAATTTGGGTGTTACTGTGTGGAGAAAGAGATGGTTAGTTTTTCTTCTCAACCTGCTGTAAGTCTATTTATTGATTGCTAGATTGGGACTCTTTTATCACTTAGTCTAAATATATTGTTGACTTGTTAATAATATGTTGTATCTATATTTTGGCATTTTTTTAGCCAGTTGGATGTGTCTATAAGCATTGAAGTTGGAGATTCGGTATTAGTGTCCTTAAATCTTAATAGGATCTCAAAAATGTTTCTTTCCTCCTTTTTCGAATTTCTCCGACCCATTTCATTACTTAGTGTAGCTTTTGTTTGGACAAAACTATATTGTATTTGGTTTGACTGTTCAATGGATGTTTTCCCACATCTTAACATGAGGCATGTAATTGGCTAATGACGTCTTGGTCACGAAATTCTTAGAAAACAAACGTTTGTCTTGTGTGATCTCTTCCTCTGTATATAGTAGAAATTTGCAAGCTTCTTACAGGAGATGGCTAGATGTGTGAACATCATGATTTTCTGCTTTTTCTTTAGTGCTTATGGACGGTTATACTCGTATCATGCAGATATCACAAGCTAATATTCAGGCCTGATAGTTTGGGTTCCAGTAAAGTTGATAGCCTAAAATGTACAAACTTTGCTTTTATCTGATGTCTAATTTCTTTACTATTGGTGATTATCCATAAAGCAGTGTTAAATCAGCAGATATGAATCTAAGGGGGTATACTGCAGAAGTTACAGGTCTTTCTCCTAAAGCTATTGAGAAGGATGTTCAAGAGTTTTTTGGTTTCTGTGGGGCAATTGAACATGTTGAGATTGTCAAGTGGGTTTGGGTTTAATATCTCGGATTACATTACAGTTTTATTAATCATACCCTATATTTCTGTGTCGATGATTTAGGAGGAAAAAAGAAACAAATGGAAGGGAAATTATGAGTAGAGCAATATATTTGAAGTCCAAAAAATGTATCTATCTTTACTATTCTTGTGTTTCAATTCCTCCCAATTTCCTTAAAGTTCAAACCCTCCCCTCAATTTTGGTGTACATACAATATAAATGATAATCTTTTGTAATATAGCTAGGTAATATGAGCGATAAACAAGTTTGGCTATTATCCTGTTTCTTTTTTTGATCTTGAAAGCTTTAGATTTCTTTTGAATTGTTATTGTAGAGCAAGTATACCATATTTGGGTTGGGAAATGACAAGGGATTTGGGATCCTATGATATTTCGGTGATAGTGATATTGTTGTATGTTAATCTTTTTATGCAACTTAATTATTAAGGTTCATAGCAAAATTACGCGTTGGACCCGTGCAAAGTACGGGCATGCCCATCTAGTAATATATAAGTAAAGGTTTGGTAGTACTACTAATTTGTCTTTTATAGTACCAAATCTTTACTTTATTATTAGTAGAATATTACTATTATTATTTTTATTTCTATTCTATTTATTTATTTATTATAATTATTATTATATTACTTTTTTACTACTATATATAAATGAAGGTTGGGGTGTAGTACTACCAAATCTTTACTTATATATTAGTAGAATATTACTATTACTACTATTATTTCTATTTCTATTCTATTTATTTATTATTATTATTATATTTTTTTTACTACTATGTATTAGTGAAGGTTGGGTGACTACCAAGGGTTCGATAAATTTAGTCACCCCAATCTTCACTTATATATAGTAGTTAATAAAATGGTTACACATGCATGTAGTTTTTTTTCTTATATTTATTAGTTTTTTCCTCATTTTTATAGTGCACTAAAATTGTTACACATGCATAATTTTTTTTCTTATATTTATTACTTTTTTTATTATTTATTATTTTAATAATATTTTTATTTAGATTAATTTATCTTTTAGTAGTATCAAATCTTTACTTTATTATTAGTAGAATATTACTATTACTACTATTATTTCTATTTCTATTCTATTTATTCATTATTATTATATTATTATTTTTGTACTACTATATATAAGTGAAGGTTGAGTGACTAGCAAGGGTATTTCGGTAAATTTAGTCACCCCAATCTTCACTTATATATGACAGTAAATAAAATGGTTATACATGCATATGGTTTTTTTCTTATATTTTTTTTTGTTCTTATTTTTATGGTGCAATAAAATTGTTACATATGTGTAACGCTCTGAAAACGGATCTCGAAATATGACACGGTGCTCAAGACTATGAGTATCCTTAAGCTAACCCTGTAAGTCATCTACTAAATCTGAAACTCATAATAGGGAAGTATGAATATACATAATCAAGCTAAAATGTAGAATTCTGTATGAGCTAAGCTGAAACTGTCTGAATATAATATTTGAAAATATTAACTCAAAAGTCTGATCAATCAATACTGAAAATCTGAAGCATATCTAGCAGTCTGACAAGCCTCTACTACTAATGCTTGAGAGTTACTAGGACAAACCCCCAGCTGACTTGAAAATACCGAATCATCTATGCTAATAAGCTGAGAAACTGAATGACTAAGTCCCCGAACTATGAGGACTCACCAACTGTGGGGATGTAGATAGAGATGCTCGAAATCACTCACACTACTGAAACTGAGCACCTGAACCTACATTATGAGACAATGTAGCACATAAATGTATATGTGGATCAGTACTTTTGGATTGTACTGAGTATATAGAGGTGAATGAACAAGTAAATTAATATCTCAATATTATTATAAATTTATAAAAGAATGCATGCTAAATATAAATGACTCACATAAGTTGGAATATCTGAAAACTGAAAATCATAATCATGAATAGCAAACATGTTGCATAGATCTAGTGAGTCATAACATTTAGTTTCTAAAAGTTGTACTTGTATTCTATCTTTAAATCATGCTATCTACATTAGAAAGGACTCACTTTTATATCTGAAATCTGAAAGCTCACATCTGTAACTAATGCCTTCTATAAAGCAACATCTGAATAAAATTTGTGAGCCTTTACACTTAGTTTCTAAAAGTTTTTCTGTTATTCTTTATTCTTTCCTGTAAGTTGTAGGGAAATACTTTAAAAACTATTCTACAAGTCTTTACTGTTAGGGAGGTTCTTCTAACCGACATACATTATGTGAGCAATCATAGTGTCCAACATCTAGTTCCCTTATGGGAAAATCTCACAATGGGGAGAGGTGTCATACTCTTGCCAAGGAGTATAACCTAATCTAACTGATCACATATATATCTGTCATTCATATAGAAATGAGAATAATCTGATAAACTGAACCACGTTGGCTCATAGTTCTGGGGCATGTGAACATACCCAACTCGGTGCTAAATACTACTCCCTTTAATTTGTATGCTCATTTTGTAGGAAATCCACTTTAAAAAACTAATATAAGGGTTTACAATGAAAACCTCTTGAAAATCTGTCACTGTAAACTGTAGCTAAATATGTGAAGTGGATTCCAAATCTAAACTGAGATCAAAAGATCGAATCTTTATTAATAATCTGAAAATAACTAGTCATGGGATGCTTTAAGCATAGTCATTCTTGAAATATCAACATTCAAACTAGGGCTAATAACCCATGCATAAAATTTATGTCAAATCATCATAAAGTTCATGCTTGATGATGAAAATATTTATAATTCAATTCTAAATCTGGAAATTTCTGCAATACGCATGAAAATACGAAAGTAGACATGCAATTCAACATCTAATCTCTCAAAATCTCATAATCTTGCAAGTAACAATATTGGGTATGAACCCTAATCCAAAACTCATGTAAAATTATCTTTAAAAACTAATTTTGGGCACAAGGATGAAAGAATTATCCTTGTTGAAAACCCCACATACCTTAATTGATGATTTTCATCCTTGTGAAAACCCTACATACCTTAATTGATGGTTAGATGAAGAAACTTGAATTTTGAATCCCTATTTGTGCTCTTGAAGATAGATTTTTGAAGTTATTGAATTGAGAATCTTTAATTTTGAGCTATCTTGGAAAAAGAATGGTGGAATTTGAATTTCTTGGAAATGAAAATTTGAGTTCTATGGTTTCCTTGGAGAGTAATTTTGATGAAAATATGCATATAATGGTTAGAATAGGATTAATTCTGTGTTTTACACGATTTGGGGGCTTGGGAAAAGACTAAATTGCCTTTTTTAAAATTTTACTCGAAACTGAAAATCTCGATTTTACCACCCACCGAGATGCGCCGCTGTCGTAGTGGCTTACTGGAAAAAGGGACAATTGTTGTTTTGGCCTCTGGCGCGACGCGGTGAAATTGCGTTACATCACTGGAAAAGGAACGAGTGTCATTTTGGCCTCTGGCCCAACGCGACATAATCGTGTTGCGCCACTGCTCCATTGTGATGCGGTGTCTATCCAATTGGAAATTTTAGCGCGATACAGGCTAATCGTGATGAGCTACTGGAATGGGACAAATAAAAATTGGAGCTTCACCACGACGCGGGCTAATCGTAGTGCTCCATTGGAAGTCGGACATTCGCGAATCTGTCCTTCACCGCGACGCGGTGCTTATCGCGGTGATTTACTGTTTTCACTAAAATCGTCATAACTTCTTAACCGAGTATCAGATTGAGGCAAAATTGGTATCATTGGAAAGCTGATTCAATTAACTACACATTGGAGAGGGGGCCTAGAGCTTGAAAATTCTACATGTATCAAGAGTTATTCATTATTTAAGTTGACCCTTGACATTCTAGAAGCTAAACTGAGCTAAGAAAAGTACGAGGTATTACAACATGCATATTATTTTTTTCTTATATTTATTAGTTTTGTCCTCATGTATTATTTTAATAATATTTTTATTTAGACCTTTGTAATTGAATTATACTTGGTAGTATTTTTTTATAAATATCTTTTTGTTCCTTATTAAATGACTACCAAGGGTATTTCGGTAGTTTTATGGTGCAATAAGTGAAGGTTGGGGTGACTACCAAAGGTATTTCGGTAATTTATGTATTATTTTAACAATATTTTTACTCAGACCTTTGTAATTGAATTATACATAGTAATAGTTTTTTATAAATATCTTTTTGTATCAAAGGTATTTCGATAATTTTATGGTGCAAAAAGTGAAGGTTGAGGTGACCACCAAGGATATTTTGGTAATTTTAGTCACCCCAACCTTCACTTATATATAGTAGTAAATAAAATGGTTACACATGCATATGATTTTTTCTTTATATTTATTAGTTTTGTCCTTATTTTTATGGTGCAATAAAATCGTTACACATGCATATTATTTTTTTCTTATATTTATTAGTTTTGTCCTTATTTATTATTTTAATAATATCTTTATTTAGAACTTTGTAATTCAATTATACCTAGTAGTAATTTCTTATAAATATCTTTTTGTTCCTCATTAAATTACTTATTTTTTATACCCCAAGGGTATTTTGATAATTTTATGGTGCAAAAAAATGGTTGCACATACATATTGTTTTTTCTTTTTGGTAACTAACGACTTTTTATTAATTACCAAGTAACAACATTACAAACCAGCATCTTAATACAGTATGCTGAAGTCTGGAAATTTAACCACAAAACTAAAGCACTAACATCTCCTACAACTCATAACGTAAATGACATAAGTATGTTTTTGGCTTCATATTGGGCTCGAACTATAGATATGTAGGCTATATCTTTCACCATGTTTTGGATCTCTCTGCGCTTTTGCTGAAATACTCTGCTATTTCACTCGATTCACACTGCATACCCACATTCAGAAAAGATTAATTTGAAGATTTGGGCACACTGACTCTTCTCTTTTTCACTTTTAATGCTCCATTCCATAAATGTAGTCCAGTCCACCGGGGATAATGTGGGGACCTGAATCCATTTGAGCAGCTGATCCCATATTTCTTTGGTGTACTTACAATAAACAAATAAGTGATCTATTATTTCCTCAGTCATTTGGCACAGGCTGCAAATTTTGGGTACTTCAATGCCCCATTTCAGTAACCTATCGGCTGTGAGCAGTCTTTTGTGACACATTAGCCACATTGATAAGTGGGCTTTTGGTCTTGCTATTCTTGAACATGAGGGTTTTCCATTGAACTCTGTTTTGACTTCCAAGTAGATTAAAGTAGATGTGCCTAATCATGCTTTTCTGATTATTGTTGTGAACCTATATTTGATCCACTAACTCTTTGGCACTCATGATCTTTCTCACCATCCAGCTCGCTTGCTTAGGTATGTACCATTGCCCAGGGCTTGTAATGTTGTAATGGTGTACCCACTGAATCTAGAGTCTGTCAGTTTTGTGTGCTAGATCCCAACAAAGCTTACTGACAGCTGCCTTGTTCCACATACACAAATTGATGAGTCCCAAAACCTCAGCTGAATGGGGGGTGCATACTTTATCCCATGCTACTATGGATATCTTGGTTATATTACCTTCTCCCGACCATAAGTAGCTTCTGCATAGACTATCAATGATTTTTAACACCTTGGCAAGAATTAAGAATAATTGAGCCCAAAACAATTTGTACAAGCTGAGTGCGACCTACATATGAGAGCTTATTAGCAGTCTATGAAGATATTTTGCCATAATTTTCTCCACTAGAGGGAACCATTGTCCAATAGATAGCTTCTTGGTGGACAAGGGTATTCCTAGATATTTGAAAGACAGTTCTCCTTCGGCATAACCAAGTTGTTGCTGGATGATTTATTTTGTTAAGTGTGTGACCCCTCCACAGTAGCTAGAGCTCTTGTTCAGATTTTCCTTCAGTCTAGATGCTAAGGAAAACTTTGTGAAGAATTTTCGAATAACAGTTATAGAGCTCAGATTACTTCTAGAGAACAATAGTAAATCATCTAAAAAGCTGAGGTGAGTAATATTTAACTTCCAGCACCTAGGATGGTACTTAAAGGATTTATCAGTCTACAGAGTCTTTAAATTTCTACTAAGGTATTCCATTGAGATAGCAAATAGGAAGGGGGATAATGGGTCTCTTTGTCTAAGCCCCTTGGCAGCTTCAGATGGATTTGGTTTGACACCATTTACCACAATTGCATAAGTGACAGTTTCAACACATGCCATCACCTATTTTGTAAACAGACTAGGGAAACCCAGGACCTGCGTGACTTGTTCTAGGTAGGGCCACTTAACTAAGTCATAAGCTTTTTAAAGATCAACCTTAATCATGATTCTGGGTGAGATATTCTTCCTGTGATAAGCTTTCACCAATTCATGAGCCATAATAATGTTATCAAAGATTTTTCTTCTAGGAACAAATCCAGCTTGAGTATTGCAAATCACAGAATCCAGCACCACATGAAGTCTATTTTCTAGGATCTTGGCAATGGGTTTATATAGTATAGAAAAACAAGCAATGGGTCTGAATTTCTTTACATTATTAGGGTTAGACACTTTTGGAACAAGAGTAATCGGGGTATAGTTAGTGGGTTTATATAGTGTCCCAGTTCTGAAGAATTGCTTAACTGCATTGATAACATTTCTCTTTATAATCTTCCAGGAATGTTTGAAGAAGTGGCCATTGTATCCATCTACCCTTAGAGCTTTGTCATTCCTTATAGAATTCATCTCTGCAGTAATTTCCTCATTAGATACATCAACACATAAAGAAATTTTTTGTGATCTAGTTAGAGTAGGCCCCTGCTTCATTATGTGAGAGTCCACTGCTGGTAAAGTTGCAGCAGTTGTCCCTATTAAGCTTTAATAGAAGTTTACAAACTCCTCTTGAATATCAGCAGGATCACAAAGTTTTTGGCCAGACAGAGCAGTTAAATTTACTATTTGCTTTCTATTATTCCTCTCCTTGATCATAGCATGAAAGTACTTGTTTTTAGCATCCCCTAGTTTTATCCAGTGGGCTCCGAACTTTTGATATAGAGCACTTTCTTCTATGAGGGACCATTTCTCCAAGGTCATCAACAATTTTTTTCTCTTTGTCTACCCACCCACCAGTTGCATGCCTAGCAAGCTGTTGTTGTATTTTTTGCAGATTGAGCCTGGCTTTCTCAATTTTCTTTGTGATGAATTTAAACTCACTATTATCCAGCTTTCTAAGTAGAGGTTGCAGGGCATGTAACTTCATCCAAACATTTTTTATATCATACTTATCATATCTCTTCCCCCATATAATGGTCATAATGCTTGAAAATGAATCATGCTCAGTTCACACATTAAAGAATTTGAAGGAAGCCTCAACTTTTATCTGAATACTCTGCATAGTTATAATCATGTGACCATGGTCAGATATAAATGGGCATCCATACTCAGTAGTAATATGATCTCATTGCATCATCCATTCAGAGTTTCCAAAGGCTCTATCTATTCTACTAGAGATCCTGGTTGTGCCATGTTATTTATTTTTCCAGGTGTAATAATCACCTTTCCAGGGAAGATCATGAATCCCTATGTTCCTCACACAGTCAGCAAACTCTTGAGTGTCTGCAAGTGTAACAGGAGCTCCTGCTTGTCTGTCTTGTGGGCTTAGTAAAGCGTTAAAATCCCTTGCTATTAGCCAAGGTTGGTTTATCCCTGGGGCTATGTGTACTAATTCATCCCACAGGGTTCTTCTTAATTCAATAGTGTTAAACCTATATAAAACAGTTACTAGAAATTGATGGCCCTTACTTCTGTCCTGTACCGGGTAGCTATGCAGAAGTCTGCAGGTTGTGCACATCATAACAATTTTGGTCCCAGAGTAACCATATTCTACCATTGCTTGCATCTTTGTAGTTATGTAATATTCCCCAGCCTGGTGCAATACAATTAGCTACTATGTATTTTATTCTCTTTCACTCTAGTTTTTATGAGCCCAGCAAGCCTAATGTTATGAGCCTTCAGAAAATTTTTCAACTCTTTTTGTTTATATCACTTATTCCCCCCTTTAATGTTCCAAAATAAGCAACTTATTTAAAATGTTCTAGTGATTCCTCCTCTATCAGTAGGTAGGGAGGCCAATTTGCTTCCACTCAGACGCTCAAACACATTCTTTATATAACAGCTAGTATAGGAAAATTTTCTAAATTAAGTGTGGGGCTTGGCCATATTGCATTAGGTCTTAGATTTACCTTTCCTCCTTATTTGATTTAGGCTCTTGCTGATTTATCCGCTCAGGTTGTTTTGCTATCTGAGTATTGTTTTACAGATCAGCTTTTGGTTCCTTCGCTACAGGTGGCTGCTCCGTAGTTTGAGGCTAAGGCTGCGGGGTCCTTTGTAGTGCCATTCTTGTACTGTCCTCACATGCCTTCTTCTTCGAGGGGCTTCACTTGGTGCCTCCTTAGCTGCTGGAGGTGGGAATACAAGCCCAATCTTTTGGCATTTATCAAAGAATTGGGTTCTCCATTCCAATTCTACTTGCTGTACAAAGGTTTTTCCACTCGGATTTTGTACAGTGATCTCTTGTGGTATAGTCTTAGTAACATTCACTTCAATGAGCAGCCACGCTTATGAGATTTGGGTCTATTTTTTGGTACACTCATTAGCAAACAAAGGGTTACCCAGAGCACTAGCTATTCGACTTAGAGAGCAAAAACCCCAATAGTTAAGAGGCAAATTAGGGAAAGTAACCCATAAAAGGATCTCAGTTAAGAACTCTTTACTAAAATCAAAGTTTGGACTCCAAGGTTTTAGAACAATTATCTAGTAGATAGAATAGTGTCCATATCTTGTTTCTACTGGAATTTGACAATGTAATACCCCTCTTCGTGTAAGAAGGTCTCTGGTTTCGCGATAATTGACCAATTTTGGGCAATATAACGATTTATGTTGTTATAGCCCGGACAATCTCCAATTACATATGTAATTAGGGACGCTCTCCATTTTTCTTCTTCTGCTTGAATATTTTCCTCCTCTAATTAGACCACACTGCGACGCTCCACAATTTAGGGAGGAATGTACTCTAAGGTCATCCTGTTCGAGGTAACTCTATTGTTCTTAAACATATTTACCCATGTTTCCTGATGATTAGTCTCCACTTCCATTGCTTTCCCTTGTGCATTTACTTTCGTAGCAACTGCATATTCAGCTTCCTCTGTGTTCATACCAGTTTTCCCCATTTAAGTAGGCTCACAGTTTCCAGATCTGGCATGCACCTTAGATGAAGGATGCCTTGTTATTCATTGGTTACTGGAGGGGTTGCACTTAGGTTTAGTCGCCTAAATACCTCCTTTGAGATGAAGTTCCCTCAGCTATAATTCTACTTCGTAGAATTCATTCTACGTTTTTAGATTCAGCTTCTTGCACTGTGTCCGCCATTTGTTTACTTACTGAGCTTCCAAATGTTACTAGAGTGTTTTTTCGGCCTCGTCCTCGGCATCGTCCCCGTGCTCTTCCTCTCGCCATAGCTACACTTCTCAGCACCGAAGAACTAACGTACGCTAAGAGCTCTTTTCCTTATTGCTTTATCCTTATATTTATTAGTTTTGTCCTCATTTTTATGGTGCAATAAAATGATTACACATGGATATTGCTTTTTTCTTATATTTATTAGTTTTGTCCTCATGTATTATTTTAATAATATTTTTATTTAGACCTTTGTAATTGAATTATACATGGCAGTAATTTTTTATAAATATCTTTTTGTTTCTTATTAAATGACTATCAAGGGTATTTCGATAATTTTATGATGCAATAAATATTTTGAAATCGATATATGTCTCCTCAACTTATATATTTAAAACTTTCAAATGAGACGTGCATCATGTACTTTTGCAGGAATGTCCAAACGAAAGACGTGCCGCCAACTGTAGTTGCAATAATCTATTTATCCACTTATATAATTACTTTTGTATTGGTTGGACCAGTCTAGCAAGCTCAATTTTGTTCCACACTGAATGTATATATTATGTTAACATCGGTTCATTGTACTACATTTCTTTTCTATTGCTCCTATATTAAATAATTAAAATAAGTAGGAAATAATCTTCCCCAAAGTTGAATCTCTTTTGCACATTAGTGTTGCCAAAATGGTTGTACCTTGCACGGACACGGGTATGTAGTTTTCTTTAAAACAAAAGACATCCATGTTGAATTTTACAATTGATTATGGTATTTTTGGATCATATAACAATTATAGATTTTCTTCTTTAAAAGAAAAGACATCCATGTTGAATTTTATAATTGGTTGCGTATTTTTGGATTATAAAATGATTATAGATTTTTCTTTAAAAGAAAAGACATCTGTGTTGAATTTTACAATTGATTATGGTATTTTTGAATTATAAAACAATTATAGATTTTCTTTAAAAGAAAAGGCATACTGTTATAAAACAATAAAGAACAAGAAGAAGAGTAGAGAGAATAGAGAGAGTGCTTCTTATTTCTTCTCTAGAGGGATGAGAGATCATAAGATTGTAAATACAATGAACAAAACCCCTCAATTTATAGGGGAAATTTACTCCTAGTTTGAATAAAAGACAGATGCTTCAAATCTTAATAGATATCAAAGTAGATCTTGATAGACATTCACTATAATGTAAATACATTTATAACACTCCCCCTTGAATGTCTAAATTGGTGGATAATGTTCCTCGTTAAAACCTTACTAGAAAAAAACCCAGTAGAAAAAAAATCTAGTGAAAGAAAAAGAGTACACATCTCTAATAATACGCATTTTGGCTACCTCATTAAAAACCTTACAAGGAAAACCCAGTGGGACAAAACCTCGTAAGGGAAAAAGAGTACAACGTGTATTAACTCCCTCTAATGAGAACATCCTTGACCTTTGCATCTCGATCTTGTGTAGCATCTTCTTGAAAGTTGCAATTGGAGAAGATTTGGTGAATAAATCAGTCACATTATCAGTTGAACGAATCTTTTGTATGTTAATATCATCATTTTTTTGTAGCTCATGTATGTAGAAAAGCTTTGGCAAAATGTGCTTCGTTCTATCTCCATTTATGAATCCTCTCTTAAGATGTGCTATGTATGCTGAATTATCTCTATATAAAATTATGAGTAGATTGTCATATTTCACACCATATTTTTCTCGAATGAGATGTATCATGAACCTTAACCATTCACATTCTCGGCTTGCTTCATGATACAAGAATAATCCCGGACATGGATTTATAAGAGAATGTGTTGGATCCGAGACTTGGTGTGTTCAATTGAAGAGCCAAAGAGGACCTAATTATGCACCCAAAACAGTCCAAACACTACACTTAGGCTACACTTGATGGGAGCCCATCACTGAAGGGCCTTTTGGTCATTTTTAGCTTTCATTTTGTAATAACTATATAAGTAACATGCTAGGGCTTCCATTAGGGGGTTTTTGGGATATTATTGTAAGTCTTGTAAGACTTGGAACACCATAGTTAGGGCTTGGAAAAGCCACCAACCGAAACTAGGGCAAGATCTAGTGTGGAATCACTAGTGATTGTGTTTGCTTAGAAACATTGATGCTTGGGAGGCGGAATCCGAACTTGTATCTTTGTAAGAGATAGGTTTATTGTTGTGTGTAGTGTTAAGGGTCCAAGATTTTCCATTCTTAGGTTCTTAAGATTATACCTTTATGTGGTCTATCTATCTATCTTTTACCTTCATGTAATCTTGTTTATTGTTGTGTTGTAATCTTGTATTCTTGTTGTTATTGTTAAATTCGAATCTTCTATCTTCTTGTTCATCATATATTGTGGTTAATCATAGTTTGGAATGCTGATTTGGTGTCAAATACACCACTATATCTTGTAATCTTATTGTTGGTAGTGAATCCGAGAGTGGTCTCCATCTTGGTCCTCGAATCCTTAAGATTTGTGGACTAATTTGGAGTGTTTTTCATGACTTCCTTGTTAGTCTTGTATCATTTGGTATCAAATCCATCTTTGGTTTTGTTCATACAATACCGATCTTGGGATTTCTTTCTAAGAAAAAAAAAAGTGTTCTTGAGCTTGAGATCTTGGCCGAGAAGTTGAACTTGTTGTTGTATCTTGGCCGAATATTGTGTGTCTAGGTCTAGGATTTATTTTTCTTGTGTTGTTGTTTCAAGTGTTAGTATTCTAGTCCATTAACACTTTGAGTTGATCTAGATGTGAGCTTTAAAAAATTGATGTTGTTGTTGTGAACAAGATCATGGCCGTGTGTTGAAGTTGTTGTTCTTGGCTGTGTGAACTTGTTGTTATAGTCTTGGTTGGAAGTTGTTGGTGTTGTTGTTACTCTTGATAAAGTTGTTGTAGATTTCTTGACATTCATCACAACCTTCACCCTTCCTAAAATCGAAATACAACACCAAAAAGAACCTTGGCCGTGTGTTGACACTAAAATTGGTCGTGATGTGTGTTGATGTTTGCCGTGGGGTGGACATTGTTGTTCTGTTGTTGATGTGTTCTTGAAGGTTGTGGTGTTCATCTTTTTCTTCATCTCATCTTACAACTTAAGACAACCAAAAGTGTTACATAGATTCAAAAAGGTGAACCTACTTGTTGTAAAGTTGTTTGTGAGAAGACTTGAGTCATCACTTTCTTGACATCTACTTTTCAACCACTTTCCTTGTTTAGGGACCTTGTTTTGTGGGAATTGTACAAATTCAAGTCTTGCCTTTTGAAGATTAGACTTAAAGGAGATTTAAGACATATACTTTCCATCCAAAACCAATTGTTTCCATTACATAGTAACTAAAGTTTGTAAACTTCAACTAGTGACTAATTGTGGGGCCGTGACCAATGGTATGCTGCCATGTCACCCAA
>NC_061114.1:196068321-196123728 GCF_002878395.1 Capsicum annuum
ACATTACATAGTAACTAAAGTTTGTAAACTTCAACTAGTGACTAATTGTGGGGCCGTGACCAATGGTATGCTGCCATGTCACCCAAGTTACTGTTCACACAAAAATTTTAAGCTCAAAATTTGATCTTCTAGTTTCATTGTGTTGTTTCTTTAGTTTCCTTTGTTGATTCCATTACTAACTTACAAGCTAGTTTTAGATTGTAAGTTAGTTTTGAAACGGTCCTTCGTGTATACGTTCCTTTGTGTGTCTTATTCTTTTGAGTTATTGTAATACTTGGTCCACCTCTCACTACCTCATGGAGTACAAGCAAGGTTACGACACTTGTGAGATCAAAGTGAGGAAAAAAATTCAAGAGACAAAACAATAGAGAGGGAGTGTGAGGACCATTCTTGTACAACTAACTTATTTGTTGTTCTGTAGGTAACTTCTTGGTCATAATGGAAACCATTTTGGCCCTCCTTGATGCTTTATCCCGAGACCTTGTTAGGGTAAATGCGCGTCTTGAAAAAATTAACTCAAATGTGGTAACTATGAGTGAGAGGTTGGATCTAATGTAGAGTCGAAGGAACTTTGGTGCTTTTACTCCCAAAACTTTACTTCCAATGACCAATCCTCCAAGACCACTATATAATGCCACAAGCCAAGCTCCAAATACCCCTCAAAACTGAGAACAAGATAGACCACTTCCCCCACAAGTTGATCAAGTCCAACAAGGAAGACTTAGAAGCCAATTTCCTCTCATCCAAGATCCACAATCAAAGCTCCACGTTACCAAATCGAGCTTCTCAACCGAAACTTCCCTTTTTTAAAAATCGACACATCCAAGAAGAGGAACATAGTAGAAAGGAATGTGAGGTACATGGAGTCTATAATGATGCTTCTATGATGGAAGGAGAATTGAGTCGGTGAGATTTAAGGCAATTCTTAAGATGAAGAGGAAGCCGAGGTGCAAAATGAATTTATTGACTGAAACTTGTTGTATTGAGCTCTCGGTTTCCTCCTATTTTGTGGACTATTTTATGCCGTTTCATATTTTTGAGGGCTGTTTTATGCCGTGAATTTGTGGGAAAATTCCTCTCAAGATGGAAAGGATGATACAAGAATAATCCTGGACATGGATTTATGAGAGTGCGTGTTGGATCCAAGACTTGGTGTGTTCAATTGAAGAGTCAAAGAGGACCTAATTATGCACCCAAAACAGTCCAAACACTACACTTAGGCTACACTTGATGGGAGCCCATCACTTAAGGGCCTTTTGGTTATTTTTAGCTTTCATTTTGTAATAACGATATAAGTAACATGCTAGGGCTTCCATTAGGGGGTTTTGGGGATATTATTACAAGTCTTGTAAGACTTGGAACACCATAGTTAGGGCTTGGAAAATCCACCAACCGAAACTAGGGCAAGATCTAGTGAGGAATCACTAGTGATTGTGTTTGCTTGGAAACATTGATGCTTGGGAGGCGAAATCCGAACTTGTATCTTTGTAAGAGATAGGTTTATTGTTGTGTGTAGTGTTAAGGGTTCAAGATTGTCCATTCTTGGGTTCTTAAGCTTATACCTTCATGTGGTCTATCTATCTATCTTTTACCTTTATGTAATCTTGTTTATTGTTGTGTTGTAATCTTGTGTTCTTGTTGTTATTGTTAAATTCGAATCTTGTGTTTTCTTGTTCATCATATATTATGGTTAATCTTAGTTTGGACTGTTGATTTGGTGTCAAATACACCACTATATCTTGTAATCTTATTGTTGGTAGTGAATCCGAGAGTGATCTCCATCTTGGTCCTCGAATTCTTAAGATTTCTGGGCTGATTTGGAGTGTTTTTCGTGCCTTCCTTGTGAGTCTTGTATCACTTCATGAATAGCTATTATCTCAGCATGATTCGATGAAGTGGCTATGATAAATGTTTTGTATATCTCCAATATATGGCAGTACCACCACATATGAACACATAGCCTATTTGAGACCGAGTTTTATGCGGGTTAGATAAGTACCCAACATCGCATGGCTAATAAGATCGGGACTACAAGCTTTAGAATAAAACAAGCTCGTGAGTTTTATCCTATTTTGATGTCTCATGGTAGGAGCATTTTGAATCCTTAAAAGTTTTTCACATAAGTTTTGTCAAGTGAAAATATTCAACATTTCATAAGTGATATTTTCAAATATCTGGACTGCAAATTAAATAAGTTTAATACTTACTAAGATGCATCCTTTCATGTCACTTGATAAATGTTTCTACGTCAGCATGCTTAAAGTAACGTAGAATTAAGATCCTCGTAATCTTTCACAATATTGCACCAATATTGTGTCAAAGATATTGATGATATATCATTTAGTATCGATTCGCAATGCGACATAACATTTTGAGATCTCATCACTTCATTATTTTCAGGTACATGAACCTCTCATAAGGTTTCATGAAGTGTTATGTCGTAGGCTCTTTATGAGCTCATTGCCTTCTTATTATCATTATTTGCTCCTTATTTTTCATGGACTATTTCATTTGGAATCGATTAGTCTACCACGCTTCACGCATGCATAGACTTTGTCCTTTAGGAACACAAAATAAGAGCACATGCACTTAATATGAGATGCTTTTGACATTTGACTTGAATTATCTTTTAGATGAGGATTTGGTGATAATTCCTAACATATTTCATAACGCTTATAATCTCCCCCTTATGTTAGGAAAACTAACATACATCCTCTACTTCTTTGACGAATCCATCTTTGTGCATTATGGTATATTCATTAATCGTATACCACACATCAAAATTATTAGATGAAATAATTTATTTCCGACCTTGAACCAATTAAGAGAGAAGAAATAATCATAATTTATTGGTCTAATGCATACAAGTGTTATTGTATGCAACAACAACAACAAAAACAAACCCAGTGTATTCCCACATAGTGAGGTCTGGGGAGGGTAAGATGTACGCAGTCCATACCTCTACCTCTAAAGAAGTAGAAAGGTTGTTTTCAATAGACCCCCGGCTCGAGACACGAAATACTACACAAATACATAGTAAAGCATGGAACAAGATGGCATAACATAAATACGACACCCACAAGTAATAGAAAATAGAGAAAAGTAAACAGATTCGTAATAAAGCATGAAATAAGGTATCATAACAAGAATAATACCCCTACCAAGTAATTTCCTACACTAGCGACCCAAACTGACCCTAGCCTTTTGCCCTAATTCACGTCCTCCAGATCTTCCTATCTAGGGTCATGTCCTTAGTGAGCTGTAACTGCTTCATGTCCCGCCTAATCACCTCTCCCGAGTACTTCTTCGGCCTACCCCTACCCCGTCGAAAACCATCCAAAGCTAGCCTCTCACACCTACGAATCGGGGCATCCATGCCCCTCCTCATCACGTGTCCGAACCATCTCAATCGAACTTTCCGTATCTTATTCTCCACTGGAGTCACACCAACCTTCTCCCTGATAGTCTCATTCCAAAATCTATCCCTCCTAGTCATCCCACACATCCAACGCAACATCCGTATTTCCGCCACCTTCATTTTTTAAATGTAGGAGTTCTTAACTGGCCAACACTCCACTCCATACAATATGGCCGGACGGACTGCCACCCTGTAGAATTTGCCTTTAAGCTTGAGTGGCACCTTCTTATCATACAACACCCCCGAAGCGTGCTTTCACTTCATCCATCCCGCCGCAATACGATACGAGACATCCTCGTCAATCTCACCGTTACCCTGAATCATGGATCCGAGATACTTGAAACTATCCCTCTTACATACCACCTATGATTCCAACTTCACTACCAGCTTATTCTCCAGCCTCACGTCATTAAACTTGCATTCCAAATACTCTGTCTTGCTCCTACTCAACCTGAACCCTTTAGACTCAAGAGTTTGTCTCCACACCTCTAATTTATCATTCACACCCCCCGCGTCTCATCAATCAAAACTACATCATCTGTAAAAAGCATACACCAAGGCACCTCTCCTTGAATACGCCGCGTCAACACATCCATCACCAAAGCAAACAAAAAGGGACTAAGAGTAGATCCCTGATGTAATCCTGTCATGACAGTGAAATGCTCTGAGTCTCCTCCCGCCGTCCTCACCTGAATTTTAGCTCCATCATACATGTCCTTAATTGCTCTGATATATACCACCGGGACTCCACTCACCTCCAAGCATCTTCAAAGCACCTCCCTGGGGACTTTGTCGTATGCCTTCTCCTAGTCGATAAACACCATGTGCAGGTCCTTCTTCCTTTCCCTATACTGTTCCACCAACCTCCGTACCAGGTGAATTGCCTCCGTTGTCGAGCGGCCAGGCATAAATCCAAACTTGTTTTCTGAAATAGACACTATCCGTCTCAACCTCACCTCGACCACTCTCTCCTAAATCTTCATAGAGTGACTCAATAACTTAATACCCCTATAGTTATTGCAACTCTGAATGTCACCCTTGTTCTTATAAAGAGGGATCATAGTACTCCACCTCCAAGCCTCGGGCATTTTCGCTATCTTGAAAATTTTGTTAAACAATCCAGTCAACCACCTTAAACCAGCCTCGCCAGAAAACTTCGAAAAATCCACCAGTATCTCATCAGACCCCGTCGCCCTACCCCTTCGCATCCTACGAACAGCCTCTCTAACCTCCTCTACCTTAAAACATCTACAATAACTAAAATCCCGACACTCCTCTGAGTGCTCCAGCTCCCCTAACACAATAGCTCTATCCCCTTTGTTATTCAAGAGCCTATGAAAATACGACTGCCATCTATTCTTAATATGGCCGTCCTCCACCAACACTGTACCGTCCTCTCCCTTAATGTACTTCACCTGGTCGAGGTCACGACCCTTCCTCTCCCTAGCCTTAGCGAGTCTAAACAACTATTTTTCCCCTCCTTTCTCCTGTAACCCCGCATACAAGCTCTCAAAAGTTGTCGTCTTAGCCGTCGTAACTGCTAACTTAGCCTCCTTCCTAGCTAACTTGTACTCTTTCCTGTTTACCCGTTTCTCTTCTTCGTCCTTACTCTCAACAAACTTAGCATACGCCCCTTTATTGGTCTCCACTTTCTTCTTAACCTCTTCATTCCACCACTAATCCCCCTGATGATGCCTGGCTCGGCCCCTAGAAACACCTAACACCTCACTAGCATTCTCTCTAATGCACCTAGACACCCTATTCCACATACTATCCACATCCCCCTACACTCCCACACGCCCATTCCCGTCAACTTCTTCCCTATCTCCCACTCATTCACTGGCGTCAAGCCGCCCCACTTAATTCTAGGTCTACACTCCTTACCCCTTCTCTTCCTATCCTTATTTATACCCAAATCCATAACCAAAAGCCTATGCTGGGTCGAAAGATTCTCACTCGGGATGACCTTACAGTCCTTACACAACACCCTATCCCCTTTCCTAAGAAACAAAAAGTCAATCTGGGTCTTGGCTATTGCACTTCGGAAGGTGATCAGGTGATCTTCCTTCTTCGGGAAGCCCGAGTTTACCACCATCAGCCCAAAAGACCTCACAAAATCCAATAGAGTAGCCCCCTCTTCATTTCTTTCCCCAAAACCAAAACCACCATACACATCACCAAAGCCACCTGGTAACGCCCCGATGTGCCCATTGAAATCTCCTGCTACAAGAATTTTCTCCGAGCTAGGCACGCCTCTCACCACCTCATCCAAAGCCTTCCAAAACCGTATCTTCTCCTCCCCATCGAAGCCCACTTGCGGTGCATAAGCACTACACACGTTCAGGGTATACCTCCCAATGACCAACTTAATAGTCATCAACCTATCGCTGATCCTCTTTACCTCTACTACCTGACCTTTAAGCTCTTCATTTACTAAGATGTCAACTCCATTCCTATGTCTCTCACTCCCAGAGTACCAAAGCTTGTAACCATCCATATCCCTAGCCTTAGACCCTACCCACTTGGTCTCTTGAACACACGCAATATTAATCCTCCTCTTTCTAAGAATCTTCACAAGCTCTATGGACTTACCCTGAAGAGTCCCTATATTCCAAGACCCAACCCTCAGCCTACCATCTCTATCCACACGTCTTCTTCTACCGCCCCTAAGGCCAAACCTTGGCCTCCCTCCTACCCCCGCCCTTTCCTCTTCCCCCGCCCCCACAATAGCCCCCCACCCCAACCCCCTCGAACATAACCCTATCCAACCATTAACTCCCATAGCCACTACTACAAGAAAGAGAAATAGTGAAGCATAAAATTGAGAAATAGAGAGTGACAAAATTCAGAAACAGTGAAGCACAAAATTCAAAACAGAGAGTGACAAGCTGAGAAAGAGAAACAGTGAAACACAAAATTAACAAACCTAGAAAGTTGATGTAATTAGGAGTAACAGTAAGCTTTTACTTATTTATTTACATATAATGAAGTTAATCTTTTTTAAAAAAAAATAAATCAAAAACCAAATCTTTACATGACTTTTGAAGATGGAGATGGAAAAAAATTTCTTCCAGGAAGATTAAGTGCGCGATCGGAGTTCAACAATATACGAAAAACAAATCAAATTTGAAGGTGGACAAATCAAAAATATAAAATAACCTAAACAAAATTAAAGTTGCAGAGATTCAGATGTGCAGGAAAATATAAATCAAAATCAAACGAGGTAAAGGAAAAACATGAAACTTTCTATGTAAGAAGAGATACTGCAACAATTCTCCCAAATTAGATATATTGTATGCAACATATCATATTTCAGACCAACACATGAAACTTTGTTCTCATTAGCGATGGTTTAGCTATTTATCAAAGGCATTCAATGCCAAACCATCATCATCAAGATAACTTTCTTGATTGCACAATCTGAAAATTATGCTCAATTTATATTGAACAAGTAACTTTATGAATGTCAAACGTAGGTTGATCACGAATGTACATGTGATCATCTTATTGATGCATCTTTTCAACATATCACATGATAGATGAACAGACCCTTATTCACCTTTTATTCTTTTCAGATTTTGAGGGATCAAATCCCAAAATTAGTTGGTCCAACCAACTTATCATGAGAACAAACAACATTAAAGTTCATGAAGAATTTTCTAATTCTTCAATATATGTTCAATACTCAGTATGCACATCTTCGGGATATCACAATCGTTCATGTCAACTTATAAACTTTTAATCTAGTAAACTCCAAGTTTACCATGATATGTGTTTTTTGCTTTAGTAAATTTCAGATTTACTATTATATGAATAAATTTCAGATTTACTACTTCAGAAGTAAATTTCAAAATTATTCAACCTCTTTCAGAGGTGAGTTGTGATACAATCACAATCAAGTGTTGCATTAATAAATTTCTCATTCCCCAGGAATTGAATATAATCGTGCCTTAAGCCTATCAAATTATGATAGCCTATAACCTCTTTCAAGATTTTGCTACTTCAGAAGCAAATCAAGGCATACATATGATGTAGAGAATTCTTCTCTAGTATATCTTATAATCATATAAGCGTGTGAAAATATCATCACTTTTGATGATCATTATCATATTGTACCTCCACGTGTATATTCTTGCATTTAATCACTTGTCTTCTTGCAGACATATTATGCACTGCTACCAAATACACCTCAAGAATGAAGTAAATTGTCATATTTCAGACTTATCATATATTCCTACCACATTCACTTCATGGAATGGAGCATATTCAATGAGTTGAATTTCATGACTTTTCATTAAACACCCATTATTTTGCCTTAACCATCATAATATCATCAATATGGTGTATTGAGATTCAAATTCAACATCTTATCCATATAAAGGCGTCTTAGGCATAAATTGATGGGACTTGAACCCAACATATTATCATCTCTTTTGATAATATTGTTCTTGAGGAATAAATCTAAAATAAAAATGGTTCCAAACCAATTATTTTTCCTCAAATCCAATAATAATTATATTAGTAGTAGCAAAAGAAAGATAATATCAAGAATTACTAACCTTGAAATCCTTCAGATTTATAATCTTACCTTGTTTGGCAGAGTCTCGTGCTGGTAACGTGTTATAAAATAATAAAGAACAAGAAGAAGAGTAGAGAGAATAGAGAGAGTGATTATTATTTCTTCTCTTGAGTGATGAGAGATCATAAGATTGTAAATACAATGAACAAAACTCCTCTATTTATAGGGAAAATTACTCCTAGTCTGAGTAAAAGACAGATGCTTCAAATCCTAATAGATATCAAAGTAGATCTTGATAGACATTCACTATAATGTAAATACATTTATAACACATCCATTAAAAATGAGTGTTATTTTTTTTTACGATGGTTATCCTCTTAGAATATTTGCATCTATTGTTTCCCATTTATAGGAATATCCTCCAAAATAAGCAAATAATCTATTGGAAAAAACTGGGGATTTATAGATGCTTATCCTATTTTAATGGAATTAATCCTTAACTATTATGATTCATGTTGATTGATTCTATGTACATTAAAATCTGCTATAAAAGTTTATATATGCATGTCATAACTGATAATCAATTAATATGTATCTATAATGATTCTTTAAAAATTGTTTATTTATATTTTTTCCTTAAACTCGCTCCACTTTCTAAAGGATATTTGATATCGACAGCTCGTGATGACACGGATCTAATATATGTTTTAAGTGACACAAATAGAATGTAGATAATAAATTATTAAGATAATTTAAATTTTTAATTATCATAATTTATAATACTATTTATTCTCTTCCAATTTAAATGACGTTGATATAATTTCAATAGTCAACTAAATGTTTTATATCTTTTAATTTTTTTAAGTTTTTAATTATGTGATTATAATATTTTTTACACATGTTGACCTGTTGTCTGCTTCAACAATGAAACTCTCTCTTATAAGTAACATTTAATTCTTTGTGGTAAAAACATTTAATGTACACTATATATTTTTAGAAATTTTCATCAAAATAAGCAAATATATATATATAAGAGACATTAGAGGCGGTTGATGTGGCATGCCTCAATGATCAGGAAATGCAATTATCTTTTTTCTGATTTTTTGAGGTCTTTTTCACGAAATTTTAAAATTAAAATTAATTAATTCTCACCTTTAACAAAAGACTTTTAGTTTTCTCTAAGTAAATTCTTTCAGTTACATCATAATTTTTCATTAACTAAATAGAATTTAAAAGATTTTTGCACCATTAAAACTTTAAAAAGAACTACTATGTAAATAACCATGCAAGATACCTTCAACATTCCATTTTCATTACTTTGTGCAGTGTACAGTAACAAAAATAGGATAGAATTTCTCTATATGTTACAAATTTCATTGATATTGATTTGGTGATAGAAGGAGGCAGACAAGGAGTAGATTTTGTGAGAAAAGGAGGTAGAAGAGGAACAGAAGGAGAAGTAAAAGCAGAAGAAATGAAAACGCGAAAGAAACATGAAGAAGCTGAATAAGAAGCTGGAATCATAAGAACGAAGAAAAAGATAAAAATATACTTACACTTTGTGAAGAAATTGTTTACTTTTGGCTCTTATATGAATATAGTAGTTTTTGTTTTTCTCACTCTCTATTCTTTCTTCTTTAGTATACTTTAAATTTGTATGAGAAAAAAAATTCATTATTTTAGAAAAAAGCTTTATATTAGGAATTTTACATAAAATTAGGAGAAAATAAAGTAAGAAGAATATGGAGTATACAAGGAAATATTGCTGAAATTATAATTTAATTTTAAAGTAATTTATTTGTTTTCTTTCAAATATAGTGATTCTAAATTTGTAAAGTATAATAATAAATTATATAAATGACAGGAGATACAATTTTTTTTAAAATAAAAAGGCAAGAAATTTGGAAGATTTTTAAAATATTATGAGGAAAAAGGCATAGAATTTTAATTCTAATTGAGAGGACATTTAGGGTAATAAAGAATAGAAAAAAACTCATAATTGACATGTGAGGAAGAGAGAGATAAATTAATCAATAAAAAAATGAAAGAAAAAAGATCAAAGAGAGTGAAAGAGAGAGAGAAGTTTTAGTTTAAATTTACCATTAATTTGATGTAGAAAATTTTCTTTTTCTCACCTTTCTATCAATTTTTGTTAAAATACGTTAAATTTATTTATATATAAAAAAGATGAGAATATTTTATAAAAAATTTAATATTTGGGGATTTTACATGAAATTGAGAGAAAGTGAAAAGCATTGTCAAAATTAAAGTTTATAAATTTACAATTAATGATCATTTATTTTGTTTCATATTAGTCATCTTAATTACATAAATGTTGAGAGATGTAACTAAAAAGATAAAGAAAATTAGAGTTATTTTTGAAATATTACGTGGAGAAAAAGGGAAGAAATGGCTTATGATTTCAGAGAAAATTTATGAACTAAATGGAGAATAATAGTTGTAATCAGGAAAGACTCATAATTAACTTCGAGGAAGAAGGAAAAATTAAGAAAAAAGGCATAAAGGAAAAAAATATAAAGAAAAAGGGATGCCAAAGATTTAAATTTAATTGTATTATTTTCTTTTTCATTTTCTTGTTTTTCCTTCTTCTCATTTTTAATTTTTTTCATATTAGTTAACTTCATATAAACCTATATTTATTTATAGATGAATAATATGAAGATCGAAATAGAGTAGGTGATATGATACCTCTCTTTGGCTATCATTTATATTGATCCTTTTTATCATATTTTTGAATTTTTTCTTATTTGTACTTGAAATGTTCATAAAATAGTTGTATAGTTGCTAGGAGTTACACCTTATTTTGGGAAAATTAACTTTATAAATTTATTAGATTAGTTATTACAAGTTATAGCAAAACTTTTAAGTTTTCAAGTTATAGCAACTTTCATCTTAAAAATATATTAAAAAGATCTTTTTTTTGTTTTGTTGAAAATACAAAAAAGTAATTAATGAAAAAAAATTAAGATTTAATACATATTTATCAACCCCCAAATCCCTCTAACCATTATTTATCTTCTTATTTTGATGCTTGTATTAAGAGTTTCATCTTCATACACTACCTGCCACTTTCTACATGATTTCTCTCTGCCACTAAACAAAAAACGCATTCTAAGTAAGCGATGTTGATTATAATTTGATAGAAAAGAAAAAACAAGTATTTCTTTAGATAACCGATATGAATTCTGTTAATTTGCATTCAATCATGATATGTCATGGAGGGAGATGAAATTCGTCAGGTTTGTTAATTTTTTTTTACGCCTTCTAAACGAATTTAAATATTTTTTTGTGTTTCTTCAATTATGTGTTGTTATTGTAAAAAGAGGAATACCGAGGGACTTTGGAATTGATGGGATAATGTATGATGCAACAATAAAGTACAAAGGCTTAGTAGAAGTAATCGCAACATAACTGATGATAGACGCATCTGCAAATAAACTTGAAATAGGATATATAATAAGTGATAGATGCCCAACTATGGTCATACACAATGATACAAGTGTGCAGGTGTATCTGGAACAGAAGAAAATGATTGCTGCTTTCTTCTTAAAATATTCATTGTACATTACAACTTTAGATAAATCGAACTGCGTAATTCACCAAACTGAAGGAGCAATTGTTTGTGTTGGGAAACAGTGTTCTAATGAAAAGAATGAACAAAGGAGAAAGTTATTTTCAAAAGATTGTGTTCGTTTGATCGGGATAAGTTCATATTTTGAAGAATTTGAAGAAGAACGTGTGGATATAATTTGTGATTTAATGAATATCAACATAGCTGTAAAACAGACTTACAAGGCTAAACAAACACTAGGTAATGTTATGGAGTTGTACGGATTTATGAAACAGTTCTCTTATCGAACTGAAAGGTCAAGTGTAAGCAGGTAAAAACATTTTTTTTTGTGTATTAAATTGGATATTATAGCTGTATGTTAAGCAGATATCTGTTTTTTTGTAATATTTTCTTTTAATTTAACAACTACTATTTTGTTTGTGTGGTGGAGGACTGTACTTGGTTTATTCATTCTTCCAGAATTAACAAATTAAAGATTTTTAAGATAAGAAAATATTGTGACACTCATACATGCTCAATAAAGGATCAAGTTTATGCAAGGCATCAAGGGATGACAAAAGTGGTAGCCGGACTGATCTTAGGTAATTATGTGGACACCAAATGAATATACACTCCCAACGATATTGTTTCTGGCATGATGAGGGAGCATGGGATTTCACTAGATTATCATCAGACATGGCGTACAAAAATCAAAGCAGTTAAAATATTGCGCGGTGATCCTACCGATTCATATCAAAAGATACTAGGTTATTTATATATGTTGGAAAAGCATTATCCTGGATCTGTTGTTAGCTGGGAGAAAATCAAAGAAAATAGATTCTTGTATGTTTTTGTTGCATTGGACACTTCAATTCGTGGATGAAAATATTGCATGCCAATTGTTTAGTCGATGGACCAGCTCTAAAATCATTTTACGATGGAACTATGCTGACTGCAAGCACGTTGGACCCAGGAGGTAAACTTTATTTTTTTATTTTTTTTAAATGGAAATCATATCAGAATGTTAAGGTGTTGTATAATATTGGTATGTCATATGTATGTATTTTGTTTGTCTTGCTAAAAAGTAATCAACCAGTATATTATATGAAGTATGTTATGATTGTAGGTCATTTACTACCCCTTGCTTATGATGTGGCTGATTTAGAAAATATTACATCTTGGACTTAGTTTTTTGATATTTAAGATTGCATTTGGGGGAAGAGAAGGAATGTGTATAATGTTCGATAGAAATGAGAGTATTTGGAAGGCAACATCCACAGTATATCCAAATCTGTCATATCATGCTTGTATTTGGCATTTGTGGTGCAACATAAAGGTAAACTTTCTTAAGAATGTTGAAGAATTGCATAAACTTTTTTTGCAATGGCAAAGGCATATACTCTACAACAATTTGAAGAGCTAATGGGAAGGGTGGACCAAATAGATAAGAGAGTTAGGGGGTATTTATTCCAAATTGGCTGCCACAAATGGGCAAGGGTTCATTCTACTATCAAACGGACTTGGACGATGACATCAAACATAGCAGAATCCATCAACAACACCAATAGAATAACTAAAAGATTACCCGTGGTTTCAACAATGAATTTTATGAGGTTAATGATTGAATCATGGAATTCAAAATGACATGAGGAGGCAACAAACACATTAACAGAGTTGACAGTCAAATATAATGATATTTTTAAAAATAATCATTTGCTTTCTCAGAGAATGATAGTAAGTCATTTATCCATTACTTTTTACATAACTTAATTTTTTTTTAATTGATTTGCGTATTAAAGTTGCTTTTGAATGCTGGTAAAAGCATCAAATGAATTCCTGCATACTGTTAGTAACGGAGCAAAAAGATTCATTGTTTGTTTGCGAAGCAGAAAGTGCAGCTGTGGAGAATTTCAATTGGACGAAATACCCTTCTCTCATGCTATGGCTGCTATTACATATAGAAATCAATATGGCGAGAACTATTGCTCACCTTACTATAGCAATAAAAATTTCAGAGATGCTTATGCCATATCAGTTGAACCTCTTCCTTGTGAAAGTACATGAAAAATACCACGAGAAGTGTTGGATGAAGTTGTATTGCCACCTGATTCAAAACGACCTCCCAAAAGATCATGTTATGAAAGATGGAAAACACCAAATGAAGACAAGTGTAAACGTTCAAAGGTTACATGTAGTGACTGTCATCGTGAGGGGCACAATAAAAGGACTTACCACAAACATGCACCACCTGTTTAAGATGGAATCTGTGTTTCTTACATTATGTTGATGTTAATATTTTTTTTTAAAACGTTTATGATCAATAAATTCAACTGTTAAGATTTGTGTTGTTTTAAGTAATTTTGTGATTATGGATATTTATTTTTATTGATTTAAAATAAATAAATATTTGAGAGTTGGTGAATTTCTTTTTCAATTAATATGACTGAACACGTATATATTATTGCAAAAAATAACAACATACACCAGAAATGCACAGTAATGTGCAGTAATTGCAACTTGGTATGCAGGTATTTGAATTAATAACAAACAATGTGTTATTTTTATGGTATTTTCAATAACAAAACAACGAATACTATGTGAAGACCTCAAATACTATGTCATTAAATCAACGATTCTTCTTAATTGTATTGTGGTGCATGAAATCTAGAGCAACAATGAAAAAAATTAAACCGAGCACATTAGATGTGTGAGACAAATATACAAACTAGGACTCCTACCCATGTAAGATAGTGATAGATATTGTACATCCTAGTTTGCCTATTAGCTTACAATCTGTAGAATCATATTTGGATACATGTAAAGTTAAAAGATAGAGATAATGAGAAATAAGCAGGTAGGTCACTTATGCATCATATGTAAACCATGTTGGATCAGACTTATAATACACAAGAATATGGAAAAAATTGTTAACATTTTATAAATTAATTAAAAGCTAATATTCAGAGCATGATGATGTGCTCCATTTTTTTTTTCAAATATTCACCAAGAAACACCATGTATACAGCTGAATGCAACAAATACAAGAACTTCCAACTAAAAACACTGTTGCTTTACTTCATCACATCAATAAAGTAGAACCAAAAGGATCCAAAAATCAATATAGAGTAACAAAAAGAATTCTGGCCATCCTGATAACAATTAGAAAAGATACTACTACTTTTAAATATCAAAACATCCGTCAAATAACACAAGAACTAAATAAGAACAACTAGGTATTATCGTGTCCTTGAACTTTCAAACTGCTCCCTAGATCTTTTAAAACCCCCATGCTTGCTAGTAACATTTTCAGTTGCCTCACTTTCACTGATTGCTCCATTATTCTGCTTTCGTCTGGCATAATCCCATAGTAGTGCACCATATCTGAGTCGATAGTTCACAATACCAAATAGTCTGCTGGAGATATCAAACGTTCCATGACTAACGTACTCAGCAAAGGCACATACAAATATACAACAGTCACTGTAAAATAGAAAATCAGAAAAATCACTTATAAAGCAACATATATATTAATATAAATACATAAAAATACAATTTAAATGTAACTTACTTAGATTGAGGTCCCTGTTGTGGTGTATCCTTCAAAATAACATACTCCAAAGATTCACTCAGTGATTTATCAATGTATGCAGCTTTCCGATGCTAGTCAATATCCGAATGTTTCCCGTAAAAATTAGTGGCAACCAAGAACAAAGGTATCATGATAGAAAGAGATTGAACATGATCTAAAACATTCTTTGAATGGACAACACCTCCCATCATTGAATCATAAACATATAGACACCTATGTCTAATTTGAAAAACAACCAATATCCAATGAAATGACTCACTAACACTCATAGGAATGATGATATTATCAACATAATCACAAGAAACATTGGCAAGTAGTGTGTAATCCCTAATGTACTGGCTAACATGGTGTTCAGGAGTGATACATCTCATTTCTTCATTCAAACTCAATCATTGTTGATGAATTAAACGTAACCATTTAACAAAAAAAAACATCAGTAGTGGTGTATGTAATAGGCTTCACGACACTATACTTTAATTTTTTCCTCAAGTAATACATTATCACGTCAACATGCTGAATAAACAAAAATTATATTAGAAAAAAAAGCAAAAAGATAATACAGATATGCAGAATAACACAGGACAAAGAGAATTATACAATAGCATAATTAGTGTGTGATGTGCACAAAATACTCGCAATCCAAGCATACTAAACAGAATTATACACTAGCATACACATAAAATACAGATATGCAGATATGAAGCATTTTCCAACATTTATTTATCATTTGGATAGTGACTGAATCTATTCAATGATGTAATTATTTATCCAGAATATTATGTAATGTTCAACACTTTGACCATCATTGTAAGTGCAATAATGTTCAAGTTATGTTGTCAATTAAAGTCATTCTTTGTTGTGGTCTTCTATCGATATGTATAAGAGTGAAGGATATGAAACTCATCATTGCAAGTGCAATAATGTTCAAGGTATGTTGCCAATTGCTAGCAGCATAGTATCTGAGATGTGTGGATTTATCACAGTGCTTTTAGTAACAATTGTATTTCATGTGAGTAGAGAACAAGAACCAGTAAATCCACCAGGTAAAAATTATAGCTGAAGCATGTAACCACTTTTTATCCATAAAAATTATGTGCTCCTCATGTTGATGTATGTATATCCTTGATATCATGCAGTCTAAAAATCTTCTAAAAACTATGGCATTGGATCTTTTTGTCTGCAAAACTTAAGACATATGTTGACTTGGGTGTGAACAATCTACTTAAGGTCAATTTGACTACTTATTTGTAAAGATACTTCTAAATTTAGTTACATTGTGCTCTTCTGGTTCCTATAAAGATGGTAAGAAAACACAAATAAACTAATCGAACCTAGTATTGTCTGATTTTACTCGAACTTTGACAACAATTAGATGTTGCGACTCCTATGAGCTCTAGTGACAAGAAGAAATTTCTAAATACCTGTTGGCATTAAATTTGATATTAGTGTACTTCAATAAAAGTTCAGGCCTGGAGTTCACTTCAAGTTCTTAGAAATGCTTCTCTAGAAGCTAGATTAACTCCAAATTGAGGCCTCAATATATTTTTACTACTCAAAGTTTATTGCAAGTTTGTGCTAGTAATACAATGGTTTATGTAGAAAATTTCGTGTGGTATGATGGAGAAGATATAAAAGTTATGGAGGATGAAAATTACATAATGTTGAATGATTCAAACTATTTCTAGAATCAATGAAGCAGAATGCATAGAAGAAGTGTAAACAGAATCAATGAAGCATGCATGCATAGAAGAAGTGTAATTTTCAATCCTCATAAATTGAATCAAGTATCCACAAAAGTGTAATCTTCAAGACTCAAGAAACTATATATGATCTCGCAAAGTTAAATTTTCGAAAAGACTATGCTTTCTACTACTATCTACACACAAAATAAACCTGAAGAAATTATTCAATATCAAATAAAATACAGAAAACATACCTCATCATTCCATGATCGTCTAGTGTGAATCATGGTGAAGAATCAATCTTTATCTCCAATTTATATGTCAGTCAATACAAATTCTGAAATTATCTTGTTCTGTAAACCAGTGTTTGCAGCACTCCTACATACATTTTTAAAAGGTAATAAATATTTTTTATTAAACTGTCAATAAAAAGATTGAAATTCAGAACCACACCTTTTTTCTCTTGACTTCGAATTTGGGTAACACCAATCAGTGAACTGCTGAATCAACAAATTCGGAGTCTCAAACCTAATATACTCCTGAAACGGATGCTTGCTCTTGAAGTACAATGGACATCTTCGAGAGCTTGTGTCAGATTGGTTATACACACCTACTGGAGATTTGTCAAACATTATAGGCGTAGAGATATGTGCTTTTGGTGTTTCCAATACTCTAAATGTTGGTTCAAGCGCAACTAATTGAGACTCAATAAAGAAAGGTATGTCATCCAATGGTGACTGATCATTGATAGAATTATTCACAACTGAATTGTTAGAAACAGTGAATGAAACATGAGAACTCATGAAGTGAATTTCAATAATGTACAATCTTGTTATTATAGAAATAAAATTAAATATAAAAGAATAGAAATATTACCATCCAATGGAACAGAAACATCATCACCAAAAGAATATTTTTCAATGACCAGATCAACAAGCACTTCATTTTGCTTCTTTCTTGCACTTGGGGTTTGTAAACCAACGTCCACATTCTTAGGAAAGATATAATATTTTAATAAGCGTTCGTAATGAAAAAACTTATAACAAATATATGATAGTTGAATGCAATGAAAACTAAACCTCTTTTTCAACAAATTCAGATGATTGTTGTTTAACCAATCTTAATTCATTCAATATCAACTTCACAGATTCTTCAACAAACTCCCTCATCCCATTGAATTGACTATCAACCTTAAAAAACATAAAACAATAAAAAAGATATATCAAAAACTGATTCAGATTAATAATAAAATTATAAAATTATAGATTAAACATACATTCTTCTGATATTCTATCATTTCTTTGAAAACATTCACATGCATAAATATAAAGTACTTAGTTAATAGTACAACTGAAAAATATAACCCTACGAAATGAATACACAAAAATGTTGAACTGGAAAGATGATGTGCATTATAACGTTTTACATATCATTCAAAACAAATCTTCTCCTGAAATAACGACATATCACGATGGACCTGCACATAGGCATACAAAAAAACATCAATCACATATTTATTAAATATTTTGAAAACAATATTGAATATGTACTTGAAGATTAAACTAGAAACATACATTGGCTATTTCATTCTTTAAGACTAACAAAAAGTTAGATACATAATTAAACACTGGTATGCCTAAAAAGTGTTACTGCATACCAATAATATACATATAAAATATGAAGGAAAAATACTGATACGTAAAATAATTACTTAAGAAAATACATTTAGAATATGATCATTACCTTATTGTTGTACCGCTTGAACATTGTACTCTTAAGATAGTCATAAAAAATGAGTTCTTCAAATGACTCCCAATTTAAAATTCTTGGAGTTTGTGATCCAACCCGATTAGCAACACACTTATCAATGTCCAAACAACATTCATAGAACCAGATTTGAAGCGCAAGATGAAATCCTAAAAAATAAAAAGAGGAGGAATTTTTTTCCATCTTATGACTACATGATATTTTCAAGACTTGAAAATACTCACCTTCCCAATCATACTTCAAATAGTGATCTGATTCTACCAAGTTAAAATCAGTCTTCTTTATGAACGTTCTTGGTAACTCAGATTGAAGAAATCGAATTATGAAGTATACTAATCCAATTTCATACAAATCTTAATCTCGAAAATCAATATTCTTATTAACAAAATCATCGTAGAAAACATAACTCATTACCTTATCCATACCCGGATAATATCTATTCATTAATTTATTTCTTACTTTAGGATCGAAAACAAAATATGATTTCTTAAAATATTTCAACCCATTAACCTCAGAAAATTCTCTCTTTCCGGAATGCAGTTATTTACCATTGATATTGAAGATAAATAAATCATCCCTATCGTTATCGATTTCTGCAAGTAATAGACTACAAAGAAGCTAGGGTTGAATTTTTAAAAAATGACAAAATTAAGATTTTTGAAATATTTTGAAATGCTCTTTGGTCCATCTCTGTTTGAGATCATCAAACACATTAATTTTTATGTATGAAGACCAGTGAGTATACTGCTTTTTTTCCTGAAAAAAAAAGACAAACTATTCACAACACTTTTTCCATCAAATAAAGACATATACTGTTTTTTAATAACATCTCTGTTTTTTGCATACTTAAAAGTTAAAATAAAAAATTCACAAAACTTTTGTCATGAATGTAAAAAAACATAATGCACCAATTTGTTTCACATTTAGAATTTATATTTCAACTCTCAACCATTAACAACAACAAAAGTGTTATTTCAACTTTCAACCATAACAACAATAAAAGTGAAATTTTCAACTTTCAACCACTAATAACAACAAAAGTAATATTTTAACATAATCTGAACAGTAACAAGATCAAGAGTTATATTTCAACTTTAAACCATAAAAACTAAAAAATTAATAAAGACTAATTTACATGCATGTCATTAAAAAAAATTAAAAGTAATTCAATATCAATTCAACCAATTGAATACATATATGAAAAAAAAAAATCAGATTACACTAACCTTGCACACATTTCTTGATTTCTTTTTGGTAGACTTCTTATCATCCACTTTGCCAACACTCACACTGACCATAGACCTTGTAGCTCTAGCATTTTCACGAATTTTATTTTTTGATTTTTTCATTTTAGGCGCGGAATTTTCATCTTCAAAATCCGAATCAAAATCATGTTGACCAACAAGCTTTTTTCTTTTATCAACCTTTTTAAAATCTGGAACAACAACCTTTTTTGATACTATATAACTTTGCATGTTGAGTTGTTGTTGTTTGAAAGATGGAGAAATCTTTGAAAAATTAAATTTCACCGGCGAAATTTCACTTTTATTGTGAAAAATAGAATCAGCTTCAACTACTTTTTTCTTGTTCTTTGATTTTGGAGATGGGGAAAGCACCCCAAATCAAACGATGGTCTTGAAATATTAATAGGACTATTTTGTTGTATAATTTTAGGGCTTTTCCTACTAGGGATAGAATCAAACTTGATTTTTTCGGACATTGTTTCAAGAAAACAAGAACAAGTTCAAGCTATTAAACCAAGCTTAAATGGTGACTGATGTGTTGGGAAACCAAAAATTGTGATGTGTTGGGAAACAAAAAATTATACTCAAAAGAAAAGAAAAAAGTTGAAAAGAGTAAATAATAATGAGTTGAAGATACCTTAAAAGAAGGGAGAAGACTTTTATTGATAGTTGGTAAAAGTTAAAAGATATATTGCGTATGAAGGGAAAAAGAAGTTAAAAAAGGTAAAGAAATAGACTTCTATTGGTAATTAAATACAGTAAAATATAAAAAAGTGTATAATATAGTTAATTATTCAAGTTAATAAAAAAAATGAAATCAATTTTTAACTTTACAAAATATAATTACCATATATAACTCCTGAAATTGTGAACAAACTCTCATATTTAATTATTAAAAATAATATTGAAACCTTAACTTTCCATAGTTATCCAATATCATTAATTAAGAATGATAAATATTAAATGCAAAATATAGGGAAATAATATAAATTATAAATGTTAAAAAATTTATTTTCAAAAATTTAATTAAAATATATTTTTCTCAAAAGTTGCTATAACTTGTAATTATTTCTTAAGTCTAGTAATTAATGAAAAGTTTTGCTATAACTTGTAATTAACAATCTAAAAAGTACATCTAGGATATTTTCACCCTTATTAATGATACTAGTGTAGTTTAGCTCGGGCTGAGCCCGGGCCCAACTACATTAATATTTTATATTTATAATTTTTTTCACTTACTATTTTTCTTTTTATTTATTTTGTACCATTATATTAGTTAACGGTCTAGTTTGATTATTTTTTGATATTTTTAAAATGTTAAATTATATATTTGCTTTAATTTTTGTCCTATTATTTTAGTTCCTTTTTTAAAAAATGTCTCTTTTCTTTCTTGGGTTAATTTTAATTTTCCACGTGACATGTTTAAGACAACAAGATCAACAAATATTTTGGTCTTTTCTACATATTTTTAGTTTAAAATCATAAAATTCAAAAATATTCGTTACTTATTCTTTAGCTTAATGTTAAGTCAAAACCACACAAATAAATTAAAAAAGAGGGAGTAAAAGCTTTTATAAGTTAAAAATAACAATTTTTCTTATGGTATATTTTAGTCTTTCTTTTAATTTTCAAACAAATGCACACATGGAAATTTTCTCATTTTTATTTCACTGAAAGTTTTTGAATGAAATCCTAAATTATTTTTTGCCTTATGTGTAAATAATTTCATTATTTCTTCTCAATTAAACTTTTGGCTAATTTTTTTTTTTAAATAAGACAATATTTGATTGATATAAAAATATTTGATGCTATAAACTACTGTATGATTTATGATAAATTAAATAATTAAAATTTGAACTCAATAAAATACTTTTCGTGGATGTTTCTTCAATGAATCCTTATAAGTTTATTAAAGCTTCACAAATTTCTTGTGAGGATTAAAAAAGTATTTTTTATTAAATTGCTATTATCCCACATAAAAGACGATAATAAATTTTGAATTAATTTTAAATTTAGTATGATAAATAGATATTTTGTAATGTTACTATCACTTCTTTATGACTTATCATTTTTGTATAGCATTTTAAATGCCTATGTAATTGTTCAAATTTACTAAAATGAATGAGATCTTGAAAGGTCATTAAAACTTAATTAAGGATATAGACAAAATACAGTCATATGAGGATTACCAAAAGGATACGTTCTCCCTTATATATAGTCTATTTTATAAGGTCCGTGCTAAGCCTGGTCCCAAACTCAAGTAATTTGATATTTTATGAGTAACATGATTTAATATATATATATATATATATATATATATATATATATATATATATAGAGAGAGAGAGAGAGAGAGAGAGAGAGAGATAGATAGATAGATAGATAGATAGATAATAGATATAGATAGATAACTTGCAAAGATAGTAAAAAATGAAAAATATTAGTAAACTAATTTATGAGCATATAATTATTTTCTTTTCTATTTTCTCAATTCAAGTTCATCTTTGCAATCAGGAAGATAAAGATGGAAGTCATTAAGTGGATCAATTATTTTACCCAAGTCTTCTTGTGTGTGATGAAAAATATATGATTTTATTTATAATTTCACGTGACAAGAATTCATGCTAATTAAATATAGTGCTTTAAGCGTAATTTTATACTAAATTAAGAAAAAAATTAGACTCACTAAAATGAACATCGAGAATCAATTGATTCTCTCTCTATAGTTGATGCTTAAAAATATTGATTCTCAATTGACCAGAAAAGAGATTTTAAAAATAATTTGATCTTAATTCATATCATTACCTTAATTTTTAACTTTATCAATAATTTTAATTTTCAGTATATGAAATATGTTTGATATGTTCAAAAGCAGTAGATAAAATTGTCCACAAAAGAATTATTCAATTTTTAAAAGATAATTAATAAATACATCAGAACCATACTCGATTCGATAAAAATAAAATATAACCTCATACAATAACTAATTTTAATCCCTCTCCCCCCCCCCCCCCTTCTTCTTCATCCCCACGGTATTTGTACTAAACTCTTTCTTATGAAAAATAATTTATTAAATATAAATACTAAGAAAGATGGAAAAAAGTGATGAATTATTCATGCAACAGAAAAAAGTTCTTCACAGTCAAAATATTTATTTTTTTCTTAAACTACTTTAAATAAAGTTCATATAAATTATTAATTTTATTAAGGCTATTTTCATTTACAAAAATTAATTAATTTTAATTTTTAAAAAATAACAAAAGATATTCAAATTAAAGTTTTTTGATTTTGTGAGTAGCAAAGGAAAAAATTAAAGTTTTTTGACCTTGTACTTCATAAAGCATGAAGTACAAGTAATTTAATAAATAAAATAATTAAAATATATTTAACGTTTATATTTTACAATTGACTTGATTAAATAATATATAAGTATGAGAAACAAAACATTATAATGGAAGATTTTAAAAATAATTTATCGATTAGTTAAACAATATGAGAATTTGAATGATTCAATTGATTAACTACCTAAACTTCACTTTGTTGGTAAGTATTTGATTTTTTTGCTTTGTAATATCCTCCCTAATTCCCCTTGCCCTACTCCCAATTATTATTTTTTAAATAGTTAATTTAGTAATTAAAATTACAAGAAAAAACTTAATAATTGCTTCTCATACTATGACACATGCATCAAGTGCAAAGATCCATATAGCAAGAAAGAAGACAAATTAACTTCATCTATATCAATCAAATGTCACAATATTATCGGATTAATAAAATAATTAAATTATTATAAAAGATAAAATCATGACACAAAAGTAATTAATTGAAAAAATTAAAATTAAGTTGGAAACATTTGTGAGGACTACCAAAGTCCTTGGATTGCCTTTTATATATAATAGTAATGATAAATATTGCACATTAATGTATCATTATGGTAGAAAAGCAAATAGTCATTGATAAATATAACCGTAGAATTTAAATGACTCTTATGATTCATAATAAATAAGGAAAATAAAATGTTCAAGTAAATCATGTAGTGTTACTTTAATAAAGAGAAATTTATTTAAGAGAATTTATAATGCAAAGGATGATAAATAAAGTGATGTTAGGATACGATGTTTTATTTGCTTCTTTATTAATTACAAAAATTTATAAGAATTGCAACTAATATTTTATTAAATTGAAAATATGAAGGTTTTGATTTGGAATCGATGGTTTCATAGAGAATTCTAAAACGTTACTCTTCGTGTATCATTAGTTATTAAACAACCGCATTATAGTAGTATAATTGTATAGTTATTGATTTGTGAGTATTCGTCGAATTTTAGCTATTGATTTGTGAGTATTTATCGAATTTAGTATCGTTGAATACTTTATTTTATAAATGAAAAGAAATGGCCAAAATAAAAAAAAATAATAAATAGAATCCTCGATCAAAAGATATACCACATCATTTCCTTTATATATATATATATATATATATATATATGTATGTATGTATGTATATGTATGTATATAAATAATAAAAATTTCATAAGTCTTTATACGAATTGAAAACAATAGTTAGTGGGTGATTTTGTTAAAAACAAGTGAGTGATATTTTTTCAGGTTTTATTTTCAGAGTTTCGAAATATTTTTTTTACCTGTGATGAAAGCAAGGTATATGATGAAGAGATGGAGGTGGAACAAAGATTTAAATTATGAATTTAATATTTGATGTTTTTAGTACCAAGCCGTTATATTTTAAAATATATGGGTTCACTTTTACTGTTTATTATAATTTTAATGACTTCTACGCATATATAAATTACGTTTTTTGAGAATATACTAAATAGATAAATCGAGTAGGTGACGTTTCATTTTAGAGTGATAGAAAATTCTATCAAGATATTATTATATTATTGTTTTACAGTTTTTTAGTTGAAGTCCAATAGTTGATGTATCTGCTTAATTAATATTTTACAGTTATTTCACATTGTGAGATATTTTTTAGACACCCATCAAAAATATATGGTGTAGATTAATAAAATATGACAAATTACTCTTTAAAAATATATTTTAAGTTATTAATGAAGAACATATTATTCCTCTTTTCATAGATGTTAAATTTGTTATGCTTTATTTTCTTTCATCATTTGCAATCAATTCATAATACATTTAAAATAAGTGACATAATATAATATTACGATTAGATAATAGAGGGAACATAAAATTAATTTAGAAAAAATATTAGTTCCTTAACGACCGGACGAAGCGCGGCCAAATTTCCTAGTAATATATAAAAGAATGGGAGAATTTATGGATGCATAATTGGTATCCCTTTTTTAATGAGATTGATCTTTAATTCTTATCCCATTATTCACATTGATTGATTCCTGTATAGTAACCCATTATATATATATATATATATATATATATTATCTGAATTTGTGTGATATAAATAGAATTTAGATAATCAATCATCAAAATAATTTAAGTTTTAAATTTATTGTGATTTATTAAAAATAATTCGATTCCAATTTAAGTGGTACTGATATAATTTCAAGAGACAATCAAATATTTTATATCTTTTAATTTTTTAAAGTTGTTAATTATGTGATTTATAATGCTTTTTGCATAATTTTTTAATAAGATATGGGTACTCTCTTCGTCACAGTTTATGTGGCACAGATAAAATTTCGACAGTCAATCAATTTTTTTTATATTTTTCAAGTTTTCAAATTTCAATTATTGTGATTTACAATACTTTTATCTCATTATCAAATAAGTATGTTAGTCTTCCTCTGTTCCATCTCAATTTATGTGACCCCAATATAATTCATTCATCAATTAAATTTTTTATGTTGACATATTATTTTGTGTCTATTTTATGTTTTTATGAAATATTATTAAATTTTTGATGCTCAGATGACCACAATAATTAATTGGGGGGTGGTATAGTAAAATCATGATTGAACAGTGAAACAGACATGTCTTAAATGACTTATAATAACTAATTAGAAGTGACATGGCAAAATTACTATAAAAATACTTGTGAAACAAATTTAGCCTCATATAAAACGTCAATTTAATTTAAAACATCAAGAGTTAATTTATCATTTTATATCTATTTAACCCTTTTTTATTAAATATTATTAATTTTTAATACTTATATTACTTATAATAATTAATTAGGGGTGATATAGTAAAATTACGACTGAAGTAGCTAAAATAGACATGTTAGAAATATCTATTTTACTTTTTTTAATTAAATATTATTAATTTTTTATACATAATGACTTATAATAATTAATTAGGGGTGATATAATAAAATTATCATTAAAGCAGCTGAAATAGACTTCACGAGTAGACATGTCGACCGTAAGCTCTTCTCCATTCACTCTTTATTATAAAATAAAAATAAGCTATAAAAGGTAATATTTTATACTTTCTTTATCTCATAATAATTGACATATATAAAGTTTACACAATTTTTAAGGAAAAATAAAATAGGATTACAATTCATCTATTTACATGTCTCTTAATTCTAAAATAATAATTATTAAGAGCCTATTTGAATAGGATTAAAAAATATAATTTTTTAGCGTAAGTGATTAAAAGCTTAAAATAAGTATATTGATAAAAAGGCTGAAACTGGAAAAAAGTTGTTGATGTGTTTGGTAAACAAGTGTTGTTAAATACTTTTTTTTGTTGTCAAAATGACTTAAATGACCTTAAAGTCGTTAACACCATAAATAAAGTGAATTATTTATAATTTTTAATTCTAAAGTAAAATTTTTGAGCGAACCTTCGATGTATGATGATTTGTTGAAAATAAAGAAAAAAGATGAAGAGAAAATTGGAGGAAAGAGATGAAAAGAGCAGCAAAGAGAAAAATAAAGAAAAATCATACATTTAAGGGCTACAAGTTTAGGGTGTTGTTGGAATTAGAGAAAAATATAAGGGATAAAAAAGTAAATATTTTGGTTAAACCTAAAAGAATTTTAATCTAAAAAGTAAAAGCTGAGGGTGCCCAGCTTCTCACTTTTTTCTTTTTCTTTTTAATTTATTTTTAGTTTTTTTAAGCACTTTTTAATTTTACCAAACACCTAGAAAGTTAAAAAGGAGATTAAAAGCTAGTTTGATTAGATTTTAATCCTATACAAACGGGCTCTACAGGTACGGTTGAAAAGAAGTGGTTAATAATCTCTTGATTTTTTAAACATATCAATTATTTTAGGCTTAAGTCATCAATAAACACTCAAAGTTGTCCCAAAAATTCACATAGACCCTCCAACTAAGGCATGTACCTATCAGACCCCTAACCTACCCGAATTTTGATCCAATCAGGCCTTTTTCCCCCTATTCTCATCAGGTCCCATACGCATGTCTCCAAACGCTGTTGATTGGAGAACGCTGCTGATGTGGAAAGCTATTTCACTTAAACCTCTCTACGCGTATTAAATAAATGTACATATACTTTATTAGATTTAAATAGTCAGAAATCCATTTGGACAAAAAAGATTAGGGTTACTTTCTCTCTCCCCGATGTTAACTTTCTCTCTGTCTCTTCGAATAACCCTAATTTAACCAAAATTCCATTCAAATCGAAGAAAAAATTTAAGGGTTTTGCTTAGATCTTCCTCATGTAAGTGTTATTATGATTTATATTTGTTAAATTTGTTAAATTTTAGCATAATTTAGTTTTTAGGGTTTTGAAATTTCACTGTTGGGGCTGTGCTTTTGGGTCCGTCACTTTCTTCACATGCATTAAAAGTTGTAGCTTCTAGCTTGTTGGTGTTCACTTTGGGTATATTCCATTAACTAACTTTGAATTTTTATCCTTTGTTGTAGGTGACCTAACATATAGAGATTATTTTCACTAAATTTCACCATGGGGGAGCCTTTTCCAATATGGGTGTCGCTACATATGTTGAAAGATGTGTGCCAGAAATAAGGTATATTGACAAGGACCACTTTTCGTTACTGGAATTGTTATTTTATACTCGAGAATTAGGGTATGAAACTGTTGGGGGGGGGGGGCATTACCAAGATACAGTAACTAAAAAATTCAAATTGGTTAAAACTGACCGACATCTTCTTAAACTAGTTAAAAACTTAAAACATGAGGACTCTATTGAGTTTTATGTCTGTCATGTTTTAGATAAACCAATTCTTGACCCTGATGGTCCTACTGATTTTTTACCTGCACCTGAGGTTATTGAGGGTGCAGACCTAGAAAGAGAAAGTACTGGTGTTGATGATAGTGCTAATATAGAGAGAGAATTTATTAGAGTAGGGTAAGAGAGAGAGGCTGATCTAGAAGATTTTAACCTAAAAGATGTTGGGATAGAGAATGCTAACTTAGGTAAAGAGAGGGAGGCTCATGCAGAAGATTTTAACCTAGAAGATATAGGTGTAGAAAGATGTGATGAGATTGATGTAGAAAATATCTAGGTAGAAGATGTGTTATCAGATTACTTAAGTAGTGATTTAGATCTTGGAGATATTCCTTCAGAAGATGGCTCAGATGTTGATAAGGAGTTGAGGGCCTTTAGATAATAAAGAAGGAAAAACAAAGCCATCAACAAAAAAAGTAGTCAAAAAGAAAGAAAAAAAGTTGTTGAAACTGAGGAAGTACATGCGGGAGTTGCTGGTTGTGTATATAGAGGCTTTGGGGATATTAGAAAAAATAAGGCTACCAAATATGCTGTAAAGTTGGGTGGAGATGAGGAATATTTTGATAGTTCTGACTGTTGGAGTGAAGATAGTGAAAAGCTAGATGTAGATGTTGTTAGAGGAGTAGATCTACCTAGAAGAAGGAAAAGCAAGAAAATTAGGTATGATGAAAATTATAAGTTTGTTGTGTTTGAGCTTGGAATGATTTTTGAGGGTGTAAAACAGTTTAGAAAAGTTTTTGCAGATTATGTTGTAGAGTATAGAAGGCATTTGAAGGTAAAGCCTTATGAAAAAACATAGAATAAAGGTGAAGTGCATTGCAGCTAATTGCAAATGGTTGCTGTTTGCTTCTACTGATAGGGATTCAGGTGATTTTATTGTTAAGAATTATAACCCTATTCACAAGTGTATTCCTCTAAACAAGAACAAGATATGTGATTCAAAGCTGGTTGCTAGAACGTTCAAGGATAGAATTGTTTCTCAGCCATACATAAGGATTTGGGAAATTCAGAATTTTATAAGAGAGGTATTGGGTCTTTATGTAGGTAAAACTATTTGTTATATAGATAAACAGATTGTTATGAGGGAGAATATGAGTGATTGGAAGCTGGAATTTGCCAGATTATGTGACTATGCAGATATGATCAAAAAAATAAATCCTGAAAGTTCTTGTTGGATAAAAATTGACAAAGAAACTAGACCAGGGAAGAACCTCTTTGCTTATTTCTATGTGTGCTTTCATGCCTTCAAGCAAGGATGGTTAGATGGGTGTAAGAAAATTATTGATTTTGATGGATGCTTTCTCAAAGGAGCTTGTAAGGGTGAGTTGTTGGTTGTTGTGGGAAGAAAATGGGAACAACCAAATGTATCCTATTGCATGGGCAGTTGTGGATACTGAAACAAAACATAGTTGGGACTGGTTCATAAGGTATCTGATTGCTGATCTAAATCTGGAAACTGGTGAAGGCTTGACTATAATGTTAGACCAACAAAAGGTACCATTACTTAATTATTTTTCTTATTACTTGACTTTAATTTTCAATAAAATTTCTGTTTTAATCATACTTATACTTATTATAGGGTCTTGTTACTGTTTTGATGAATCTGTTACCAAATTCAGAGAGAAGAATATGTGCTAGACATATTTGGAGCAATTTGCATTTGCACTGAAGAGGAGAAGAAAGAAGAAAATAGTTTTGAAGATGTGCAAAAGTAAGCTTTGAAGTAAAGTTTAGAGAGGAGATGTAAGCAATGTCAAGGCTACTTAAGAAATAAATAACTGAGGATATGTTGGTTAATCCTCCTTCTTCTTGGTGTAGGACATATTTCAAAACACATTCTAAATGTGATATTGTAGAAAATAATATGTGTGATACTTTTAATTCTTATATCTTAGCTGCTAGACATAAGTCCATAATCACAATGTTAAAGGATATCAGACATAAAATGATGAATAGACATATAGATATGATCAGATTTGCAAAAACATGGATTTCAGATACTGCACCTATGGCAAGAACAATTTTAGAAGATAACAAGAAATATTCAAATAGGTGTAGAGTACTATGGAATGGAGTTAATAATTTTGAAATTGGGGATGGGGGTTACACATTTATTGTTCACTTGGACAAGAGTATTGTATGAAAATGTGTTACTAATTTTTAAACAACTTTTTCTTAGGTAATAATTAATGACTTTGGGGTACGCTACAGTAGAACTATTATGCTCAATGTTGAACTTTTTTTGAACACCTTATTTATTATGTATGCAGTTTATAGCTCAACTTTGAACAATTTTAATATGATATGCTGCTTCTTGCACTTTTTAGCTCAATTTTGAGCCCTTTTAATATGATGTGCTGCTTCTAATATTTTAGTTCATTTTTAGCAATACCTTCAGTAGTTACAAATAGGCTATATGGTTATACCTTCAGTAGTTGCACAACTAGACACAAAGTAATTGACAATGTGATTGTCATACAAAACATGTCAATTCATTCACATTAAACATGTCAAAATGATGCAAACTAACCAAACAACTACTGCAAACTAACTCTTACAAATTCATTACAAACTAAACTAACCAAATAACTACTACAAACTAACGATTACAAATCCATTACAATATCCAATTGCCTATTCAATAGGCAAACTTAACTACAACCTTACTCCATATTAAGGAACCACTTTACAGTAAGAACAATGAGAAAAAGCAGAACAAGTCTATTCAATTTGAGCTTAACACATTCCTTTTCAACTTTAACTTTTTTGAGTTTTTGCCTCACTGCAATCAACTTCTCTTCACTATCTTTTTAATTTCTCACACAAAATGTCTCTCTCTTATTCAACGTCTTTGAGCTTTTGCTTCAATCGATCACACAAATTTTCACCATCTTTGCACCTAATCATTAAGATCGATTCCATCTCAGTATATTGATGCACAAAAATTGAAGGTTTTAGATCAATCCATCTAAATTACCCACATCCATCATTTTTCTAAAATGCAAAAACAGTAGAATAATAAAAAAATCACCAAAAAAATAAAATTAAAATCTGTGAAAATGATAAAAACCTTTGGAACTTTACATCCAAAAAATCTACGACCTGAATTTGATGGAGTCCTTGAAGTTCTTAAAAGACAAAATTCAGAATAGTTCACAAATCGGGTAACTCAACATAATTTTGCGACATTCTTATAAAAAATGAGAGAAAAAATGATTTAAGAGAAATTATGAGATAAATTTGAGAGTGAGATGAGAGAAATTGAGAGAGAATTGAGCTATGGAGGAGAGGAATGAAAGAAAAAATGAAGAAATTAGGTTAAATAAAAAGAGAAAGTAAAGGGGATGACAAAGTAACGTTATTTAACGTTAACTTTTGCCATATGGACTGCATTTTTCCTCCTTATGCGCCCCTCGCGAGTACATAGCACACGGGGTGCCATATAGGCAAAAAAGACCCGATTGAATCAAAATTCGGGTAGGTTAGGGGCCTGATAGGCATAGACTTTAGTTGAAGGGTCTAAATGAATTTTCGGGACAACTTTAAGTACTTGTCGATGACTTAAGCCATTATTTAAGACAAAATTTATATATTAAAGCCTGCTTTAAATGTTAATCAATATTTTAAAATATGTTTTTTAAGTAAATTAAAAAAATACAACTTATAATAGTTTATGTAAAATTTTTTAATAATTAAATTTTAATTTAAAAATTTTAAAACCTAATTTAATTTTAAAAATTAGTCAAATTGTGTGAAATACTTGAAAAAAAAACGAACTCCAAAATCCTTTTAATTAACGCCTCTCCCCTCCCCCCCGTCCCCTCCAACCGTACCCCCACGGTGTTCTTTCCCTTCTTCCTTTCTCGATTATCGCCGGCCACTCAACTCCGATGGGAGAGATCGAAGAAGCATCCACCGGCTCCGACGAGGCATCTCCACTTTTACCGAACCCGAAACCCGACCCGGTTCCTCCAACCCGAACTAAGTCGGTTCGGACCAAGGTACCGGAGGTGAAAGTCCATTTGTATAAGCAAGGGAAAGGTCCGATCGACGAATTTACGTCATCGTTAGGTGGATGGGATCAGGATCAGCTGGAGGTTCGTGATATTCTGGATAAATACGGGTTCAAATCGGTTTATGCATTTAAACCGGATTCGGGTCGAGGTCTTCCTATTAGGTTTAATCCACTTAATGGACGCTCCATTCTTACTTATAGAGATGGATCTGAGATCTATATTGATGGAGAACCTAAGGTACAATGCATAATTAATTAAATGAATTGTTTACAATTTGTACTTTATGTGTTGAGTTATTGTTGAAATTCAGATAGATTTAATATTAACTTAGTATGTAGTAGTTTTGTTCCCCGTTGGGGAGATCCCTGCTCAATCAACTCGGTCACCATTGCGGGTGATTATAAACGCATGAATTGATTAGAATAACTCAGTATTTTAAATTTTAAATTTAAATATTCGAAAACTATATGAAAAAATGCTGTATTAAGTTGCAACCATTCTCATATTAATATGATTAAGAAATACGTTTTAAAATGTTGGTCAAATTCATGTAGTTTAACTTTCGATTTTTGAAAAGCTAAATGTGACAAAGTAAAAAGGAACAGGAACAGATGGAGTAGTGAATGGACTGTTATATAATTTCAGATATTGCATCAGTTGTTATGTAGGGATTGCCAAGATTTTTATGTCCCGTTAATACACAATTCTTATCCCTATTTTATCACATAAATTGATAGGTAAAAATTTGCACATAACTAGTAATGGAAGTGTAATCTAGGGGCAGACATATATGCATTTGCTTGGTGATCCGGCACCCATTAAATCCGATGCAAACTAGGTATAATTATATAAAAAAAGGTATAAAAATTGGTATAAGCTTCTAAAAAACACCCAGGAATCCAGGAAACCAAGAAGATAGACGGGTGCTTTGATTTTCAAGCGGAACCTTAAAGCTTTGGGCGTCAATATGTGTGTTCAAATCTCACAAGCACCCGCGAACCCTAAATCCTGGGTCCGCCACTGGTTTAATATTACAATAGTTATGCAGTGTTCGTTTCCAAAATCAAACTTTCTTTTAGATTCCCAGTGATTAAATTCGTATTGCAGCGGTTTATGTAGCAAACAAAATGTTATATTAGTTATGTAGAATTTGATGTTGGTACCCTTTTTGCTTATGCAGCCTGCTAAACAACCCATAAGTCGCTGACTCTCTTGAACTAGGATAGAGTTTGGCCGTCTTAGAAGATCCATGTATTAAGAGAACTTGTCTCTTTGGACAGAACTGGTTATATTGGATGGAATGACATGGAGGAGATCAAACTTGGAAAAACATATTGTGCTTTTGGGCAAATTGGCGATTGTGTACAGTCATTGTTTTGGCGATTAAGTTTGGAGACAAATATAGTGCTTGGGATGGATGTGTGGACTTACAAGGAGGGATAGGGTTAGAAATGAGATTATCTGGGAGAAGATGAGAGTGGCTTCGGCGGAGGACAAGATACGGAAAGTGAGGTTGCGATGGTTCAGGCATGTGATGAGGAGGGGCACGGATGCTTCAGTATGGAGGTGTGAGAGGTTGACTATAGATGGTTTTAGGCGGGGTAGAGGTAGGCCTAAGAAATATTGGAGGGAGGTGATTAGACTTGACATGGAGCAGTTACAGCTTACAAAGGATATGACCTTTGATAGGAAGGTGTGGAGGACACGAATTAGGGTAGAGGGTTAGTGGGTAGGAGTACGTCTGTGGTGTATTGGTGATATCTATGTTTTTCGAATTGATATTTTTTAGTATTACCTTGTGCGTGTCTTGTTTCAGTTATCATCCTTTACTATCTGTTATTATAGTATTAGCTTATGGTTGCATGCTTTTAGGTGTTTTGTTTGTTATATTGTTGTCTGTCCTGAGCCGGGGGTCTATCGGAAACAATCTCTCAAGACTTTACCCTCACTAGACCCAACTTGATGGGTGTGAGAATTAATGGAGAAAAAGATATTATTGAAAATTGTGTGTTTACATAATTACATCAAGACCCTATTTATAGACACTATAGTACAATCCTTTTCCAAGTAGGATTTTTTATATACTACTCTTATTTCTGTTCATATTCTAACACTCCCCTCAAGTTGGTGCATACAAATCATATGTACCTAACTTGTTACAAATGTAATTAATACGAGAACCGGTGAGGGACTTGGTGAAGATATCTGCAAGTTGATCACTTGACTTCACAAATTTTGTAACAACATTTCCTTTTCTATGACAAAGAGGCAATCAATCTCTATGTGTTTAGTCCTCTCATGAAACACTGGATTTGATGCGATATGAAGGGCTGTTTGATTATCACACACAAGTTTCATCTTATAGGTTTCTCCAAATTTTAGCTCTCTTAGCAACTGTATGATCCAAATTAACTCACAAGTTGCTACAACCATTGCTCGATATTCTGCTTCCGCACTAGATCAAGCAACCACACTCTGTTTCTTACTTTTCCAAGACACCAAATTACCTCCTACTAAAACAAAATATCCGAAGGTAGAACGTCTATCAGAGGGTGATCCCGCCCCATCAGCATCTGTGTATCCAATGATATGCTCGTGACTTCGATCCTCAAAGAGTAGTCCTTTACTTGGAGCTGCCTTTATATACTACTCCTATTCCTATTCATACTCATATTCTAACAATGGAAATACACTAGTTATATTGTTGTTGTTGGGATATGATAGATCTTAAGTCTCCTAGAGGAAGTGGTTTTGGCTTCTTAAAAGCTAAAGAAGGCGTAAGAGTTATCTGTATTTTGTATTTTATTTTTTACAATTGGTAATCTTTGGAAAAGTGTTATTATGGGAGGACTGAAATTTTAAATTCATGGTATGATGGTACCTCTATGAAGTTATTTACTCTATTACAGTCTGGCTGTGAGTGGAGGAGCTTTTATTTTTTGTCATCTTCACCTGTTTTGAAAAATATCATTTTCATCTTACATAAACAAGACCAACCTAGTGCATATTTGAGAAGAGAGTGTTAAGATTGGTCGTGATCCACTTTATAGATTGGAATGTTTTGTTTTTTCATAATCATTTTATTTATCATCAAGAAAAGAGGAAGTTATTAAGCAGGGAATTGACAATAACTATGCTAGTCCCAAACAAGTTAGGGTAGGAAATTAATGGCTAGGGTAAATTCATATTCCCTTAGGTTTAACAAACAAAAAGATATGGAGCGATTAAACCAAGAGTTCCTACGTTTTCTTTGATTTATTCTTATGTGCAATCTACTTTATATATCTTTTTGAAGGCTCAATAGTTATTTATTGATAAGTCGTTTGAGTGGATAAGCGTTTATTTTCAAGGTGCCATCTGGTTCTTTCTCTCTTTTGAAGAGTTCTTCTCAGGTAATTTCCATTTTCATAGAAAACTTTTTGTGATCACGGCCATCATAATACTTAACTTTAGCATCAGAAATAAGAACTGAAGCTGAGAATCTCTGTAAAGGAAGCAGAAGCTGAAGAAGGTTAATGTGTTGGAGTTTTGCCTTTTGGCTTTCCAATTTCGAAAATTGAAATGCCAAAATAGTCGTGCTCTTTGTGCCAAATTGATCTTTCCGTAAGCCTGAATAGAAACATGATCTGCAGTTACCAATTATATCTTGAATCGTTTGCTAGAGGTTTTGTTGAATTGTAGTATGTAAACCTTTAACATTGTTGAACACACTTTTCAGAAACTGTTGAAAGGGTATCAAATTCTTATGTAATTGCTGGTTTTCCACAGAGCTCTCTTTTGAAAATGAAAATTTGCATACAGGAATAGCTTAGCGGGAGCTTTAGTGCACCGGGCTGCCCCTTTTTAGGAAAAGCTTATCTTAAGATAAATCAATTTATCCATGAATCCCTTATCAAGAAAAAATCTCTATTTGATATCCACCTTAAGATAAATAGGGTCCACTTGGTCAGTCCTACCAATGAGAGCATGAAAGGAAATTGAAGGGGAACTGCTCTGCGCTCTCCATAGTGAACTGGGAGTGAATTATGCTTTCTATGGTCAAGATGCATTTCTCAGTTCAAGAAAGCTGAACTAGATGTGAAAATGTCATAAAATGACTTTACATGTGCAAGTATTAGCATATTTTACATGGTTCTTCACAAAATATATTGTTATATGGCTAGATGTGATTTTAATAGTTTGTCTTACTTTGATTATAGGACTCCTTGATCCAACCTATTACCAAGATATTGGTTGGTGTTGCATTGATCACCATATTGATAGTAATGGTGATGAAAGAGTCTCCAGAATGGGCAAAAAAGTTTAACCTCGGTGGTGGTAGTAATATTCCACCTTGGGTCCTGGCCGCTGCAGTTATCTTGTTCACACGTGTGAGGAAGAGGACTAAGGATTTCTTCGGAAAACGCCCGTGATGAACTGGTGCTTAACCACAGGCAACTGAATTTTCTCAAAAATTTTGCATGCTTTGTTTGTGATTCACGTGTTATACATAAAGCTAATCTAATCTTATAATCCAGTCGTGTACATGCCATGCCATTCCTTTTCTTTTTCTTGGTGGAGAATTTTTTGTAAAAATGTCTGGCAGTGACTGGATTCTAGATTGCTTTCTGGACGATATTACTCTATCAAACACGCATTCTCACCATGAGTTAGATCATGTATGAAAATAACACCTTGCCCCAAGCTTGAAGATTTCTGGTCTGGTAGAAAGCAACCTAGAAGTAAAACGACTCAAAACTCCAAACTGATGTTTCACTTTAACAATCTCTCAGATTCTTTTAGTCTGGGCTTTCTGCATCTTTTTTCAATGTGGTTTGGAGAAAGGAGCTGTAGATCATTTTATGAGATTGAGTGTCATCTTTAGATATATATTAATGGAATATAATCTTAATTATGAGCATATGATCAATAAATAGGCAAAATTTTGCTATCTATTCTGAAACCAATCCTTCACCTCGTCCCAAACAGCTGTCACTATTTAACAGATTTACTTGTGCACGTGAGAATAAGCTGACCATTTGATTCTTTTACCTGAAGTTAATTAAAGCATATACCACCTGTGTGTGCTTTTTCTCCACCTATGTGAATCAACCCAGATCCATATCCAAATAAATAATTATAATACAGAAAAAGACTCTGTTTTGTAGGGTGGAAAGCATTTTTCGAAAAGTGATTTCTTATTTTTCCATGTTTGGTAGGGTAAATTTTTTGAAAAATATTTCCTCTAGGAAAATAAGTTCCTTAAAAATGAGGAAATTGACTTCGATAGTAAAAACATAGGTGACACTATGTTTATTTTATTTCCCAACCAATCCCAATCCCAACCCCAACCCCTACACCTTCCCACTCCCGAGGCTCCACACTCATTCCTTCCCATCTCTATTATTTTTGCTAGATTGTATGTAGATACTTTTGAAATAATTTTTTATTTTTAACTAACTTACCAAACACCGTAAAAATAAATTAGAAATCAACTTATTTCCAAAAAAACACATGTTATAGGAAAATATTTTTCCATCGTACTAAACACACCTAGACACAATAGTTAGAGAAGTCATTGAATTGACTTGCAAGTCAAATGAAGCAAAAAGAGTTGGTTAATGTGACATCCATTGACTAGGCAAACTCAAACAATACAATGTACATACATCACTAAGTCTCATTGACATGTTTGATAAAAAATATTATCTCAAAATAGTTGTCATGTTTAAAAAATCAAGAGATAGTTGAATATCTGTTTTCAACTTTACCCTTAGTAATTTAATGGAAGAGTAATTAACTTCAATAGTTAATAACAATATTTAATGTGAGCTTAAAAGAGTCATATTAGTCAATTTGCACCTATTATTAATTTCTTCTTAAAAACTGTGTAAAAGATAAACATGTCAAGTAAAGGGAGGAGTATTTACTTTGAAATCAAACTTAAGCCAGCTAAGACACATTACTCGTACTTTGATTTGTGGCTGGTCTATTTTGATCACAAGTCATAATGTCAAAGTCTGCTCATCGAATTTCTTGCTGAATATGTAATCCCTCTGTCCTAAATTATCCGCTCCAAATTGAGATGACACATTGATTAAGAAAAATAATTAATAACATGCCTAGTTTACCATAATATCCCTATTAAATGATGTTTACATTTTAATTAGAAGAAAAAGTAATTAATGCAAAGGGTAAAACATGAATTTTTTTTTTTTGTCTCTTCTTGATTAATGAAAAAAAACCCAAGTAAAATGGGAAATCAAATTAGAAAATTTGTAAAGGTTAATTTGGGACGGAGGGAGTATTTGCCAATACTGTCTTTTCATTTCTCATTTAGTATCATTTAATTTCAAAATATTTCATCACCTCTGTTTAACCTTTCAAACCGCGTTATTAATTTTGCTTACTAATTTTCTCGCAGTCTATGCTCATTACTTACAATCAGTACTCAATTCAATTTGATTTGGGTTTTAGACTTTGTCCATTTTCCAAAGTAAAAGGGATCCATAAGTGTGACAGGACCATAGATTTTCAGTTGGCCCATAACTTGTAAAGGCTATGAACTACTAATTGTTTTGATTGTTCAGTCTCAACTAATTCTTCAATTGAGTTTTGCCAAAATTTGATGTTAACATCACTTAGCAGGCGATTTTAGATTTTCAATAATTTTTCATGCTTATTATGAAGTTAGAATTGAAGACGTAGTTACATTTGATCATACTTTTTGCAAAAGAAAGAAAAGAACATTTTATTTGGATTTTCTGAAGATAGATTTTAAAAACAGGTTTATAACACTATTTTAAATTTGGAATCCAACTCTAAGTTGATTTTGAAATTTTATAACCAAAAAGTTTTAAAACAAAGTGAATTTTTTTTTTTTAAAATGGTGCAAAATTAATTCTCGGATTAAACGGCTCCCTAGTATAACCAAAATTGTATTATGAGCATATAATAGAGACAATGGTGAAACTATGACACCATAGGGGTTCATCCCATGTTGCAAATGTCTTCATTGGTTGCAAGGTGAAAAAATTATTAAGATAAAATGTCAGAAGATTAAGATTTGCTACTTGATAAAAGTAGGCCATTAAATGTATTTACTGTCAACACTTTAAAACATTGTCATTCTGTGAAGTCATTGATGACACAAGCAAGGACATATTTTTTTTTTAAAAATGGAGTGCGGCAATTCATTTGTGAAACGCACCAAAACAGAGAGAAAAATAATATAGAGAGAGCAGTGAGGTATTCCACAGACTAATAAAAAATAGTTTGTGAAGAAAAATTAGAGTGAGCGAAATTTAGTAAAGTGAGAGTCAAAAGAGGGTTATTTCTTTTGAATGTATAGTAGTCACTTTGAATATTGTATTTGTGACTACAGTATAAAATTTCTTATCATAGTAATATCAGTTGCTTCTCTTGGTTCATGTTTTTTTCTTATTTAAAAGGGTTTTCACGTACAATTCTTGGTGTCATTATTTTTCATTTTTTTCTCATTATTTTGCTACAAATACTTTTGTTGTTATTCCGCATTTATCCTACAAACTAGTATCAGAGTCATGTTTTGCAATATATGTATTTTTGGATAAAAGATGGAAGCTAACACAAGTAGAATGATTAATTTGAATGACATTAATTATGCCATCTGGAAGGAGAAAATGGAAGACCTGCTCTATTTCAAGAATTTTCATCCACTAGTTTTTGACACTATAAAATTTGAATATAAAATCGATGAAGAATGAAACCTGTTGCACAGAAAGGTTTGCGATTTTATTAAGCAGTGGGCTGACAATAATGTGTTGAACCATATTTTCAAGGAGACGCATATTCGATCCTTATGGGAGCATCTTGAAAGTTTGTATCCTTGAAAAACTAAAAATAATAAGATGTTCTTGATAAAATAAATATTGAGGTTAAAATACCATAAAGGTTCTCCGACAACAACTTTCAGAGGATCATAAACCAGTTATTGATTAAAGGCGTTAAGTTTAATGAAGAAATTCAAGGCTTGCTTCTACTTGATTCTCTACCGGACTCTTGAAGAATATTTAGAACTTCAATGTGAAATTCTGCTCCCAATGGCGCAATATCTATAGATTTTGCCAAGAGCAGCATTCTTAATGAAGAAATGAGACGAAAGTCTTAAGGTTTCTCTTCGTTCGATGTCTTGGTGACTAGCACTAGGGGGATAAACAAGAATCGTGGTTTTTAAAATAGAGAACAATACTGAAACAAATCTAAAGGCAAATTTAAAGACATTGAGTGCTATCATTATAGGTTAAAAGGACACATAAATTATTTTGCCGAAATTTGAAGAAGGAGAACAGAGACAAGAAGACAAAGAAAGAATATGATAATAAAATTTGCATAGCCATCGTAATCATTGAAGATCTTGTTATTGTTCTTGATGCAAATCTAATAAATATTGCTTGTGATGAGTCAAGCTGTGTTGTGAATTCTGGTGCCGCATCTCGCGTGACATCAAGGAAGAATTTTTTCTCATCCTATACTCTAGGTGACTTTGAAATCTTGAGTATGAGAAATGCGACTGTATCTAAGGTGGTTGGTATTGGTACAATTTGTTTGAAAACTAGTATTGTATCTAAATTAGTTTTAAACAATGTAAAGCACTCACCTGATGTTTGTTTGAACTTGATTTCTGTTGACATACTAGATGATGAGGTATATGTTAGTACTAATGGTGGTGGAAAATGTAAACTCATTAAGGGTTCTTTGGTTTTGGCTCATGGTGATAAGCGCCGTGATCTATACTGGACTACGACTTCTACTTGTGCTAATATGATAAATATAGTTGAAAGTCCTTGCTCTTCAACATTATGACATAAGAGGCTTAGCCACATTAATGAGAAAAGACTTAATGTTCTGGCCAAGAAGAAATTATTGTTAGATTTTAAAAGTGCTAAATTAGAAAAATATGAGCACTGCTTTGCTAGAAAACAAAATAGAGTTTATTTCAAGTCTCATCCTCCTTCAAGAAAGACAGAGTTGCTTGAACTAGTGCATTCAGACTTATGTGGTCCAATGAAGACAAGGACTTTAGGTGGTGCACTTTACTTTGTTACTTTTATTGATGATTGCTCAAGGAAACTTTGGATTTTTTCTTAAAGACTAAAGACCAAGTGTTGGATGTCTTTAAGCAGCTTCAGGATAGATGAAGAAAGCCGAAGTGTCTTCGTACTGATAATAGTGATGAATATTATGGACCGTTGATGAATACTGCAAACAAAAAGGTATCAGACACCAGAAGACTCCTCCTAAGACTTATTAGCTTGGTGATTTGACAGAGAGGATGAACAGGACTTTAATGGAAAGAGTTAGGTATTTGCTTTCAGAAGAAATGTTGTCGAACTCCTTTTGGGGTGAGGCTCTATTGACTGCAACACATGTTATTAACTTATCTCCTGCTGTTTCTTTGCAAAGTGATGTACCAAATAGAGTTTGGTATGAAAATGATATTTTCTATGACCATTTGAGAGTATTTAGTTACAAAGCTTTTATACATGTGCCCAAATCAGAGGTCAAAGTTAGATGCCAAGACAAGACAATTCATCTTCATTGGTTGTGGCCTTGATAAGTTTGACTACAGGCTATATGATCCAATTAAAAAAAGCTTGTAAGAAGTCATGATATTGTCTTCATGGAGAATCAAACCATTGAAGATATTGACAAAAGAAAGAAACTAGAATTTTTAAGTTTTAATGGTGTGGTTAATCTTGATCAAGTTCCTCATACAAGTGTGCATGATATTGGTGGGTTTGATAATCATGGCAATGCCCAGAACCATGTCCCAAATCGACATGTTAATGTTGATAACGACAATGATGTTGTTTTTGACGATGCTATTGTTCAAGAAGATGTGGACAAGTCAAATTCTCTACTTAGAAGGTCTACAAGACAGTGTATTTTTTCGTCTAGTTATTCTCCTAATGAGTATGTGTTACTCACTTACGGGAGAAAACCTGAATGTTATGAGAAGGCAATGGAAGATGAACATAAGGATTAATAGATTGAAGCCATGCAAGATGAATTAAAATCTCTTTATGAGAACCACATTTATAAGTTTGTGAAATTGTCTAAGGGCATGAGAGCTTTGAATAATAAGTGGGCTTTCAAAGTAAAATTTGAAGAACACAACTTGATGCCCAAATACAAATCTAGATTGGTTGTCAAAGGATTTGATCAAAGAAAGGGTATTGACTTTGACAAAATATTCTCTGTTGTCGTCAAAATGACCTCTATTCGTGCAGTTTTTGATTTGACTATTAGTCTTGATTTAGAGATTGAGCAGATGAATGTGAAGACAACTTTTCTTCACGGTGACCTTGAAGAGGAGATTTATAAGAAACAACCCAAAGACTTAAAGATAAAAGGTAAAGAAAATTATGTGTGAAAACTTAAGAAGAGTCTCTATGGATTGAAGCAAGCTCCCAAGACAGTGGTATAAGAAATTTGAATCTGTCATAGGGGAGCAAGGCTACAAGAAGATTTCTTCAGATCACTGTGTATTTGTACAAAATTTTTCTGATGATGATTTAATCATTCTCTTTCTATATATGGATGATATATTGATTGTGGGCAAGAATGCTTTCAGAATTGACGAGTTGAAGAAACAGTTATGCAAGTCTTTTAATAAGAAAAACTTGGTCATGCTAAGCAAATTTTGTTCATAAGGATTACCGTCTTAAATATGGAAAGAAGCTTTACTTGTCACAAGAGAAGTGTATTGAATGTCTACTGGAGTGCTTTAACATGAAAAATTCTAAGGTTGTTAACACATCCATTGCCGATCATATGAAATTGAGAAAGAAAATATATCCTACAATGAAGGAGGAAAAAAGACATCGCTAAAGTTCCATATTTATCTGTTGTTAGTTAATTATATACAATGGTGTACAACAGACCCGATATTGCTCACACAGTTGCTGTTGTTAGCAGGTTTCGTGAAAATCTGGAAAAGAAGCACTGAGAAATAGTCAAATGGATATTGAGGTAGCTAAGAGAAACCATAGGTGATTGTGTTTTAGAGGATCTGATCCAATCGTCAAGGGCTATATAGATACTGATATAGCGGGTGACCTTGATAATAGAAAATCTACTATTGAATTTTTTATTACATTTTTAGGGGGAGCTATATCATGGCAATCAAAGTTGCAAAAGTGCGTCACACTATCCACAACTGAAACTGAGTATATTACGGCTACTGAGGCTGGCAGGGGAATGATATGGTTCAAGTGGTTCCTTCAAGAACTTGGATTGCATCAAATGAAGTACGTTGTCTATTAAGACAGCCAAAGTGCAATAGACTTGAGCAAGAACTCCATGTCCCATGCAAGAACAAAACACATTAATGTGAGGTATTATTAAATTTGTGAGCATGTGTAGAACAAATTGTTCCATGTTACCATTAAATTTGTAAACAGGTGCAAAACAAATTATTCCATGTTAAAAAGATTCACACGAGTGAAAATTCCGCAGATATGCTAACAAATGTGGTGCCAAAAGACAAGTTTGAATTGTGCAAAGAACTTGTCGGCATGATCTCTCTAAGAAGACAAAAATACCTCCTTCAGATGCGTAAGACTGGAGGGGGATATTTGTGGGGTCTATCTCATGCCTCAAATGTCTCCACTGGTTGCAAGGTGAAAAAATTGTCAAGATAAAATATCAAAAGATCAAGATTATTTGCTAGTTGATAAAAGTAGGTCATTAATTGCGTTCACTGTGAACACTTTAAAACATTGTCATTCTATGATGTTATTGATGACACAGGCAAGGACATATTTTTTCTATAAATGGAGTGTGGAAATTCATTTATAAGACACACAAAATTTGTAACGACCAAAAATCACCTCCCAGGACGTCACACAATGCTTAAGGCTACAAGTAGCTCCAAGCTAACCCTTTGAGCCTATTACTATATATAATAACTCAATTCGAGATGAAATAAACAAAAAACTGGTATTGTCATATCAAATGATAGGAAATACGAAGAAAATACTCGGTCCAAACGACCACAAAACTGGAAATCTCAACATACTAACAATCTGATAACTAGTCTGACAAAGCCTCTACTACTCCATGCACTCGAGAGCCATTGGGACAGGCCCCCAACTGACTCAAAATGAACTGAAAGCAATAACATATCTACTAAAATATAGAAATGTCTGAAGATGGGTCCTCGAACCATGAGGACTCACCACTGTGGAGATGTAGACAAAGGTACTCGGAAATCACTGACAAGGCTGGGACTGAGCACCTGAACCTACATTATAAGACAATGTAGCACATAGACGTATATGTGGATCAGCACTCGAGAATATATTGAGTATATGGAGGTGTATGCATTTACAGAAAATAATATCCATACTCTTTAATCAAATCATGCATGCAAATATGAATGACTCACATAGCTTGAATAAGTCTACAATATAAAGCTCATAAATCATGTAGAATGAAGCACGTGACACAAATCTCGTGAGTCATTATACTTTAGCTTTAAAATCTGAATTCTTCTCTTATTCTCATTACTCGAAGACTAAAGAAAGCTTTTGAACAATACTTTCAAACTCATGCATATATCTCATGGAGAGGACTCTTTTAAACTCAAAACATTTGGAACTCAGAATTCTATAACTCTTACTAGTAGAGAAAACTACTTTCTTCTTAGAAAAATTTTACTTCAAGACACTATTTTGAAAATCTTACTATTAGGGAAAATTACTTATCTCAAAGCTTTAGGGAAAATATTATATCTCAATGGAACATACTTTAGGAACTACTCTGAAAATCTTACTATTAGGAAAAAATACTCAAAAGCTGTTTATGTACTTTTTACTAGCAGGGAGGTTCTCTTAACCGACATAAACCATGCGAGCTACATGGAGTGCAACGTCTTGTCCTCCTAAGGAAGAAACCTCACGTTAGGGAGAGGCTTCATACTCTTTCCAGGGAGTATAACCTCAACTCAGTGATCACTTATCTCAGCCTTAGGCCCATAAATCTTAATCCTACGGTGGCACGTAGTTCTGGGGTATGAAACCATAGTAACTTGCCCAACTTGGTGCTAAATACTACTCCCTTTAGTTAGCTACGCTCATCTCATGGAAATCCACTTCAAAAATAATCTCGTGGTTCATAAAGAACCCAACTATAAAATCTGTAATCTCATGTAGTAAAGTGGATTTCAAAGCTACTATGACTATTCAGGTCAAAACTTTCTCAATAATCTCAAAGTACTCAAATCATGGGTGGTTATAGCACAAAAGTTCATGAAATTGTAAATCTCAAGTAGGGCTTAATGACCCATTATAAAATCTCAAGTTAAGACTCATTAAAAGCATACTAGATATCATATGGACTCATAAATCATATAGAAATCTGGAATTTACAGCAATTTATCTCAAAATCTCAACGTACTCATATACTTTAATTTCTAGAGCATTGCAACCATTAAATTCTCAAGGAATAGCAATATAGGGTATAAACCCATCTTCAATTTCTTAAGAAAACATGTAAAATCATGCTATTTGATTTTCAATTCATGGTAAACATCAAAAGTTTGCAACCAATAACAATAGGTTAAAAACCCTAATTCAATTTCATGTAAAATCTCATAAATTGCAGAAAACTTATAGTTTAAAATAAGTCTTTGGGTACACGGGTGAAAGGATTGCCCTTGTTCAAAACCCCACATTCCTTAGATTGTGTAATTGGATGTACAAGCTTGTTTGAAACTCTTCCTCTTACTCTTTGAGAGAGGGTTCTTGAAGCCTTGGACTTGGGGAACTCAAATCTCCACTCAATTTGTAGAATCTATGGTGAGTTTTTGAATTTCTTGGAGAAGGATTTTGATTTGCTCTTGAGGGAGAAACCCTAGCTCTTGGATGTTTTGGGAGATAATTAGGCTATTTGCTTCATTTTGAATATATCAGGGTATTAAAAGGGAAAAGACCCAAAAGATCCTTTTAAAAATGAATTAAAAATACTGAACGGAATTTGCGACGGTCGGAGTGACGATCCGTCGCTAGTCTGACGGTCCGTCGGATCGTCCGTCGTATATTGGTCAGAAAAAGGTCACACTGCCTTAGTTGCGACGGTCCTAGCGATGGTTCGTCGCTAGCTTGACGGTCCGTCGTCTTGGCCGTTGCACTTGGGCCAGAAGAAGGAGTCACTACCTTGGTTGCGATGGTCCGGGCAATGGTCTGTCGCAAACTCGACGGTCCGTCAATCTGTCCGTCGTACCTGGGCGGTTCCGACAACTCTCAGTAAAACGGCCATAACTTCTCACCCCGATATCGGTTTTGGACGAAATTGGTATCGTTGGAAAGCTAATTCAATTCTCTACGTGAGAAAAAGTTGATATTAGGTAAATTTTACACGATTTAAAATATTTCTCACTTAGAAAGTCAGCTCTTACTCTTCTTAAAGATGAAACTTGACTTAAAGAAAATTTGGGGTATTACAAAATTAGAGAGAAAAATAATATAGAGAGAGTCGTGAGGTATTTCACAAACTAATAAATATTCTGTGAAGAAAAAATTAGAGTGAGCGAGATTTTAATAGGGTGAGAGTCATTCCTTTTGAGTATATAGTAGTCAATTTGAGTATTGTACTTGTAACTACAGTATAAAATTTCTTACTATAGTAATATCAGTTGCTTCTTTTTATTCATGATTTTTTTTATTTAAAAATATTTTTACGTAAAATTCTTGGTATCATTATTTTTTATTTTATTATTTTGATACAAATACTTTTATTTTTATTTCGCGTTTACTCTACATATGTGATAACACTCAAATTACACTCTTGTGTGGGTTAAGCGATCGTTGTCATCATAATAACCCATCTTAAGTTGGGGTCGAATCCACAAGGACTGAAAACATAGAATTCAAAACTCAGGAGTGTCTATAGTTAACAAGAATTTGATCCGTAATGTGAATAGAACAACTATAAATGTAAAATGGGGGAAATTAATTTGAATGTTTCTATAACGATAATTTCCTTGCTTTTAGGACACTATTTTGAGATTGAAAGAGTTAAGAGTGTAATCAAGTGGAAAGATGCCTTGGGGTAATGCGATTCTAGGTGTGAGTTTATGCATGGGTAATTGGTAATTTATCCAAGTCTAGCTAGGAGCAATAGGCAGGCTAGATTAAATGTATTGATGTAAATCTTTCAATTACAACACCAATTTACACAAATGGGTTCTTTTGAACAACTCATAAGTGCGCCAATTGTACTAATCCAATGCCTCAATTAACACCCTTATGTCTAAGAGATGTCATTAAATGAAATGCATCAAGTTATTGGTTGCATTTACTCCTCACCCATAGCCCCTCTTTCAAGGATGTCATGGATTCAAAGGAACATAGGGTCTGTAGCCCCCAAGTCTCAATTAATTCATAGAGTAAATGCATCACCTACCACACATAGCTAATTAAGAGAATAAATAAATAACACCCATGCATTAATCACAACCTATGCAAGCATAGCCCCAAGATTTAGATTTACCTACTCATAGATAGAGAGAAAGAAGATGTACCAAAATCTTTATTTAATTCATCCATGAAGAATAAAAAGTAGGTATCTCCAGCTTTTAGTCTCAATAAATATCTAATAATAATGTTAAATCCTTACTTGGAATCCACTCAAAAGAGGGTTTTCACTCAAAAATAGTTTTCTAGATATGCTAAGCTCCACAAACTAAAAACTTGGCTGCAGAAAAATGATAGGGATTGAGACTTTTATGTCTTGGGATCATGCCTTGTGAAATTCCATCGCTACCCTTATATTTTGCCTGATGGCTGCGATCGCAGTCTATTTTATCATAATCGTGACTTCTTCTGCTGTTAGACTTAAGCGATTGCGGTGATCCTCTCGTGATCACAACACTTTAAACTTTATGGACCAATCGCGATGGCGACATCTTCACCTGTCGCGATTGCCACTCTTTAGATTGCGATAGCGATATTTGAGGGCTATTCCTGAGACATAATTTCAGATTTTGTTTTGCTCAGCTCGCTTTTTCTCCTTTCCAGCTTAGATTTCACTCCTCTTTCACCATATTTCTCTGAAGATTCACAGACACTGAATTAGTGCATTTCATTAAAGAATTAGTCTCATATTATCAATTTAATAACAATAGTATTTAAGAAATGAGATATCAGTAAGTGAAAAAATTATCACTTATCAATACCCCAACTTAAAAACTTTGCTTGTCCTCAAGCAACACTACTTCACAACTCAATGATACTATCAACCTAGACTCAATACCATGATTGTGAATTTGGTCGGTACACATAATTAATTAACAAGTATGTGAAGTGCTAACTATACAATTCCATTAATTTCAAACACCTTTTCAAGAATGCAATGAAATTTCAAGAATAATCAAGTAACGAAAACCAATTTCAAGAAGTAACTCTCCATCAATAGTAAATCAAACATGCTCCTTAGCCTCATTTTCGGAATATGCCAACTTCACCAATCTATCTTAGTTTATATGCTTTCTCACGAAAGTAAGTCCCCACGCACCATATTTTTAACATGCAACAAGGGGCGAATGTGCAAGCACTCACACTCACAAAGAATTTCTAGATGCAAACAAGTATCATACCATATGCTTTCCGTTATTTTTTATCGCTACTAACTCAAAAAGACTTAGTTGGAGATCTTGAAGGACTTTTTCTATCTATAATGTAGGCTCGAGGAAGGGTAGGATAAGTATTTGGGATAAAAGTGACTACACCCTCCCTAAACTCGACATAACACTAATTAGAACAAGCTTGGATCATTGGCCACTTCATTTCTTTTTAACCCACACATGTGCCTACCTTTTCCACTTTAGATCACCCTTTCATTGAAAGCATTCTTTTTTTCTTTTTTGCAATTTCATGTTTTTTTTTCTTCCTTTCCTATTACAATTCCTTACTCTTTCTCTTGTTGTTTTCTTTCCTTTTCTACTTCATTTTCCATTGTTGAATTTCTTTTAGGCACTCATTTACAAGACCACGACATATGATAACTTCTTCCAAATTTCACCAGACCTCCAACTTAGGCTTTTAGCCTCAAGTTGGTAATGTCAAGTTCAAGGAGGGTAGGGTTCAAGAGAGGAATAACTTTCAAACGGTTGAGGCTTGTATGTGGTTGTCAAGGAAAGGTTAATAGACTCAAAAAAGGTGACTAGGGATACCATTCAGCACAGGTAGACTTTTTAGGCTAAAATAGTTTTCAACAATCACAAGGAAGGCCTAAGATCATTTCACCAACCGTGTATAATCAAGAATAGCTTCAAAAGACCAATATGTCAAGTTCTAGATGACACAAGTATGCAAAAGAATCATTCAATTAATTCTCACCACACATGATATGCAAACTATTTTATAAGAATCGATTGAATTTCCTACTTAAGAACAAAAGGAGTCATTTACCACATTACCATCAACTAAGGAATTAGGAGTCACAAAATGAGGCAAAGCGCTGTTACTATATAATTCACTTTCATGCCCTTGATTTTCACAAACATTTTTAGACGGAGGGAGATGCTTGTTATACCCATTTTAACACGGGTCAAACCGAGGTACAACACATTGAAAACACTTCTAAACAAGTTTAAGGAAGTCGCCACCTAATTAGTTCTACGGTGAATTAGGACACCTATTATAAACTAAGTGATTAAAAAAAATTAAAGACTTCATTTTAAGGTCAATTCAAAAAAAATTCTAGGTAAGGATTCTAAATTATCCTAAAGGGACGGGATTAGTCACTCTAAAGGATTCGCCTAATACGGTTAACCGACCAAACTTAGGTTAGATAAGGAAATCAAATGTAAATATATATCTTACTAAATATAAACATATGTTAGTTATTTACAACAAGAGATTAGAGAAAAATTTAAAACATCCTCGCCATAAAATTTACTGAAATAACTTTTTATAAAATCTCTTAACAATGATGCAATTATTGTTGTCAAAAGAAAGTTATTTCCAAAAAGGGTATGGTAATTTTAACAAATTTCCAGAAAAGATATAGTGATTTAAACAAAGATCTAGACTATTTATTAAAAAAAGGGTTAGAAATGTCAAGAAAAAAAACTCACGTTTTTATTTATTAAAAATGACCCTTTCTTTTTCTTATTTTTTTTAAAATTAAATTCTATAAAATATATGCAAATAAGATGGTTAATTATACTAAACTAAATGGACCATTAGAAAATAACTATAAAAAAGAGAGAGATGTTTTGAGTCCATAATGAATTGAGAATTTATTTATTTTTATTAAGAAATATTTTTCGTCATTTGAAATATTACGAAAAGGCCTTATGGAATTAAATTGAAAAAATTTCTATCTTTTATTTGAAATTGATGAGAAAAGGGGGTTGATTGTCCATATTCAAAATAATTAAAGTCAATTTTTGAGTCTAGCAATAACAAACCCATCTACCGTGAATTTATATTTTAACTATTTCAATATTATTAACTAGTAAGAAACTAACTTGATTCTAAGAATTTTTTTTTTAATAATTAGGCCATTAAACTCTAAAGGATATATGTTTTATCTACCAAACTATATTATATATCGAAGCCTAGTAATTGATTCAATATCAAGAAAAGTGGGGAGAGAAATAATTAATTCTACTAATCATATTTAAATAACTTACACTAATTCAAATACGAGCAAGCGAAGCACAAATTCCAAACAACAATGTGCAAGGTGTAAATAAAAGATAATAACGCATATGTACAAAGAAAAATAAAATTTAGAGGAAGGAAAGAGACACTAGACTGGTAGCAAGTTTCACTATGGAATATGAGTTCTTGCTCGATTGAGGGGTAATCTCGAGTCTCATTTTGAGACCTCATTAGCAAGAGTCTTGAATGAAGACTCTATTTTCTCCAAAATATACATGTAAAGAGAGGAAAAAAAATAAAGAATTAGAAGCAAATTCAACTCTGTATACAAATGTTTAATCGACAAAGCAGGCAATCAAATGCGGTTTATTACCAAAGAATTGACGCTTTAATGCTAGTAAACTAAACTTTCAACAACTAGGTATAATTTAATGATCCACCACATAATCATTCTTGTAGAGATTAACCTAGGTGTCTAGAGCAATATTTTATATCCCAAAAAATGAGCACCATAGGCATACACTTCACTATCCGCAAAAGAAACAATATCACAACTAAATATATATATATATATATGTTAACCATTAATTCTCCAAGTCAGGAAACAGTATATATGAGCTTGATCATTTCTAAAATAGAATATGAATTAACTTTCCCAAAATAACATACACGTGAGGGCAAATTTACAATATGAATAGGTTGAAACATATGACTGTTTCCAAACATGTTTTAATATTCAAACAGGAAGATGACTAAACTATAATCCAATTATGGGTACAGAATACACATTTAATGAAAAACAAACAGATAGCTATATACAGTAGTAGACCCACATCGACAATTCGATTATTAAAAAGGCACAAGCTTAACCACTTAATCCAAGGTCCACAACTGAGGGCGACCTTAATAGACAAGGAACATTTCAAACCATGTGAGGGATGACATCTAGCAAAAATCAATTTCCAAATAAACAAATAAAAACTTTCTCATGCTAATCTTACTTAAAACTTATTTCAGTAACCAACTTAAACGTCCCAAGTATAAACATGAAGAATGAGACTCCAAAAACAAAATGAGAAAAGGTATTGGAGAAAAACAGGGGAAAGGAAAGTCAAGCTGTCAACTTGGAAGTTAAACCGGGCTATGATCAAGTCGACATTTGAATGATTGAAAATCAAGATGAAATCACACTTATCTTTGAACTTTAGTGGGCAGCAATACCAAATCAATATAATCTTGACGCCAAATTAAATCTAATATTTATAAAATCGAAACAGACAAAAGGAAAGATGAAAGCAAACCAGAGGGGAAGAAGTTTTTACATGTCTCTGTATATTGAATACAAAACAACTGCGTTTAATTGGAAAATATTATGTGTAAAACACAACACAAATATGGGGTGCTCTCAAGAAAAACGGCTAACGCTTCCTCAAAGTTTAACCTTAGGACTGAAAATGTCTTGGAAGTGTAACTAAATAGATAATCAGCTAAAACTCTAGCAAATGTTCAAAAGAAAATTTCCAAATCAGACATTAAAAACAATCCCAAACAGGCGTCTAATCATTCTTTATAGACTGAAGTTGGTAGACAATCACTACATTTAAAACACCAAACTTTATATAAGTTTAACTCGAGCTAACAGACCACATGGATACTATATTAAGTAAAACTAGACCATGATGTTTTTTTTTTAATCCTTTAAAACCTTTTATTACATGCAAAACTAGAGCAACCACCATCTTGTAAATACGCTATAGGTGCGAAAGAAACTAAACGACGAAAACTATATTTTTACAACTATTTCATAGAAGGCAGTCAATTCATACTTAAAACCTTATTTTTGTGAAGACTAATTAAAATCAAATCTTCATCCATAAAGCTATTTACAAACCCGCAATCACAGACAATTAAGCAAACAACTAGAAAGTGATTGTGTTTTCCTATTTTCACGCCAAAAAGTTCAATCGGCCGAAACGGCTAACATCTTACAAGCTCATATTTCACAAAAAAAAGTTAGATTAAAATGGGATAGAGTTTACCTTGTATGGGGCAGCAAATTAAGGCTTGCTAGTTGGTATTAAAAAACTCACACCCGAACTTCGAACTTCCAACTCGACAAGAGAATCAAGATAATAAAGAAGAAAATAGTAGTATGAACTAATACTTGGTGCTATTTTTAATTCCTGGTGATTCTTGCTGATACTAAATGCTAATTATGATAGTTTCCTGATGACTCTTCATGAAAAAAATTGAGAGTCCAAAGGGCTGCTTTTATAGTCGAACTTGAGAGGGTATTGCAATAGCTCTCTATAGAGGCTCCAAAGAGAAAGCCTGAATTTCAGATTGATGTGAACAAGAAAAGACTGTTTTGAGGTGAAGGACTTGGAACCATCATATTTAAAGAGATAACATCCTTAAAATCTGACGGTTCTTCACTCCCTCTGCCTTTTCAGACGTAACAGTGGTGTTGGAGTATTTTGGGAAATTGATTTGATCAAAAAAGGGGTATAGAAGGGATATAAAGTTGATGGGAGAGCTGTGATCTTGATAGGCATGATTGAAAGGTGAAGGGGAAGGTGGAAGACCATCGGCATGGCCATTATCCGACGGTCCAAGGGATTTGACATTTTACAGAGAAGAGAGAAAGAAGAGTATCAATATTTTGGTTGAGTTTTAGGTGTGGAGAAGAAATGGATTTAAGGGTGTGTTTGGTAGGCTGATGGTTAAGTTTGGGATGGGGATTTTGGGCCGGGAATATTTTGCGCTAAAAAAAATGTATAAATAATTTAAATATCAATCCTTTTGGAAGTAATTACACTATTTCTCATTTTTTTAATTACTTTACTCTCTCTATTAATATATATAATATAGCCGACATATACATAGCATTTTGTGTATATGTTGGGATTTTTATAACATGTTTAGGGAGTTGAAATTTTTTTATAATATTGAAAACACAAGTTATGTATTTGTGTAATTTTTAGTAAAATAAATGACTGAAAAAAGGGACATTTGGGCTGTAATTGAAGATTTGGCCCAAATGCAAGAAAATCTTATTTCTCTAACAATTCTCCCTAATTAATTTAACAATGCTTCTTTCGTCCTAGGTAATTTTCCATAATTTATGAATATATATGCATGCGTTTAAACTTAACAAACATAATTATATTTTAGAACTGTATTTAGGAAATATTATAATGTTACGAAGAAATATATATATATATATATATATATATATATTTTTTTTTTAACACGGATCAAATCGAGGTACAACATATTGAAAAAACTTCTAAATAAATTTAAGGAAGTCGCCACCTAATTAGTTCTACGGTGAATTAGGACACCTATTATAAACTAAGTGATTAAAAGAAAATAAAGACTTCATTTTAAGGCCTACTTAACTTAAAGAAATTCTAGGTAAGGGTTCTAAATTATTCTAAAGGGAAGGGATTAGGCACTCTAAAGGATCCACCAACTATGGTTAACCGGCCAAACATAAAGTAGATAAGGAAATCAACTGTAAATTAAAAAAATATATATCTTACTAAATATAAACATATGCTAGATATTAACAAGAAGATATTAGAGAAAAATTTAAAACATCCTCGCCGTAAAATTTACTGAAATAACTTTTTATAAAATCTCTTAACAATGATGCAACTATTATTGTCAAAAGAAAGTTATTTCCAAAAAAGGTATAGGAATTTAAACAAATTTCCAAAAAAGATATAGTGATTTAAATAAAGATCTAGACTATTTTTTTCAAAAAAATGGTTAGAAAGGCCAAGAAAAAAAAACTTACGTTTTTCTTTATTAAAAATGATCCTTGTTTCTTCTTTTTTTAATCAAATTCTAAAAAAGTAGATGCAAATAAGATGGTTAATTATCCTAAACTAAATGGATCATTAGAAAATAAATATAGAAAAAGAGACAGATGTTTTGAGTCCATAATGAATTGAGAATTTATTTATTTTTATTAAGAAATATTTTTCGTTGTTTGAAATATTACGAAAAGGTCTCATGGAATTAAATTGAAAAAACTGCGATCTTTTATTTGAAATTGATGAGAAAAGGGGTTGATTTACCGTATCCAAAATAATTAAAGTTGATTTCTAAGTCTTGCAATAACAAACCCATCTACCGTGAAATTTATATTTTAACTATTTCAATATTATTAACTAGTAAGAAACTAACTTGATTCTAAGGAAAGACGTTTTTTTTAATAACTAGGTCATTAAACTCTAAGGGATATATGTTTTATCTATCAAACTGCATTATACACCAAAGCCTAGTTATAGATTTAATATCCAAAAGAGTGGGGAGAGAAACAATTAAATCTATTAATCATATTTAAATTACACTAATTCAAATATGAGCAAACGAAGCACAAATTTCAAACAACAAAGTGTATAGTGTAAATAAAAGATAATAACATGTACCTACAAAGAAAAATAAAATTTAGAGGAAGGAAAGAGGCACTAGACTGCTAGCGAATTTGACTTAAGAATATGGAATATGACTTCTTGCTCAGATGAGGGGTAATCTCGAGTCTCATTTTGAGACATCATTAGCAAGAGTCTTGAATGACGACTCCATTTTCTCCGAAATAGACATGTAAAGAGAAGAAAAATTAAAGAATTAGAAGCAAATTCAATTCTTTGTATGGAGTAAAAAACATAAATGGGCTTAGGTATATATAAATATTTAATCGACAAAGCAGGCAATCAAATGCAGTTTATTACCAAAGAATTGACGCTTTAATACTGGTAAACTAAACTTTCAACAACTAGGCATAATTTAATGATCGACC
>NC_061114.1:196126728-196144480 GCF_002878395.1 Capsicum annuum
TAAGGCTGAACTGTACTTAGCCTGAAAGGCTGGACTTAGACTATAGAGTATTATACATAAAAGGTAATGACTGATTGGGTAACGTGAGGTAATTGAGCATAAATGAGTGAAAACTATATTACCTTAAGAATGCAAAACGAAGCATCCAAAATGATTTGGAAACATTCTATAAACTGAGATACTGAAATACCAATGACTGAAATACCAATGATTGAATAACTGATGGCGATATGCTATGGTCGGGTAATCCTGAAAGTGAACTGAGTTACTAAACTGATTACTGGGCTAGGACTGGGACTGAGAATGTAGCTAAAATGGTAATTGATACTGTAACCATAACTAAGACTGTAACTGAAAATGAATGCTGGTTTTTATATAATTGAGGTTTAGACTGGTATGGGAGTACTGAATTTTGATGGCTAAGTAACTGATAACTGAAATCCATGGTCTTGTAGGACTATCTAAGTCCTTTACTAAATATTGATTACTAAACTGATGCTGTAATTGAGGGCTGAGGGATGGAACATCTACACCACGGGTTCACTGAGGGTTCTAAACTGATGATATACGTGACATAATTTAAATTTTTAACTGGTCATTAGGAGCATAGCATGATTCATATAGTTTGAGCATACTGTAAAACATGACATGAGTAAATAATTCATGAGCTGCAGGAACTAGGTTTGGAATTTCTGAATTCGTGGAACATGATTCGCAACACTAGGTGAACTGGAACTCCTCATACTAGGAACTTGAAACACACTATTCTAATAAAAATGTGCGGATATAAGCTGTATTCGTGGGACTTAAACGAAAAGCATGCATAAGTATTATGATGACTGGAATAGGTCCTGTTAACATTCGGTCTGACCTTAAAGTTGACTGCTATGTAAAGAGTTACAAAGAAAAGAAGCTCCTGAATCTGAAGAAACATAAAAATATAAATAAGGAATCTATAACATATAATTCGCTGCATTAGGAGGACTTTCTTGATCCTGTCAAGACTGAAGTACAAAGAGCCTGTCTGGGCGTTGCCCAGTGATAGCTCTGAAATTGGCACCCTGATAATTCGAGCAACCAAACTGAACTGAAAGATAACCCTGTTTACTTCTAGGGCCAAGCCTAGGACAATCTCAGACCTTGTGACCCGACACGTCATATCTAAAACACATATTACAGCCCGCTCTACACATACCCATATGATACTTACAATACTCTTTGCAAAGCGGATGAGTGCGAATAATGCTTGCACTATTCTGGGATTTGTAGCCTGTCGACCTATCCCTACGGTCATTTCTGAACTTTGGTACTGAGGCGCCAGCTGAAGAGGGAACTGGGACTGAAAACTTCTGACTATATTGAGAACGGTTACCACCCTGCAACCCTAGTTGAGAAAAACTATAACTACCTGTTCTGGCTCTCTTATTCTTTTTTTCCTTATTCTTAAGTTCTTGCTCCTCAATCTGTTGAGCATGGACCATAAGCCTAGATATGTCTATCTCTTTAATCAACATCGCAGTCTTGTACTCCTTAACCACTCTACCTAAAACCCCAGACACAAACTTGCTCATTTTTTATCTACTGTCTTCTACAACATGGGAAACATATCTACCTAACTGAGTGAACTTGAGGGAGTATTCTTTTACGCTCACACTACCTTGTCTGAGGTTGATGAACTCTAACACTTTGGATTATTTCTGCTCTATAGGAAAAATTTACCTAAGAAGGTTGTAAAAAACTCTTCCCATTCTATGGGCCCTGCATCTGCACCCCTACCTACCTTTCACTACTTAAACCATGTATGGGATACATCTTGTAGCTGATAGGCGGCTAAATATGCACTCTCACTGGAAGTCACTCCCATGATATTTGTGACTTTCTGAACTTGATTGAGGAACTTCTTTGGATCCTCTTCGGACTTAGAACTGGAGAATAAGGGAGGATTCATTTAGGTGAAGTCTCAAATCCTTTCTGTAGCTGAATTAGCTACTAGGTTGGTCGGAATTATAGCTGGCCGTTCATTCTGAGCTATGACTGAATTGGATAGAGTAGTGAATGCAGTCCTGAATTCTGCATGGGAAACATATTTGTCCAGGGGATCTGCCTGAGCGGGCTAAGGTGCTGACTGATTACCGGTTCTCACTTTTGCTAGCCTTTTTTGGGAGGCATGTTTTGTAAATAAAAGGAAGAGCGAATTAGACTGGGAATTAAATTTGAGCTCATGCTCACTGGCACAACATGAATACTAAAAGAAGGGAACTATTCCTAAAACATTTTATAACCTCCTGAACATAAGTATGGTGCATAACACACCCATGTACAAGACTCTACCTGATGCAGCTTTTCAAACTTCCTAGGACACTATTTAACCTTATGCTCTAATACAAAGTTTGTAATGCCCCGAATCTAGTACTTAAAATGCTACACGGTGCTCATGATCTCGAAGGACCATAAGCTAACCCATGACTGATATCTATAACTGAGCACTGAATAATATACTATAAATATGCAGAATATAAGTTATAAGGACAAAATGTTCAAAACTAAACTAATACTGAATACAAAACAATGTTTATAATGGGGTATAATAATACCTAAAACTAAAATAAACTGTTTGAAACATATTGTAGTCTGAGAACCTCTAAACTGTCTAAAATCTGTGGAGTTGATGGGACGTGTCCCCAAATAACTCTGAAAAACTAAAAAATTAAAGTAATAATATAATTATACTATCCTCGAATGATGAGGAATCACTACTAGTCTAGCTGTTGAACGTCTGATCTACTAAGGATGCTTTGGAGCTCACGCTTCTAAACCTATGGTATAAAACACCATAGCATAAATGCGTTGGTATGATTGAATGTAATGGTATGCAAGTGAGGTAAGTTGAATACAAGGGTTCATATGCATGAACAATAATAACTGACTGATGACATGAACATGAACGCGTGAGAAATACATGCATGAATATATAAACTGAGACTGGGTCGTGACAATACTAAATATTGTTGTACTAACATCTGAGTTTACTAATACTGGGATACTAAATAACTAAGTCTATTGATGATACGAATTATGGAGTTTACAGGTAACTGATATTTGAGGTTACTAGTACTATATTACTGATACTTGATAACTGAGTGTACTGATACTGAAAAACTATATAATTTCTTTACATGACTGGGTGACTGTATGTGACAGTCCTAAATCTGAAGAGCTATCTGAGTTCTAGACTGAACCGGATGACTGTATTGATAGTCCTAGTTTTGATGGAACTAGTTAAGTTTTGTACTGAGCTAAGCGATTGTATCTGATAGTCCTGATATCTGTAGAACTTAATTGAGTTTTATTACTAAGACTGAATCTAAAACTGAGACTATCGGAGTTAATCATCTAACCGACATGCCCCAAAACTGAACTGGTAGGGTCCAACCTATAACCCCAGTTGGAAGGGTGTCAGTACCGTGCCACGGGTAAAGACAAGCAGTGAGTAGAGCTCTTCTGTCAACCCCTCCTGTAAGGAAAACTCAAAGAAGATGAATAGTCCCTAGACTCATAGAGGTATATCTCAACCTACGATGGCTACGTAGTTTTGGAATGCAAGGATTGCTTTTAAGGATCACACCCTCTACTGAATGACAGGAGAGCCCTCATCCTTGGGTTTACTCGGTGCTGAATCCCAACTGAAGAGATACTGAACTGATTTAAACTAAATTGCACTGTTACTTATCATATTGTATAAATGATTTGAACTGGGTTTACTAAATTCCCTTAATTGACGGAATATTGCTGAGATCTGATAACTGACTGGGATTTTTGAGATTATAAAGATTACAGAAATTACTGATATCACTGAGATCACTGAGCTTACTAAGTAGGACTAGACTGATACTGAATTCACTGAATTTCCCTGAGTCATGAGACTGATTGAATTCTAAAGATCATGGATTGACTGAGAGTATCATGAAAACTGACACTGGCTCTAGGCACACAGCTAAATTGTCGGGTATAAGTTCCCCCAGGACTCAATAGCATGAAATTGACAAGACTTGACACTTCTTGAACACATGACCAATATGAACAATTCATCATACAATAAGTTGGGGATTTCATGAAGCACATGGTTATCATAATGTTGTACATGGATAGGAATGCATGTAATCATATCATAATTTCATACTCTAACATCATGAGCATTCCAAATAATCTCTACAATGTACATCAATAGCATGGGAGTTATTTGAACATAAGGGTAAAACATATATTTGTCGTTTGGGTCACAATTAATCTATAATGCATAATTTCTATTCTCTTAGGCATTTTATCAAACACCAAACATGCACCACTTAACACACCATAACCAACTAAGTTCATAGTTTTCAACTTGTATGCTAACATAGATTCATAAAACAAATAAAGATTCCAACTTGGAAATCGTACAACAATAACCACATGAACATAATCAATCCATTACATGAATATCAGAATTCATAGTTTAAAACATGATTCTTGGGCTTCATGGATGAAAGGAATCCATGAATGAACACTATGCATACCTTATTTCTTGATTGTATGAAGATTGACAAAGAGATTCTTGAATTTGAGTATTGAATTTAAATCCTTAATTGAAAATCCTAACTTGTTCTTGAGAGAAACTTGAGAGAGACACTATATTTTGGTTGAATTGGGGATAAATCCCATGTTTTAGACTTATATAGGGGTGGAAAATTGACCCTTTTTCCCTTAAAAAGATGGACATTTAATGACTAAAACTGGGCATCGATGCTATTATCGAACAGTGCGTCGATGATAGTCGACGTGTTGCACCATTATCACATTGAGTCTTAATACTTTGACCCTGGCAACCTGCAATAATATCAACCAATGCAATTGGCGATGCAGCGCGCCAAGATCGCGTGGTCCACTATTTTAGGATTTCGAACATAATCTAAACGAGTTCCGAAAAATTCAAAAGTTGTCCAGGAACACCTATTGACCTTTCTGATCATGAATTAATGGAAATATAGACCACTTAAGAATGTTAAGATCACGAAATAAGATTGCGAATTTGAAGTTCAAAATAAACTAAGTCTGGAAACTTAGCTTGAATTTTCTAAGTATGGGACCCCCTTAACAAGCATAAATGGACTGAATTAAGCTTAGGTTTTTGCAGGGTCTTACAGGATGTCTATGAAGTTGTGTCTATTAGAGTCTGATGGAACAATACAAAGATATTTGTACTTTTCTTTGATAGGCTATTGAGCATTTAAGAAATACTTCCCTTCTTCATTCTCTAGATCGTAAATGTTTTTCTCTTAGAAACCTTTTTTGACTCATGTGTTACTCCATATTCTCTATCTATGACTTGTTCTTGAGATAATATGAGTAGTAAATTTTAATTCCTTCGGTGATGATGCTCTCAGATTTACTATCAGCAACTTTATAAATCACACAAAGGGCTTGAGAGGAGCCCATTAGTGTGTATAAAGGCATTTAATTTGAAAGACTATGTCCTCATTTATATGAGTTGTGCAATTAAGATATAATATTTTATGTAATTAGATTTCTCTTTAGACCTTCACTAAAGATAACACTCATGAAAGGAGAGAGCATGTGCCTAGAGTATTGAATATAGTTTTTATTAAGGGATTATGTAACTAAGGTTTTATGATTCATAAGTAGTAGAATATCCTTAGAGTTGAAAGTATGGATTTAGAGGTGTAATAACTAGAAAGGGTGGGATTAGCATTTGGTTGAGGGTAAATTGATAGATCTATGCCTGTTATTAAGTAGGATTGAGGTGATATGTCCTTGAGTGTTAACTAGGTGGTAGTAAATGTGGTGTAGGTTTCATCATGGAAGGAAGAGAAAGATTTATTCATTAAGGTGAATTATTGTATGGTTAAAGTAGGAAAGGAGTTCTTCATGGTATTCCATTGTGTTAGAAAAGTATAGGTTATTAACGAAAGTATTATATTGTTAAGGATTGTTAATGTGGGTTTTCCTTGTGGTTGTGAAAGAGAAATTGGTTGATTCTTGTAGGGCTAGGAGTATAATTTAGATATATGGATGGATAAGTAGTAGTAATATGTGAAAGGAGGATATGTTAATGAATTATAGTATGATACACTATAAGATTATAATCAAATATTATTATTATGTGGTTCTAGTGGACTAGTGCTTCTTAATGTTTTGTCAAGCAAAAATGGTGTGAAGTTGTGGTCAATCATGTCTAGTACTAGAATCTAAGCTTGAATAGTGAATGATCATCAAGGTGGAAATAATAATTACTTGGGATAGTGATGTTAGTTATATGAAAGGTAAGCTAGTTGTCTTGGAATGATGTATGCAAGAATTTAAGTTCATTTATTTCGCAATTAAGTATGATGGTGTAGGTTTGATGTGGAGCTGTAACCAAGCTGATATGGAGCAGCATTATTTTCTAAGTTTTTAAAGTGTCGTGTATGCTTAGATAGTACCCATGAGTTACTAAGTGTGAAGAAGGCTAGTGATAAAGTATATGGTGTTCATGATAGCTAATTTGGGAGTTATAGGTTGAGGATGTTAAATTCTTTAATATAATTTTGATTCTCATGGTTTAGGAAAAAATATATATTTAGAGGTATGATATTAGTAAGCTATTAAGAAAGGGTAGATTATGTATTTAGATAGATAGGTATGTTGGTAGAGAAGAGCATAAGTATATAATGATAATTATTGAAGCTAAATAAAGTTAAGGATGGTATATATTAAGGGAGTGTCCAAGAATAAAGTTAGTATTGTCCAGATATAGTTTATTTGGGTGAGTTTGAGAATTTAGGTGTAGGCCATTAGAGTGAAAAATTATGGCTTAGTCCTGAGGATATGAAATAGACCAATAAGCTTAGAATATTGAATTTAATCTAAGAGGGAGATAATAGGGTAAAGAATTAAATCAAGGTTTGTGAATTAGATTGTGTTGTATGTCAATAAGAATTGTGATTAAATAGTGATCCATTCTTGCTCTATTGTATTACTTTCCTTGGATTTTAGTTATTATGGCACCTTATCTATGTCTTGCATGATAGAGACAGCCTGTGACCAATGCTTATACACTTCATGCATATTCAAGTTCATTCTCAGCTCCTAGTAAAGAAGTAACAACTTCATTCTGTGATTCAAGTCATCCCAAATAAATCTATGAACTCCAGTCTTATGTCGAGTAGATTATGATAAGTAAGAACTCATGTTTTAGAGTATGATCAGTTCTGAGAACTCATGATATGCCCTTAATGACCAGTAAAAATTCATACTATGTCATGTATGTCCTCAATTTAGATCTCTTTAATGAATCCATAGCTTTGATACTCTGTTCTTCAGGCCTCAATTAAAAGTCAAAGTTATGTATAGTGTTCTCTCATGCTACAGGTCCTCATGTTCTAGCCCTTTAGTGACCTCTTCCTACGTTAAGATAGTAATGGTGAAAGTAGATCAACAATGGTTTAGATGGGAGAGACTAGGTGTTCCTTATTAGGGAAATTTTGTATAAAATACATATGATATTGAAACCCATGGTTTAGACTAGTATTATGGTGGTATGTGTAGTACCTTGTGATTTTGAGTTAGGCTTGAACATGGTGAGAGTATATAGTTCAACTCTGACTTTGGCTGGAGTAGTCATATGTACCCATATGAGAATTATAAGTTGCATCAAATAAAATGTAGTATTTAAAAGGATAAGCATAGTTGAGAGAGTATTTGAGAAGTGTGTCTAAGTTTGAAAGTAAGCAGTTGCATTGCCTAAGACATAGTAATACTATTCTAGCTTTTGTTCTATGTGCCAATATCTCATGTTATAGAGTTGTATCTATGTTGCGATTCCTTTCTTGAATTTTATACCTAGATCATGCACAAAATTCTTTCCTTCGATTGTTATTAGAAATTATGATAATGAGAGTTTGAGGAAAATTATATTCCATTCCCAATAACTCTTGGAGATTTTATCGCATCAGTTATCACTCTGCAGTTCTGTACGATGATCGAGTCATGAATGTTTCAATAGAGTTCTAAATTCTTATCATGAATCATGATACGATTCAAACCTATAAGTGACAACTAAACTAATAATTGAAGAGAATCAAGCGAAAAAGATAGATAGAGAAGCAATAAGATAGACACAATGCAAGAAACTGAAAGCAAGTAAAAGGTATATCAAACCCTAAATCTTCAATCAAACAAACCAAAAAAGGCACCTAAATCTTATGTAGACCTCAAGGGAATCGATTCCCAAGCAACTCACGTTTCAAAACAAAGTATCAACATAAGCTAATCCAAGTTCGCCTCACACTCTCAATAGAGTTTACATTCATAATTCATCAAAAGTTATAAATGAAATGTTTAAGGCAGCTATTTATAGTATTTGTCTTTGCATAAATAGCCTATTATAAAAATAGCCCACAAGTGGCTATTTTGGAAATAACCCACAAGGGCTCTTCAAAACATACTCCAAGCTCCAAGTATTTATCCACATGTGGAATTGTGGGTTTAGGAGCTTAAAAGGGGTCCTCCAAGTGTATTCTTGAGCTATTTGCTTGATCATGGCTTAGACCTCTTTGTATAGGCCTTGAATGATGTGATCAAAATCTTTAAGGCTGCTTAGGATCGTATCATACTCCCCTTCTTGAAAAGGATCCGTCCTCAAATCCAAACCTTGCAAAACCAAAGGGAGAAAAAATAAACACAAACTCTTTATGGCATGAGGGTTAGGATTAGCACATAAATCATAGCATCATGCCAAGGTTTCACACACTTAAGTTATAACCAAGCATCGAAATTATTAATAAAGGATGTATAACCCCAAAAAATAAGAAATACTTGGTCATTCAAGAGCTTTGGACAAAGGGGTATGTTAGAGGAACCATGGTAATCAATCAACCGCTCATGAAGGTTCACATAGGTTCCAAATCTCAATGAGCACAAAACCCCTCTATAATTGTCATTTTTGTTGGAGATTATTCCCTTAAACAACTTTGGTCTCTCAAGTAGATTACAAATCTCCAAGAAAGAATTTTCGTCATAGGGATGAGTTTCAACACCCTCACCCATGGTTGACTTGTCTTCTTGCCCAAGCATCAAGTGGTGTGGAGAAGAGCCACCATATTTTAAATGATCATCAGGATTAAATGGGTAGAGTGACCATGGACATGGGTTTAGGAAACACTTCTTTCCCCTAAGATTACCACCAATACAATCATTTACACCCTCTATACTAACATGATCATTAAGAAAGTCAATTAGAGGGTCACTCCTATTCTATCGAACAATATTTTTAACATCACCATTCACTCGAGGTCCTTTAAACAGTTCACAAACATCCCCAAGTGGTGGGCTAGGTTCACACACAAGTTGGACCTCATGATTTCCACAAGACAATGTACTATCACTCATCACAATGTCCTCAACACTAGGTGGACACAAATCGACCTTGCTAGAAAAGTCAATTTTTTTATCATTAGAATCAACTAGTGTAACCACACTCTCAAGTTGTACATTATCATCATTAAGTAAAGAGACATTAGGCTAACCTAAAGATAAGCTATCATTCACACTTAGTTATGTACTAGCCTCATTCACTAGAGTTCAAGAGTTAGCTTGGTTACCTTAAAGTTCATTTGGAGCATGTCCACTCAAGAGAGATTGAAGATTTGGTGAATTGGAAAAGGTGGATTTAGGAAATATTGGATGCTTAATCATGTTATCCAACTTCTTTGAAAGAGATTTTTCTATGTCCTCTATTCTTCCTTCAAGAGATCACATTCTTCCTTCAAGAGATCCCAATAGGCTATCCAAAGTATTAATAAGCTTTTCCATGAGAGAACTAGCCCAACTAGGCATCTCAACTTCATTCTCTATTGCACCTATCAAAAGAAATACTAAACTGCAACATCCCAATTTTTTGAACCGAAATGCTACACGGTGCTTATGACCCCTAAGGACCACAAGCTAACCCATGAATGATATTTATACCTGCACACTACAATATATGATGTAATAATGCGGAAAAACATAAACAATAGGCCATAAGGTTAAACTGAATAAAATATCTGACAAATTTAATATCTATATGGGTGGCAAATATCCAAAACAACTTAAGTCTGAATCAAATCTGAACTAAATCTGAAAGCCTCTAAATACTGTCTGAGTAAGGAGTTGAAGGAACATGTCTCCAACTAACTCTGTCTAGCAAAACTGAACTGAAATAATAAATAAAATAAAATAATATCATCCTCAAATAGATGAGGACTCACTGTAACTCTATGACTGGAATGCTACTACTGATCTGGAACACGTGCCTCTGAACTATGGTAGCATCAGTACATCTGAATGTACTGAGTATACGAGTTAGGTAGGCTAAATGCAAAGGGTTATATGTATGAACAATGCTGACTAATATGAACGTGAGAATACATACATGTATAAGCAACTATAATTGAACTCGTGGTAATACTGACTACTGAGTCTGAATACTAATGGCATGACTTTACTAATACTGAGATACTGAATAGATGAATAACTATTTCTGACAGTTTTAATTATGAAGAACTGGTCTGATTGACTGTGTCTAACAGTCCTGAAACTAAATACTGATAACATAAGCTATGACAACTAACATAACTGATATAATTGTGATGATCGACAAGACTGATGTAACGATACCGAGCAACTGTATTTAATAGTCTGAGTTCTGATGGAACTATCTGAGTTCCATTCTATATGGAGTAATTGAATTTAAGATCAGTCCTATCTAGCGGGTGATCTTTAAATCTGATAATTCTGATATTGATTAACTATAGTTGAGATTAGTCCTATCTAATGGGTGATCTTAAAGTCTATTTATAATGATAAGGATTGACTGTCTCTAATAGTACTAAATCTGTACTACTGAACTGAGTTAATTGTATCTGACAGTCCTGAATCTGTAACTGAAATTATGGGATGTATTTATCTAACCGATATGCCCCATGCTAAGCTGACCCCTGATTATGCCAGTCCTATCTAACCAGTGACATCTCGTACCGATGCTAGCTCTATAGTTCTAGAACTTAGGGATTGCTTCTAAAGATATCCGTCCTTTCTAGCAGTTAAGTCCCCATCCCTAGGCTCACTCGGTGCTGAATCCTACTCCTATTTGAAAGACACTGAAATGGATAACTGAGCTAAACTGAATAACTAAACTGAACTGATTAGCTGAACTGATACTGATTAACTGAACTGATACTAGTGGCATTGTTTAGCAAAGCTAAACTTAGTTTACTGAGTTCCCTTGACTGAAGGAACGTACTGAGTTCTGAGGACTGACTGAGAGTACTGAAATTACTGAGATCGCTAGGAATACTATTGTTACTGATATCACTGAGATTACTGAGTACTGAGGTTACTGAACTACTGAGACTGCTGAGATTTCTGAGTTTTCCTGAGTCACATGACTAACTGAATTCTATAGACCATGGCTTGACTGAGAGTAGCGTGATAACATGACATGGCACTAGGCACACAGCTATATTATTTTAGGTACAAGTACCCCAAGGACTCTATGGAAGGAAACTGACACACATGACTGACTTGATCATAAGAATAGAGTCCACAATTCACAATATCATAAGTAGGGGATTACATACTACACTTGGTTCTCAACATCTTATACGTAGAAGGGGATGCACACAACATATATATACATGCGCTGCTTCAATATCATACTCATTCCATATCACAACAATAACACACAACAATAACGTGAAGTTCATGTGGAATCATAAAGAATAGAACATGGGCTTGTCATGTAAGCACTATTAAGCCATAAAAATATGGATTCTATCATTCTTGGTATTTTATCAAACACCTTATATGCACAACTTTGGGCATAGGTGTACTTATCAATTTGACAATCTTAATCCATCCAAAATTCATGGGTTTTAACTAACCTACTCACATGCTTCATGAAAAACACATCAAGATACAACCTTGAATCCAAAAAACAATCATCAACATGATTATAGCCATAAAACAACAAGGAAATCACAATTTATAATTTAAAACATGATTCTTGAGCTCCATGGATGAAAGGGATCCATGGATGAACACTATGCATACCTTAGTGATTGAATCTTGAAATAGATATAATATTTTTGAAGGTTCTTGAAAAATTCCTTAGGCTTGCTCTTGAGGAGATGATCTTGAGAGGAAACCCTAATCTTGTGGTTGAGAGTGTATGAGAGAGCTTTTTGAGATGTTTAACTAAAGAGAATGGAAGATAATATGCTCCTTGAGGGTTATAAGTCATGGGAAGTAAAGAAAAAAAAACAAAATACCCTTACTAAAATATCCCTCAATTTCTGGGAAAAATAGCTGGCGACATTTGTGACAAGTCGCCAAGCTGGTGATAAGCCGTCACAAATTGTCGTCACAAAAGGGTAAAATCTTGATTTTTCTGGTTAAGGTTGACGATATTGGTGATAGGCTGTTACAGGCATGACGGCTTGTCACAAAATAACATTAGTGGGGGTGAAAATCTAACCAGGGATGACGACATTGGTGATAGGCCATCACGGGCATGACAGCTTATCATGAATGTCGTCACTCAGTTTCCCAGCCTGACATGCTAGAGTAAAATGGGTATAACACCTTGCTCTGATATTGGATTTAGGTGAAATTAGTATCGTTGGAAAGATAATTCAATTATCTATCTTTTAGTAGTTCATGAGATCAAAAATTCATAGTATAACGAGGGATATGCTCATTAAAAGTTGACTATAGCAATATCCTTCCCAAGAATTCAATCGGTAAGGAATGTTTTGATTCGTCTGATAGCTGGGAGTTATTTGAAGACTTAATATACATGTAAATTACTCATAAAACTATAAAATAACCATGATGTACTATGCATGATCTTGAAATGTGGCACTAATATTGGTTTGGATTTTTTGGGGTATTACATAAACATAAACAAAAGCAACAAACAAGTTAGGGTTAGAAAATCAACCTGACAAGCTCTCAAGGTTCGTACCTTTATTTGTCACTCATTATGTGTTTGATGAAATCCCAAAGTGTTGGGTTTTGAACAATGATCCCCTACTATGGTTTTAAAGCTTTAATATGGCATTATTGTTGATTCCATTTAGTGTTGGTAGGTTATGAACACCCGATACCTATGTGACTTACATGAATTAAGATTTTCAAGTACTCAGACAGTTAATCCATGACTTTTATCAGCATAATTACATGTTTATAATCATGATGAGCACTATCAGTTATGTAATAGTGTTTAATCTAGTTCAGTATATTCCAGTATCAGTGTCAGCTCAGTTGGGAGTAGGATTTAGCACCGAGCAAACTCAAGGATGAGGGCTCACCTAACAGTAGAGGGTGTGACCCTTAGTAGCAATCTCCGAGTTCCAAACTACATAGCCACCGTAGGTTAAAGATTTCTACCTGCTAGTTGAGGGTTGAAAAAGTGTATACCTACCAGTTGAGGGTGACACATATCTCATTAGAGCACCTACAAGTTGAGGGTGACTCATTAGTCCTTTGGGACACCAGTTTAGTGGATCCACACAGCCAGTGTTAGTACCCGTGGCACAGTACTGACACCCTTCCAACTGGGGTTACAGGTTGCACCCCGATTAGATTAGATTAGGGAATGTTGGTTAGATGATACCTCCCACAGTCTCAGTACAGTATTTTGTATAGTTTCAATTCAGGTTTTCTTGACCAAGTGTATAGACTTTCAGTTATCCAGTTATATAATTTACAGTCTTTTAGATTTCAGACTCATTTTAGTTTAATGATTTATGCTTGGTCTCGCATTCTCAGATATTATATTTTTCATACATTCATGATCAGTTATCTTATTTTATTCAGTTAGTCCTTATCTCATATGAACAGTACCCCACAATTTCAGTTCAGTTATTCAGACTAAGTACAGTTCGATTTTACATTATCAATATTTATATATCTGCTACTCAGCATAACAATATTAGTTATCCCTGTACTTAAATTTTAGTTTTTTGGTCACACAGCCATCAGTCACTCAGTTAATCAGATTTACTTAGTACATGTGATATTGGTTTTGTATGTTTAATTATTCATGCTCAGTATATTTGTATATTCAAACCCTTGAGTTAAGTCAGTTTCCACCACATAGTTTTAGACCCAGTATTCATACATCATCCTCAGTATAAACTTTTACAGCATTCAGCCTTACAAGAAAAATTGCTTACAACATTTATGTGTCTACCGCCTTATAGCTTACATAATTGTTTTCATCTCATGATTTATAAATTCTCTATGATTTACAGTTTTGGTGTATAGTCATGTTTCAAATGTATATTTCAGCAAATAACTTATATCCTCAATTTTATAGCCCATTTGAAATATTTCCATGATTTAGTGCATGTCTCCATATACTCGGTACATTCCAATGTACTGACCACATATATACATTTATGGCGACATCCTTCATAATGTAGGTACCATATGTAGCTCTTACACTAGGGTCAGACAGTTTGCAGCTTTCATCCAGCAGGTGATAAGTTCTCATGTTTTGAGAACTCCAGACAGTTGTAGATTATGCACTATATTTTTTATTTTCTATATGAATTGATTAGTGGTAGTTGGAGGCATGTCCTAGGTATCTATAGTTAGTATAGTAGAGGCTTCATAGAAGTCAGTCAGAGTCAATCATGTAATTTGAGTTTCTTTCTTTAGTTTTATCATTATATAAACTGTATCAGCATTAACCGTATTAAGACTTTTCATGATTATGGTTCCACTCAGCAAATTAAGTTTTGTAATATATATTAAATCAGTTGCTCAAGCAGTATGCCAGTTCAAGGTTTAGCTTGGGATCACTTGTGGTTCCAAGCACCTTATTACGACTGGGGGTAGTCTTGGGTCGTGACAAAACTCGGTATCAAAGAACAGAGTTCAAGTTTCCTAGGATGTCTATAAATCCGTGTCTAGTAGAGTCTTGCAGAATAGTACAGAGACGTCTATACTTTTCTTTGAGAGGCTACAGGGAATTTAAGAAATATTTCCCTTCTTTCATGTCTTAGATCGTGCAGTAGAAGTGTTCTCTAAGAAATTTATGCAGATCCTCATGCTAATCTAATCATGTCAACTATGCTTTATTCTTGAGTCAATAGAAATAGTGATATTTAAATACTTACAGATAGAGTTGTCTCAGACAATCCCCCAAAGATAGTTATGGGATTGCAAGCAGGCTCAAAAGTATCCCATCATTTCATTTAAGTTATTAAGTTTGAAGGACTTTATTCGTGTTCAAGAAAATCATGCACTAAGCCAACATCATATGTGCTTTCAGATCCCTTCTCAGAATCCTATGATAGCATGTGACCTAGAGTTAGAAGCATGAACCCAGAAGTTAATAGCAGTAAAGTAGGGATTGTAATACCCCAAAAATGGGTCCCGAGATATCACACGATGTTCAAGACTATTCTAAGATCTGGAAATAGAAGTCTTACCCCACTGCTCTTGCCTAGCTCTGGGAGCGGGAGCGATGGTTGAAGAGGGCATCGGCATAGATGAGCGACTCTGAAACTGGAAATGATTTCCTTTCCAAATTTTGTCTTGACATAATCAAACTGCCTGGTTCTAACCTTCTTATTTTCCCTCTCTCTCTCCTTCAACTTTTCTACCTTAATTTATTAAGCATGAATCATCAGTCTAGCAAGATCCATGTCTCCAATAAGCATGGAAATCTTACACTCTTTGACTACCAAACTAGATACTCCAGTAACAAAGTTACTCATACTCGACCTAGGGTTGGCCAGCGTATCAGGGGCATACTTAAACAACTGATTGAACTTAAGGCAGTACTTCTTCATTGTCGTCAAGCCTTGCCTCAGCTTCATAAACGCCTCTACCTTAGCTTCTCTTATCTCACATAGAAAGAACCTATCTAGAAATGTATCCTGAAATACCTACCAACTCATAGAAACTGGCTGAAGATGGCGCTGGTATAGATGAAAGACTTTGAAACTGGGAATGATTTCCCCTCTAAATTTTGTCTGAACATATCAAATTTCCTAGTTCTAGCCTTCTTATTTCCCCTCTTTCTTCCCTTCAAATTTTCTACCTTAATCTGTTGATCATAAATTATCATCCTAGAAAGATCTATGTCCCTAATAAGCATGATAGTCCTACACTTCTTGACTACCAAACCAGATACTTCAGTAATAAACTTACTCATATTCGACCAAGGGTCGACCATCGTATCAAGGACATATTTAGACAACTAGTTGAACTTAAGGTAGTACTCTTCACTATCATTGAGCCCTGCCTCAGGTTCACAAACTCCTCTACCTTAGCTTGACTCGTCTCATGTGGAAAGAACCTATCTAGAAATGCATCCTGAAATACCTTCTAACTCATAAGAGCTCCATTCTCACCTCTATCATTCTTCTACATAACAACTCAATCATACACCACATCCTTCAACCTATAGAATACCAACTCTATACTCTCTTTCTCTGTAACATGCATAATATAGGTGGTCTTTATTATCTCATCTAAGTAAAAATATGGGACCTCACCTTCTTTTGACCCAAAGAACTCAGGCAAATTCATTCTCATAAAGTCATAAATTCTAGCTTCTGCTAAAGTGGGATTGCTGCCTGATGGTTGCCTTGAACATTGGCAGTTAAAGCTTGGGCTAACGCTTGAAAGGTAGCCCAAAATTTAGAATGGGATACATTCTCATTTAGAGGATCAGTGGGTTAGGGTGGCTGGTAATCATTTCTGCAAGTATTAGCTCAACAAGGAGGCATATTCAACTGTTACATAAAATCATGAGTTAAAAATACATAAAGACATTATAAGCAAGATAGATCATGAAAGAAAGAAATAATTTCCTAAAAATGTCACATAGCCTCTTACTCATAAATGTTGCGCGCTTCACACCCATGATCAAGATTCTATGTGACGTGGCTTGTCTGAATCCCTTGGACTCTTATAACCTTAGGCTCAGATACCAAGTTTGTAATGCCCTAAAAATAGGTCCCAAGATGTCACTCAGTGCTCAAGACTACGAGTATCCTCAAGTTAACCCTGTAAGTTATCTACTAAGTTTGAAACTCATAATGGAGAAACATAAACATAAAATCAATACGGAAGTTTGTCTAATCTAAGCTAAAATTATCTAAACATAATATCTGAAAGTATTTGTCTCAAAAGTTTGAATAATCAATACTAAAAATCTAAATCAGGATTAGCAGACTGACAAGCCTCTACTACTAATAACTAGAAAGCCACTGGGACAAGCCCCCAACTAACTCAAACTGACTAAAAATACTAAATCAACTACTCTAATAAGCTGAAAAACTTAATTACTAGGTCCCCGAACTATGAAGACTCACCAACTATCGGTATGTAGATAGAGATGCTCAAAATCACTCACGCTGATGAAACTGAGCACCTGAACCTACATTATGAGATAATGTAGCACATAGACGTATATGTGGATCGGTGTTTCTGAAATGTACTGAGTATATGGGGGTGAATGCATAAGTAAAACAGTGAGGAACTATATACATTTTTCATATAAATAATGCATGCTAAGTAATAATGGCTCACTTTGGCTTGAGTAATTGAATGTTGTAATCATAAATCATGAATGATTAAACATACTACACGAATGTTGTGGCCACTACACTTAGTTTTAAATCTATACTTGAAATCTGTTTTTCAAATTATACAT
>NC_061114.1:196147480-196169714 GCF_002878395.1 Capsicum annuum
TATCAGTAAACTAAAAGTTGAATTCTAGTAGCTAATGTCTTATATAAAACAATATCTAAATAAAATTGTGAGCCTTTACACTTAGTTTCTAAAAACTTCTCTGTTATTTTTTACTCTTTTCTGTAGGGAGGTTCTTATAACGGACATACACTATATGAGCTATCATAGTATCCAATATTTAGTTCCCTTATGGGAAAACCTCACATTAGGGAGACACATCATACTTTATACAAGGAGTATGACCTAAGCTACATGATTACATCTGTAAATGTCATCCATATAGAAATGGGGATAATCTGATAATCTGAACCTATATAGGCTCATAGTTCTAGGATATATAAACATACCCAACTCGGTGCTAAATACTACTCCCTTTAATCTGTTTGCACATTTTGTAGGAAATCCACTTTTAAAACTAGTATAAGTGTTTATAATGAAAACCTCTTGTGAATCTATTTACTATAAACTATAATAAAACTGTAAAGTGGATTCCATATCTAAGATGAGGATCAAAAGATCAAATCTTTGTTCAAAATCTGAATATAAACTAATCATAGGATGCTTAAAAGAATAATCTTCTAGAAATATCAACATTCAAACTAGGTAATAACCCATGCATCCATTTCATGTCAAATCATCATAAAGTTCATGCTAAATAATGAAAATCTTGATAATTCAACTCTAAATCTGGGAATTAATGTCATACGCATAAAATTATGAGAGTAGACATGCAATTCAACATCTAAATCATTTATAGGATCATAATCTTCAATTAAAAATATTTAGGTATGAACCCTAATTTGAAACTCATGTAAATTCATGTGAAATTAACTTCAAAAACTACTTTGGACACAAGGATGAAAGAACTATCCTTGTTGAAAACCCCACATACCTTAATTAATAATTGGATGAAGAAGCTTGAACTTTGAGTTCTTATTTGTGCTCTTGAAGATTGATTCTTGAAGATCTTGAATTGGGAATCTTAAATTTTAGGTTATCTTGGAAAAAGAATGGTAGAATTTGGATTTCTTAAGAATTAAGATTTGAAGTTCTAGGGTTTCTTGGAGAGAAATTTTGATGAAAATCAGCGTATAATGCTTACAATAGGTTTAATCTAGTGTTTTACATGAGTTGGGGGGCTTAAGAAATGACTAGGTTGCCCTATAAAAAAAGTAATTCAGAACTAGAATCTCGAGTTTGCACACCGGCGTGATGCGGCACCATCGCGGTGGCTTACTGGAAAAGGAATGAGCTCTATTTTGCACCATGGAGCGATGCGGCATAACGTGTTGCATCACTGGGAAACGACGAGTGTCATTTTGCACTCTACCGCGATACAGTGTCTACTCCATCAAGAATTTTAGCATGATACAAGAAAATCGCGGTGAGCTACTAGAAAGGGATGAATTCTATGTTGGACTTCACCATGATGTGGCGTAATCATGGTGCTTCACTGGAAAATGAACAATTATGAATCTGCCCTTCACCGAGATGCGGTGCTACCGTGGTGCTCTACTATTTTTCATTAAAATCACCATAACTTCTCAATCGAGTATCAAATTTAGGCAAAATTGATATCGTTGAAAAGCTAATTCAATTATCCACCATTTGGTAGGTCTAGATCTTGAAAATTCTACATGTATCAAGAGTTGTACATTTTTAAAGTTGACCCTTGATATACTAGGAGCTAAACTAGACTTAGAAAAGTATGGGGTATTACAGGATAGTTTTTATCTAGATTTAGCAAATTATGTATCCATGGGGCTAGTTGTATGAAAGGTGAACCAGTAGGCTTAAAGCAGTACATGTAAGAATTTAAGTTATTAATTTGAGATTATGTATGTTGATTCAAAATTTTATGTTGTTGATGTTGGGTATGTTGGTGTAATGATAATTCTCATGGTTTAGGGGAAAATATAAGTTTAGAGATATGATATTAGTAGGCTATGAAATAAGTTAGTATGGTTTATTAAAGGTTTGGGAATATCCATGTTAAGTGTTAGAATCTAAGTTTGAATCTTTGAAGATTGAACTAATAGAAAGAAGAGTTGAAGCTCTAGATGGTATGAATTCAGGGTATAGTGATACTTATGAAGATTCTATGTTAGTCAGTGTTTGAGTTATTATATGATGACTATTAAGGCTATAGAAAGATAATATCTGTATCTCGAAAGGAAGTACTAGCAACAGGTTTTACACTTTCAGGTTGAGTTTATTATTTATGTGTATTGCTATATCTCAGACCCTAGAGTAAAATGGTTGCAGTTTAGTTTAGAGTTTATTAAAAGAGTCCACTGACTTAGAGGGTATCTTAAATCTAAGAGGGAGATGATAGGAAAAGAAACCAAGTCAGGCTCTCAAATTCTAGTAGTGATATCAGTGTATTGTAGAACATCAGCAGGGGAAAGATGCCTGACCCATTCTTATCTTTGTGCAAAGTATTGTACTTCAGTCATCACGACATATACTCATGAATTACAAGTCATCCCTATGATCATAGCTTATATTCATGCACTTTATAAGGAATCATGTATGTTCCCAGTTCCTAGTATAAGGAGTTCCAGTTCACTCAGCAATACAAATCATATTCCCTAAAATTATGAACTCCAAACTCAGGTCATGCAACTCATGACTCATGTACTTATGCTTTACATTATGCTCAGTTCTCATGACTCATGCAATACTCTTAATGATCATTGAAATTCAGATTATGTCATGTATATCCTCAATTTTGATCTTTGTGATCAAACCATGTCATGGATACTCTATTTCTCAGACCTTAGTTAAGTGCCCAAGTTATGCATAGTATTCTTTCATGCTTCAGGTTCTCATGTTCTAACCTTTCAGTAACCCCTACTTAGGTCAATATAGTGATAAATAATAATTGTTTAGATGGGAGAAAGTAAGTGTTTGTTATTTTTAAGGTACAGACTAGTGTTATGGTATTACGCGCAGTACCTTGTAATTTTGAGTTAGGGTTAAACATGGTGAGAGTATGTAGCTCAACTCAAACCTTGGTTGGATTAGTTATTTATACCCATGCGAGTATTTAAATTTAAGGTGCGAGGATAAGTTTGAGTTGGGTAGTTGCATTGCCTAAGGCCTAGTAATTCTATTCTATCTTATGTTTTATAGGCCAATGTTCCATGTTATAGCCATTTAAGATTCCTTACTCATATATCTTATTCAGATAATTCCCAAGTTCTTTGCTCCCTACTATTATTAGAAGATCTTAGAAAGAGTATTGAAGAAATACTCCAGTTGAGTATAAGCTTTCAGTATAATTTAGTTTGTATAGCCAACCATTCAGTTTAGCAGTCTGACAACCAAGTTCCTATTGTTTTTCCATTTTTTGATCTAGTCTTACTATCTGAAGCTTCATGTGTATAGTCATTCCAAGAGTTAATTTGTTTGCATCCATGTAAATTGTGAATTCTATTCAGTTCATACATCATGTTTCAGATTCATGTATTCAGTCATGATTCAGTTCGTAAGTACCACATGTATCATCTCAGTCTTTCCTTAGTATTTCAACCAAGTCAGTATCATTCAGGAGACGAATGATACCAGGGGAAAGATATTATAATATCTTAAGTTTTCATGTCCTAAAACTCTCAACATTTTTTTTACTAGACCTGATCCACCCTGGGGTAATGGTTACTCATAAGTTGACTCTCTCGTTTCTATCTTAGCCTTATAACTATTCTCATGTCATTGCATGTATTCATGAAATCAGTTTAGTTTAAGTATCTTTCTCAGACTCAATTATGCAATCATGTTTCAAGTCATGAATGTTCAGTATATGATCTCAATTTCCTTAGTTTTGTACTCCTAGTCTAACCAGTCTCATTCGAGGACAAATTTTACCAAGGAGGAGATATTGTAATACCCTGTACTAATCTTAGCTCGATTAAGATCTTAATTGCATGCTTAAGGGGCTTAAGGCTTGAAATTTTCACTAATTGTTGAGGCTTAGTCATTTCCAAGGCCACTGAACTTTGATTGTTTAATTTTTGACCTTTCCAACCTTAGAACATCGATTTTTAAGTTGGTTTATGATCGGGGTTGTTCAAGATGTGTCTTTCGAATGGGACCAAGCTTGTAGTAAGGCCTTCAAAAGTATCAAATCATACTTGATGAAGCCTCCATTTCTTGCAAAACCCATACTTAGGAAGCCATTGATACTCTACATCACTCTAGACCAAGATAAATGTTCATTTGAGTCCAAAAATATAAAAGTTTTATGGTTGTGTAGACCAAATATTCTAATTGCATTGTTAATTTTTTAAAACAAAAATGGTCTTTTTCCACTCATAACCTGGTGTCTTTCTTATTTCTGTGAGTTTTGAAATTTTTAAATAAGCATAGGGGCATGTTTGGAGAAGAAAAATAGTGAGGGCATCGGGATAGGCCCGCGGTGCAGAGCTTAGCCCACTGGACAGGAGCCTGCAGCACGGGGCTTAGCCTACCATTCTAGAGCCCGCGACGTATGGCTTAGCCCGCCGGTCTTGAGACTGCGGCGCCCCCTCCCCATTTTGTTTAGCTTTTGTTCCTTGCTATTTAATGGCAGTCCCCTCACCAAACTCATCCATAACACAAAATTTAGGTTCCCAAGGAGCATTATTTTCCCCTTTATTCATATAATCTCTCAAGAAAACCATCTTCCACCTCAAGAACAAACCCTAACCCATTCTCAAGGAATCAAGGAATTCAAGCTTCAAACCTCAAGAAATTCCTAAGAATCTTCACAAAATCATCTAGTGAGGTATGTGTGATGTTCATCCATTGGTTCCTTTCACCCATGGAGTCCAAGAATCCCTTTTTGGTTTTAAATTATGAGTTTTTCATGTTTAAGTTGAAATAGCTCTATGAATCTCTTATGAATTCAATTACAAGTTATGTTTATAAGTATTTTTCAAGTGAGATGAGCAATTACATGTTTTAAATGTTGTAATCTTCATGTTAAATCCCTAAGTTATAATTTTAGTCTTGTAATCATGTTATTCTTGTATGCTTTATCCATTCCCATGCTTAAGTTCATGACTTTCATGTGTTTGATGAAATGCCAAAGTGTTGGGTTTTGAACAATGATCCCCTGCTATGGTTTTAAAGCTTTTATATGGCATTATTATTGATTACATTCAGTGTTGGTGGGTTATGAACACCCGATACCTATGTGACTTACATGAATTTAGATTTTCAAGTACTCGGGCAGTTAATCCATAACTCTTATCAGTATACTTACACGTCTATGATGATGATGAGCACTACCAGTTATGTAATAATGTTCAGTCTAGTTCAGTTTATTCCAGTATCAGTGTCAGTTCAGTTGGGAGTAGGATTTAGCACCGAGCGAAATCAGGGATGAAGACTCACCTAACAGTAGAGGGTATGACCCTTAGTACCAATCCTCAAGTTTCATAACTACGTAGCTAGGGTAGGTTAGAGATTTCTACCTGCCAATTGAGGGTTGACAAAGTGTTTACCTGCCAGTTATGGGTAACACATATCTTATTAGAGAACCTGCCACTGGAGGGTGACTCATTGGTCCTTTGGGATACCACTTTAGTAGATCCACAAAACTGGTGTTAGTACTCTTGGCACGGTACTGGCACCTTTTTAATTGAGGTTACAGGTTGAACCCCGATTTGCTTAGATTGGGGAATGTCGGGGATTCAGTATAGTTTTAGTTCAGGCTTACTCGACTAAGTGTACAGACTTTTAGTTGTTCAGCTATACAGTTTACAGTCTTTCAGTTTTTAGACTCATTTCAGTTTACAAATTTATGCTTGGTCTTGTATTCTCAGATATTACAGTTTTTATGCATTCATGCTCAGTTATCTCATATTATTCAGTTAGTCCTTATCTCGTATGCACAGTACCCCACAGTTTCAGTTTAGTTATTCAGACTAAGTACAATTTAATTTTACATGATTAGTATTCATATATCCACTACTCAGCATATCGATGTTAGTTATCCCTTTACTTAAATTTTAGTTGTTCGATCACACAGACATCAACCATTTTGTTAATCAGATCTACTTAGTACATGTTATGTTGGTTTTGTATGTTTAATTGTTCATGCTTAGTATATGTGTATATTCAAACCCTTGAGTTAATTCAGTTTCCACCATATAGTTTCAAACCCAGTATTCATACGTCATTCTCAGTACAACTTTTACAGCATATTCAGCATTACAAGAAAAATTACTTACAATATTTATGTTTCTACCACCTCGTGGCTTACAGAGTTGTTTTCAACTCATGATTTATAAATTCTCTATGATTTATAGTTTTGATGTATAGTCATGTTTCAAATGTATATTTTAACAGATAACGTGTATCCTCAATTTTACAGCTTGTTTGAAATATTTTCATGATTTAGGGCATGTCTCCATGTACTCAGTACATTTCAATGTATTGGCCACATATATGTGTTTATGGCTACATCCTTCATAATGTAGGTAACATATGTAGCTTTTACACCAAGGTCAGACAGTTTGCAGCTTTCAACCAACAGGTGATAAGTTCTCCTATTTTGAGAACTCCAGACAATTGAAGATCATGTACTATATTTTTAATTTTCCATATGTATTGATTAGTGGTAGTTAGAGGTATGTCCCAGCTATCTATAGTTAGTATAATAGAGGCTTCATAGATGTCAGTCTGAGTCAGTCATGTAATTTGAGTTTCTTTCTTCAGTTTTATCATGATGTAAATGGTATCAGCATTAACTGTATTCAAACTATTCATGATTATGCTTTCACTCAGCAAATTAAGTTTTGTTATACATATTAAATTAGTTGTTCAAGTAATATACCAGTTAATAGGTTAGATTAGGATCACTTGTGGTTCCAAGTACTGTGTTACGACTAGGGGTAGTCTCGGGTTATGACAGTTGATGACTTGGGGTAGTCGTCACCCTTAACCAGTGCTGTTGATGACTTGGCTGGTTGGAGTTGAAAACTTGTTAAGGGGTTGATGACTAGTCACTAGTCGTCACCTCTAGGCAGTCTTGTTGATGATTTGTGTTGATTGCTTGTTAGGGAGTTGACGACTAAGAATGATGACTACGGATAATTGTCACCTTTAGGTAGTGGGGGTTGATAACTTATGTTGATTGCTTGTCACTGACGTGACGACTATGGTTGACGACTAGGGCTCGTCGTCATCTCGAGACAATGGCTTCTCTTGCTCTTTTAATGTGTAAGGATAGGTGTAGAGGGTCTTCAACTATTTTTCTCCTTGTTTGGATGATCTTGTGATCTTCTTAGGAGATTTTTCAAGACTTGGATACTTCAACAATGGATCAATCAACTCTTGAAAACCTTGAATTCCTTGTGGTCCCCTCCTTTGTACTCTCTTTTGTCACTTCCTTTAGAATATTTCTTTTTGATGCCTTTTGATTATTTTATCTCTTTGGAAGAACGAAATATTATTTGTAATAAACAAGTACTACACCTTCTCTCGCTTCCTTTTTGGACCAAACACACCCTTTTGAATGTTCTTCTTCAACAATATATGAAGATTATGAAGATCATCAAGAATATTCCAAATTTGACCCTCAAGTAATTGACCTCAGAATTTGATGAAATTCGAAATCCAAGCTCTCTTCAACCTCTCAAACACAACCCACACATTTTTAAGCCCAAATTCACACCAGAAAAACCCGAAATTGAGAACTCACCTTCAAGTTTCTTCAACTCAGGCTCCAATAATGGTAGGTCACTCAAATCTCCTCGGATTAAGCTCAAATTTGAGATTTAGACTCTAATGGTTTTAGGAAACACAAATCTAACACTAGAAATACAAAAAGACACAAAAATCAAAAACTCAAAATTTGACCTAAGGGCCAAAATGGGAATGATGAAAAAATTTTGTGATTTTTTTATTTTCAACACAACGAGACCCAAGATTAACTTCGTGAAAATGAAATCAAGCTTGGCTCTGATACCAAATGATACGATTCAAACCTACGAGTGAAAACTAAACTAAGAATTGAAGAGAATCAAGCGAAAAATATTGATAGAGAAGCAATAAGATAGACACAATGCAAGAAATTGAAAGCAAGTAAAAGGTATATCAAACCCTAAACCCTTAATTAATTAAACCAAACAAGGCACCTAAATCTTACGTAGACCTTAAGGAAATCGATTCCCAAGTAACCCATGTTTCAAAATAAAGTATCAACATAAGATAATCCAAGCTTGCCTCACACTCTCAATAGAGTTAACACTCATAATTCATCAAAAGTTATAAATGAAATTTCTAAGGCATCTATTTCGAGTATTTGCCTTTGCATAAATAGCTTATTACAAAAATAGCCCAAAAGTGGCTATTTTGGAAATAACCCATAAGGGCTCTTCAAACATACTCCAAGATCCAAGCAATTATCCGCATGTGGAATTGTGGGTTTAGGATCTTAAAAGGAGTCCTCCAAGTGTATTCTTGATCTCTTTGCTGGATCGTGGCTTGGACCTCTTTGTATTAGCCTCGAACAATGTGATCAAAAGCTTTAAGGACGCTCAAAATCGTATCAAATTAGATCCTTATAGTCAATGAAGTCAGCTCAAAAATCAGTTTTATGATAGAAGTTTTAATGTTTCAACTCAGTTATATCATATATTAGCAGACATGTCATGTCTACCTTATTCCATAAGATTCTTATGTATATGTTCATGTTCAATATGTATTAGTTGAGTCATTATTCTATCAAGAGGTGATTCGAGTTATGAGACATAATAAATTTTAGGATTTAATTTTCAATATAGTAATTACATTCTTTTCATGTGAACATCAATCTTCATTCGAGGACCAATGATCCCAAGGGGGAGATATCGTAATACCCCACAAATTCCTAGCTAAGTTTATAACCATTCGTCATATGTTTAAAGGCCTCAAAGCAATTATTTCAAAGCATAGATAAGTGTCATGACCATTCACCTTGTGATTAAAGTATTTTTATGCGATTATGGTCATAGGAAGCATTTAGTACAAAGTTAAGTTAAAAACATTTGTATCGGTTGAGTGTTAGTAGATATTTCAACTTGAGTAAACATCCAATGACCATTAATATCATAATATAATGAGTTAGGTGGCCTACTATATACCAAATAAAATATATTTAAATCTTCTTTCCAACACATCTGATTTCACTTTAATCCGATATCGGAGTAGAAAGTTATGCTTATTTTACTTAGGAGTATCTGTCTGCAAGAAGGTGACGACTTGAGTTTTATCACCCCATCCTTTCCAATGCTCAAAAAGTGCATAAAACTATCCCTTAGGACCCCAATATAGAATATAAATCACTTTAGGATAATTTTGAACGGGTTGGAGACGTTTTAGGCTTAGAAAAGACCCTTGCATCGTGAAATAGGCACTCTGTGGCACCCCTGCACTGCGAAGGCTCCCGCGATAGGCTACTTACTCGGTTTTTCAATTGGTTTCACCCCACAAACCTCATGGTTAGCAAGTGGCTTCACACCACAAACCTTAGGGTTCGCGAAGCAAATCCCCTCCCTATCGTCGAAACTGTCCATTTTTGGTATATGTTGGGGGAATGGGGGTCTTTTCACACCCCTAAGTCATTCCTAATCCCTTATGTACATGCATAGGGTCTTAAAATGACTTCAATCATCAAATAGACATTATTTTTCCCTTTCTTAGTTAGTTATTAAACATATTCTTCTCTTCACTCTCAAGAGATAAAGAGGTAGGGTTTCTTCTAAGAATTCACCTCCCAAGGATCCAAATTCAAGATCCCTCCAAGAAGTCGATAAATTCAGGTATATTTGATTTCAAAAAGGATACTATATGTGATTTCAACAAGGATACTCTTCCATCCCTTTTGCCCAAAAGTTTTGATTTTTAATTAATGTTGAAGAAATTGGCTTACTAGGGCCTATACCCACTTTTCTAATGCTTTCAGATTCTGTTGTTTTCTCTTGAATGGAATAGTATTTTGCATATGATTTCATGTTTATTAATGATTTTATCCATAACAGTGATATTAAGTATTGAATTTGATATTTTTATATGAAGTTTCTATAAGATGATGAATTATTTCAAGTTTAAGCATAAGTTACTGAGTTTACACGAAATTCAAGCTTATAAGTTCAAGCTACAAGTGTTACAACATGAATAAAGTTCAATTTAGATCTTATGATCTCAGATAAGACATGAAATCTACAAGTTTTCTCATGAATATGATTTAAGCAAAAGAAGCATAGTTTATTTTTAGTTTATAAACTCTTATGCTATTTTAAGGTGGAATTCAAAAGTATGAGCATATAAGTATATATTTTGGGAGTAGTAATTAGCACCGAGAGAGAAATATGTGTTTGGCGCATTCTATTCTCCAGGAACTAAGTTCCATCGTAGGCTTAAGGACCTCGCCAGAGAGTGTTCCCACTTTTTCCAATATGGGTTCAGTTTAGTGATCACTTTAAGTTAAGATTCTATTCCGAAGACAAGGGTAGAATAGCTCTCCCCAACATGGGTAAGACTTTGTACTCCATGAAAGCTCACATGATTTATATCGGTTATGAGAATCTCCCACAGGAAAAGAGTATTTTAGCAACTATGTGTAAGGACTCATAGTTTTGTTCAGAAATTGTTTTATGAATTATTCCTTATAAGATTTCGGCTTTCAATTTTACCTATAATAAAGGTGATTCCTTTTACGCTTAGCCTGCATTATTTGAAAGTATATCCAACTTTAATTTTACTTATTCAACAGGAGTAAAGATTTAAGAAGCTAAGTGTAGTGAATCACCCAGTTTATAAGATTATGCTTTGCTATTCATATTTTATGATATTTCAGCTTTTAGTTTTTTTCAGTCTCTTGGTCAGTCTACTTGCACTTATCATGCATGTTTTAAAATTATGCATTGATTCAGTTTTACTTATTGAATTCACCCCCATTTACTCAATATATTCTAGAAGTAATGACTATATATGTCTGTGTGGCTACATTATTTCATAATATAGATACCAGTTGTAGCCCACACATTATGATCAGACAATTCACAGCTTCCAACTACCAAGTTATGAGTTCTCTTGATTCGAGGACTCGAGTCAACTACAATTTTCGTATTATATATTTTATTCAATTGTACTAATTAGGGATAGCTGGGGTCATGTCCTGGCTACCTATAGTCGGTATTAGTAGAGGTTTCATAGATAGTTAGTAGAGTTGATGAATTTATTTTCACTTTTGTTTTGTATAACTAGAGTTGTAAATGTTTTAATTAGTTTTGTGTTGAACATGTCCAGCTAAAGACACCTTTTCTGCTTATTACTTCCAGTTTTATGTATTTTATTCAGTTGCTCATGAGTTATGCCCGTATCATAGGTTAGCTTAGGATCACGTGTGGTTCTAAACACCTGTGATGTCCAAGGGGTATTCTCGAGGTGTTACAACCTCATGATCAATTTCACAATCGAGGATAACAAAGTCAGCTAGAAATATAAACTGGACAACTTTCACCAACACATCATACAACATATCAACAAGCTTTTTTATTGAACGGTCGATCATTAAAAGCCTCATAGTGGTAGGCTTAGGAGCACTCAAGCCCAACTTTTGAAACACAAAAAATGACATCAAATTAATACTATCCCCAAGATCACACAATGTTTTTCCAAATTTATGCACCCCGATAGTGTAGGGAATAGTGAATGCACCCGGGTCTTCTTTCTTCACCATCATTGTGCTAGTCAATATGGTGCTACAATTGTGAGTTACTTCAATAATTACAAAATCCTTGACTCGCTTCTTAGTTATCAAGTCCTTCATAAATTTAGCATACCCGATCATTTCTTGTAGAGCTTCTAACAAAGGAATATTCACTAATAAATTGCTAATTTTGGCAAGGAACTTCTTGAAATTGGTATTATTTTCTTTCTTCTTTAGACTTTACGCGAATAGAGGGGGAATTTTGATTTGTGGCAATGGAAAAATTAGAGTTTCAGATGCTTTTGGAGTATCCATATCAACCATTTAGGTTCTTCCTAACTTTCACCCTTTTCTTCAACTGTTTTCGATTTTTAGAAAATCATTTCATTGAGTTTTGGGACATCATCATTTGGCTTTCCTAGCCTCTTTCTCTTTGCATTTTCTTGGTCATCATTTTCCTTTTCATTGGGATCCTCCCCAAGATCAAACAATATCTTTATCAAGAGTCCGACCACTCTTAGTGACAATAGCCATATGTAAGCATCATTTTTTGGATTTACAATCGTGTCACTAGGCAATCCCCCGTTTGGCCCTTGCATTAAGTTATGCCGAGATTTGGGCCAACTGCATTTCAATTTTCTTGATAGATTCCAAAAGAGATCTCACCATTTGATTTAGGTGTGAGAAATCACTTTTTATCTCTCTCACCATCTTTTCGGTCCCCTCAACATCCATTAAGATACGAGCAAGGACAACTTTATTTTCAGTCCTATTCGGGTCAATGGAACTTGTCTCTTTATCCTTTGAGCAATCATGTGGAGGTATGTACTGATCATAATCTCTCTCCTTATCTCCCCAATCCTAGTCTCTATCGCGCTAATATCTATCCCAGTCCCTTTTCTTCCAACCTTGATTCCCACTTTGCCTTTGGTAAGTAGGGAAGGAACCCCCTGTTTGGTTCGACAAGAACTGAATTTCTTCATCAAGTGCCTCTATTTTCTCATCATCATAAGCTCTATCACTCTTATAAAAAATGACATTGACCACCTTCAGAGGATCTCCCATTATGTGCTTGGTGAGAAGATCAAGTTGAGTCATCACTTTAGCATTTGTATCTCTTTCTTCATCATTTTTCCTTTGCTCTTGGCTCACAAAAGATGCGTAGAGAGCCCCCCATCCACCTCGATATCTCTTTTGTGTCAACCTCTACTTTGCTTGGTCACTTGATCTAACAAAGCCGACACAACACCATAAGATAGTTTGACAAGAGAACCTCCGTCTATATTATCAACTGTCGTTCTGTTCAATTGATCCAATTCCCTATAGAAAATTTGAAGAATCATTTTCTCCGTAACCTCATGATTTAGGCATTGCATTATCTTATTATTGAACCATTGCCAAACTTCATACAATGATTCACCATTAAATTGGCAAAAGCTGGTGATTTAGTCCCTTAGTTGCAACATCCGAGAAGGAGGAAAGTACCTATCCAAAAATACTTGCGTAAGCTCAACCCATGAAGTGATAGATCTCGCGGCAAAGACTGCAACCATAAGACCGCTCCTTCAGTCAAAGTGAATGGGAAAAGACGCAATCGAATTGACTCTTGAGATAGGTGGGCTGTGTCAAATGGAGAACACACATCAATAAAATTCTTCAAGTGTAGATTAGCATCCTCATGATCTTCGCCTCCAAATAACCCTTTTATTTGAAGCAAATAAAGCATCACACAAGTAACTTGAAATACTCCATTTCATTCTGCGGAGGGAATACGAATAGCACTAGCTCGGTCGCATCTCCTAGGTGATCCTCGTCCTCAAGATACCCATCAATATTGCTGGCATTACTACCGTGTTGGCTCATGGTATCGTGTATGCCATTATATCCATCTGAGAAAGAACAAAAAAACAAACAATAAAAACTAAAACATTACGGGTAACCTAAGTTAACTAAAAACACTACAGGAGTAAAAACTATCTTTCACTCCCCGGTAACGGCGCCATTTTTTATATCGCTCAAATCACACTCTTTTATAGGTTTAAGCAATCATTATCAATACAATAACCTAACTTAGGTTGGATTAAATCCACAAAAAGTGGAAACACGGAATTCAAAACTCAAGAGTGTTGAAGCTAACAAGAAATTGATCCATAATGTGAATTAAACAACTATAAATGTAAAATGGGGGGAATTAGTTTGAATGTTTTATAATGACAATTTCCTTACTTTTAGGACACTATTTTGAGATTTAAAGTGTTAAGAGTGTAATCGAGTGGAAAGAGGTCTTGCGGTTATGAAATTCTAGGTGTGAGTTCATGCATGGGTAATCGGTAATTTATACAAGTCTAGCTAGGAGTAATAGGTAGGCTAAAATAAATGTATTGATGTCAATCTTTCAATTACAACACCAATTTATACAAATGGGTTCTTTCGAACATCTCATAAGTGTCAATTGTACCAATCCAATGCCTCAATTAACACCCTTATGTCTAAGAGATGTCGTTAAATGAAATGTATCAAGTTATTGGTTGTATTTGCTCCTCACCCATATCCCCTCTTTGAAGGATGATATAGGTTCAAGGGTACTACGGTCTGCAACCCTCAAGTCTTAATTAATTCATAGAATAAATGCAACACCTACCACGCATAGCTAATTAAGAGAATAAATAACTAATACTCATGCATTAATTACAACCTATGCAAGCATAACCCCAAGATTTAGATTTAGCTACTCATAGACAGAGAGAAAGAAGATATACCAAAATATCCATTTAATTCATCCATGAAGAATAAAAAGTAGGTATCAGTCTCAACAAATATCCAACAATAATGCTAAATCCTCACTTGGAATCCACACAAAAGATCTTTTTCACTAAAAATAGTTTTTTCGGAATGCTAAGCTCTACAAACTAAAAAATTGGCTGTTGAAAAATAATAGGGATTAAGCCTTTTATGTATTGGGATCGAGCCTTGAGAATTCCATCGTTGCCCTTGTAACTTTGCTAGACGGCTGCAATCGCGGTCCATTTTATCACGATCGCGACTTCTTTTGTTGTTGGATTTACGTGATCGTGGTGCTCCTCTCGCGATCGCAATACTTTAACCTGTCTGGAATAGTCATGATCGTGACATCTTCACTTGTTGCAACCAGTCACGATCGCCACTCCTTAGATTGCAATAGCGGCATCTAAGGGTTGTTCAATAGCGGCATCTAAGGGTTGTTCTTGACAAGGGCGGATCTATTAAGGCCCGTGGGGGTGGCACGCCACCCACAAACTTTGACGGAAACTCTATATATATAGCTGAATATATATACAGATATAGCTAAAAATTAAGTCTGCCACCCAATATAACAAGACAGTGTCTAGTGCGGGTGGCAAAGAGCTGGTTTTGTAGCTCCAAGGTCTTGTGTTCTAAACCTGCTGGCAGCATTTGTTTTTTAAAATCATTTTTGTTAATAATTTTTCATTAAAAAGGTAAGGCACCAGCTGGCTTTGTTAATAATTGCAATGCGTTCTTGATACCAAGCAAAGCCAAATTCCTATTTCCAAATTAAAAAAAAAAAAACTATTTCCAAATTCCAAATCAAAACATAGACTGAGACTCTTTGTTCTTGAGGTTTCCTGCTGCTGCTGCTTGCTCTCTCTCTTTGTTTGCTCTCCGTAAGTTATATTGAAAAATTATTTTGTTTCTCTTTCTTGAGCCTAGAAACCCAAATTTGGAATTATCTATGTATCTTGATAACTTGATTTAGGAGAAAGTGTTCTAGTTTTGTGATTGAGAATTTGAGATGGAGAATTTTTTCAAGAAGGTTAATTATTCACAATCAAGTTCTAGTAATGTCAATGTCAATCGTTCTTGTCTTATAACTGACCTCGATTTACGTTCACTTAAAGCCGATCCGGAAGAAAGAAGACCTATTTCTGATTATGATCCTCGAATACGAGATGAAATGAGGAAATATTATATTGAAAAAGGACCTTGTCAACCTGTCTTGAAACATTCGTTGAGGCAAATATGATTTGGCAAACGTATTAGTTGAGGCAAATCTTGTAGAGACTTATTCACTTGTTTATTTACTTGTGAAGTTGACTTTGATTTTACCCGTCGCTACGGCAACTGTTTAGAGAACATTCTCTTCCATGAAGCACATAAAAAATGAAGTGTGAAATAGTATTGGTGATCAATATTTAAATGATTGTTTAGTATGTTACATAGAGCGTGATGTATTTAAAAATGTAAGTAATGATATCATCGTTGATCGTTTTCAGAATATGAAAACTCGTTGTGGGCAATTGTAATGAATTATGGATATTATGATATTAGTAATATTATTAAAAGTTTAAGTTTGGTGATTTTATTATTGTTCTTTTATTATTGAGTGATTTGTTAATTATCCTATAGATCGAAAAGATGAATAATCCGATTGAATTACTTGGCACCCGGTGAGTTCAGATCTTGAATCCGCCTCTGATTCTTGAGACACAATTTCAGCCTTTGTCCTGCTCAGTTCGCTTTTTTTCCTTTCCAGCTTCGATTTCACTCCTCTTTCACTAGATTTCAATGAAAATCCACGAACACTGAAAATTAGTGCACTTCATTAAAGAATTAGTCTCATATCATTGATTTAATTACAATAGTGTGCAACAAATGAGTGGCAAAATTGCCACTCATAAAGTTGGTAAAATCAAAATCAATCTTCTTATATATGGAAGTACTTCTTCTAGTTACTAAAAAGCTAATCTCTTCTGGTGTTGTCGTCTTTGTTCGACTCGGCTTCGGATTTATTCACATTCTGAACATATACAACTTTTCTCAACATGCATTTTTGCACCTGTTAAGTCTCCAACTACTAAATATAAATTTCAGACGTTTCGCCTCATTGTATTTCACTTTTGAGACTCATAAACTATTCTCTCACTCTTCTATCATCATTCTCAAACAAAACTAAGTACTATTATATGATTTGCTTCATCATTTGAGTTCATCAAAGTTATATAGTTCGCATTGCCGCTATTATAAAAATAATTTTTCATTCATGTGAGGAAATAACTCAAATCCTTGACACTAATGAGAGGGCTATAGTTCCTTAAAGACACAAACAGCTTGTAAATTTAGAATATATTTTCTGCTTCTTCTACGATTTTGTTTATTGATTATAAACCAAATATTAATTTGTTAAATAACTACCCGAAAAAACAAATAATAATACTATAACACAAATAGAAAAGAAAAAGAATAACACTATAATCAATCAATATATATGCATATATATATATATATATATATATATAAAGGAGAGCCATAGACAAGGTGATGTGGCACCTCTTTATGGCCTCAATTCATATTTATCTTTGTTTTTCCTTTTTCTGAATTTTTTCTTCATTTTTTTCATTAATGAATTTGTTTATTAATTAAAAAATTATATCATATTTACTATACCTAATTATATATCTCATGAGTTACAAAAAAATCTCCATCTATTTGTATTCTCTACTTAATAACATATCTTCTCAACTTCCTTCTACCATTCTTATGGTTTAATCAATCTGTAAATAACAATAATCTATAGAGTTGTTGAATGCTCATTTCCATATCTTCTTCTTTTTTATTAGTATATATATTTTTCTCCTTTTCAAACTTTTTTCCTTTGTTTTCATCAATCATGTGTTCAATAATCAAAAGACGAGACACTGAAAACGTGATCTGGCAATATGGCTACTATGACAAAGATCATAGATATATTATTCAAAATTTCTTCTTGTGTCATATGAACCAAACACAAGTTCACCAAGACGAAGAAAAAAGTTTGATGGCGGTATAAAATTCATCAAAGAGAGAATGGTCATATTAATTTTGGATAAGTTCATCGTCAAGACGTAGAAGAATGTATAATGCATCATGAGAGATGGTCGAATTAGTTAAGAAGTAGAAATTTTTGAATGGATTAGCAATAAATATGCATACACTTATTGTTGTTTATTTTAGTATTGTCAATTAACTATTTCACCAAATACAAAATATGTATACTCTCCAATCACAAGACTTTATTACAAAGTTTTACACTTTGTGTATGATGATTATTTTGTTGCTAACATAAAGCTTAATTGATATTTTATTATATAAGCATTTGCCTTTAAATATACAATCTCTATTTATATATAATTATGGCCTATTAGAAGATGATGTATATAGTTTTTGACCAAAAAATCATTTTTTTTATCTGCTTTCCTTCGTTTCTATTTTTTTAATTTTTTTCTTGTGAAATTTTACTCTATTTATTTTGTGCTTCATTACAAATTTCAAAAATTACTTTGTTAATCCTCTTAATTACACTTCATCTTTTTCTCTTCTTACTATTAACCCTTCTAATAATAATTTTCTATGATCATAATAATAATTATTTTAATAATAATTTTCTATCATCATGTATTTAAGGTAAAAGAAAGAGGAAGTAAAAATTCGTACCAATTGATTTTGTGAATTTGTGGCAAATGAGTTTAATTTTGTATTTTTTTGGTTTCTTTTTAAATCTTTTTTTTGATTTAGATTTTAAAGAAGATGAAAGTTTTGAAAGTATTAACAAATTAAAGTTAAATACTTATAAACATTGTAAATAAGGTGATGTAGCATCTCTTTATCGCTTAAAAGATCTTTTTTTTTTTGGGTGTTTTTCTTCATTTTACTAAATAATAATAACAATGTAATAATAATCTACTAATTACTTGAATTAATAAATACACCAGCTTAACACATGTAATTAAGCACAAACTATTGTGACATGTGATAATTCAGCTAATGAAAACTTAGGTTATAACTATAACCATTGCGATAACTCCAAAAATAAAAACATAAATTACAGAGGGGCGGCTCAAGCATATTTGTGGCCTAAGGCGAAAGTCAAACGGAGGCCATAAAGTTTTAGGAAAAAATAACTTTCTTTTAATGAATTATATTTTTAAAATTATATAATCTATTTTTCTAATTATTTTTTTTAAGTAATAATATAATCAATGCTTTTAATATTTCTTGAGACATAGTAAACTAGATATATGAACTTCTTCTAATAATTCTTTCCATTTATATAAAAAAACTTATTTTTTCTAAAAATATTTTTTAAAAAAAATTAAGTATATTATTATAAAAAATGAGGCCCCTCAAATTTGGGGGCCTAAGGCGACTGCCTATTTTTTTACAAGGTAGAGCAGCCCTTGAAATTAAAACAATAGAATGTAAATTAGTAATGGTTCATTAATGTTGTAAATGATGAATTAAAATAATCAGAAGCGGTAATACCAATGGTCTTTTTCTCCATAATCCATCTTTCTCACCTTTAAAATTGCAAAGGTTGAATTGATAATTCTCAATTCTTTTAATTTTCATTTTGGTTATTGGTTCACTGCTTTGATTGAGATTACTATCAAATTTCAATCTCAATTATGACATTCAACAAAACTGTATTCATTGGGTTTCTATTATTGCTAAAGAAATTTGAATATTCAAGATTTATTTTCACTATAAAAGTAACTAGCATAGGTACCAGCGCGATGCGCGAAATATTTTTAAAAAAATATTTAATAAAAATATTTTTTATTCACATTGAAATAATATATTATTCAATGTTTAACTTACTTTAAATTAATTGTGAACTATTAAAATTAAAAATAATTACTAATAGTGAAATTACAATTAATACTTGATAACTAATCACATATGCAATTATTTTAAATATTTTGATATGAAAAGAAATAATATTAGTGTTTTGTTTAATCATATTTCATTAACTAATTTTTAAAAATAATAAAATATGAAATGTTAAATACTTGTTAATTTTGTTGTGGTCTATTACCTTTATATTTTTGATCAATTAAGGAGTGTAATTACATTCTTTTTCATTTCACATTTCATTTTTTTTGGTCTATTAATTTAACTTTAACAAACTTCGCTCATTTTAAAAAAAAATTATCTTTCATTTTATTTTAAACGCCAAAAGAATTTAATTATGCAAATTACAAAACTTCAAAAATTTAAATTTCAGCACTCTCAATTCAAACTAAGCACCTACAATTTTATTAATTTATTTTAAATTTTCAAATTATTCTATTTTTTATAATTTTTTTCGTGTTCAATTTTATTGTTAATATCTTTAAGCATTTATTTGTTAAGTTCTCTCAAACCACTTTCAAAATGACCTACTCCACCAAATTTCATGCCCATCCCCTACTCTCCACCCCCAAACCCCCCTCCCCACATGTTTTTATTTTTAAAATTTTAATATTTTTGATAATAAAAATCTTACTCACCTCACTCTTATCCTAAGTCAGCCCTCCCAAACAAACAAAAAAAATATTTTATTTTTAAATAAATTCTTTTTCTTTACCTCACCCCTCTTACATGCCAGTGATGCCACCACCCACCCCGACCCTCTACACAACCCAAAAGCATTTTTTTTATTGTTAGAAACTATTTTTATAAAAAAATTTCTTACTATCTACCTGCCTTGATCCCTGATTTTTTTTAAATTTAAAAAAAAATTGATTTTTTTCTCTACCCTTAATCTCAATTCGCCTACATCCACCATTTCGCCACCCCATTCAGTACTCGCCTCAACCATCACCATTCCCTATCCTCCACCCCCATCACAATATTCATCACCCCCGCTCATAGTCATTTATATTATTTTGTATTAGATATAAATAAATACTTTTATAAAATATCTTTTATTGTACTGATAAAATATCAGGTGTCAATTTATTTTAGCATATATGCTATCACTAATATCGAATAATCACATCAAATAATTTAATTATTAAGTTCAAAATAAGCCAATAGCTATTAATTACTATTTTCATTATCCTAAAGAAAAAAAATCCTAATTAAGTTCAAGCATGTTACCTCTCCAAATAAATTATGCTTTATGTGTATTTGAAAATAATTTGAGATTCCAAGAATTAGTTCATCATTGAGCTGAAACAAAATATATAAGCAATTTTTCTTTTGGTTAAATATATAAACGTACACCATTAAAAATGATGATAAATTCATATACAAAGATTAAGAGTAAATATTCAATAATATATTTTCAAAAAAACCTTTGATATAGAATTGATATATGAATTCAGATAAAGAAGTTGTCATAAACTCTAACAAGCATGAAAGCAATAGAAAGAGATAAAGATAGAGCTACATGATTATGGTGTAAAAAAAAGAGTAGTGACAATAATATTACACCGTAAATCGAATCATTGAAAAAATAAGATATTAATATCAATTTAAATTGATAGACCTTGAACAATAATAGAGAAAGATGAAGATGAAAATGTATACCACTCCTACATACAAAAAAAAAGTGTTAAATAAAATACATTTTAAAAAATGAAGAATGAAGAACAAAAAATACAGTAAACAAATTTATGAATAACACTGATGATCTAGAAGTATTTATAATAATAGATAAGTGATAGAACTCTATTCCAATTTAAATTTAATTTATTTTTAAATTTAAATATTATAGATTTGTTAAAAGAACATTAGTTATTAATCTTCCTTATCCTATTTTTTCAAATATAATAAATATTTATATTATAATTTATATATTTGAGTTGAGATAAGTATTAAAATCAATGAGATAATAATAATTATTATTATTAATCATAGTTTATTTATTTCATTTTTTTTATTCTCTTTTATCTTTTTATTTTGGTTAAAAAATATAAATTAAAATTTTTTTCTCATACATTAGTTAAGTAAGTTTTATTACATTAATGCAAACATTTAATATAAAAGATATGGAAACCTCCCAAAAAAAAGAGAATCCTAAATTACTTATTAATTTTAATCTTCAATTTGAAAATTTAATGTAAATAATCTGTAATTTATTGTTGCTACAAAGAAGGAGCAGTAATGAAACTTAATTAAAATTTTTAATTTAAAGTAATTGATAACTTTTCAAATAAAATTAAAACATATTGATAAGGTTTATAAGGATATATATATTAGGACTCCTTAAACTAATTGTTGTTATTGTTGTTGTCGTCGTTGTCGTTGTTTATTATTAAAATCAATGAGATAATAATATTATAATAATAATAATAATAATTAATCATAGTTTATTTATTTCATATATTTTTTTATTCTCTTTTATCTTCTTCTTTTGGTTAATAAATATAAATTAATTTTTTTCTCATACATTAGATTAAGTAAGTTTTATTATATTAATGCAAACATTTAATATAAAAGATATGAAAACCTTCCACCAAAAAGATAATCCTAAATTACTTATTAATTTTAATCTTCAATTTAAAAATTTAATGTAAATCATCTACAATTTATTGTTGCTACAAAGTAGGAGCAGTAAGAAAAGTTAATTTAAATTTTTAATCTAAACTAATTGATAAATTTTCAAATAGAATTCAAACATATTGATAAGGTTTATATGGAAACACACACACATATTATTATCATCATCATCATCATCATCATCATCATCATCATCATCATCATCATCATCATCATCATCATCACCACACTAATACTATTACTATACATTTTTTT